>NC_086155.1:125048369-125648369 GCF_035149785.1 Candoia aspera | reverse complement strand
TTTCCAAGTGGAAATAAATCCAGAACTAGTGTTTTCTCTTATTAATGCTGTTAACTTAGCCATTTGAGCCAAGTCCATTAATTTAATAATCCGATCTTCCACTGTAGGTATTTGTGGATCCTTCCATCATTGTGCATATAAAAGTCTTGCTGCTATAATCATATATAGAAGCAAAGTCCCATATGTTTTTCCAGATCCTTCTCCATCAAACCCAAAAGAAACAATTCTAGTTCTTTTGTAAATCCACTTTAAGAATCTTTTGTATAGTAATACATATTTGATCCCAAAATTCAAAAGTCCGCCAGAGATGATAGAAAGTTCCTTCACCCTGTAAGCATTTCCAACAAAGATTTGTTACACCAGTGAACATTTTTGACAGTTTATCAGGAGTTAAATACCAACAGAACATCATTTTATAAAAATTCTCTTTTAGATTGTAATTCAGAGTGAACTTCAAATTTTTGTTCCACTAGTTTTCCCATTGCTCCATCATAATATTATATTTGAAATGTATATGTATATCTGTACTGGAGGGAGTGAGAATCTGCTTTCTGTTTCTATTTTTCTTTCTATTTGTACTTTTATAGTTTTTTTCTGTTTGCTTTAGTTCTATCTTCTTGCTTTTCTATATTTTCTATTTTGTATTTTAACTATATATTTTGAAACCTAATAAAGTTGTTGTTTTTTTTTAAAAAAGAATCACTTCTAGGACAATGCTCTTCATAACTCTAAGCACTGCATGTGCAGATGTGCTAGATCAAATAGCCTCTTTATATATTGCCAGAGGACACTGTATGTGGAAGATGGGTCTTAACCTGTACTATATATTATTTTAATGGGCATGTTTTTTGATCAATGATAGCATGAACGTGACATGAAGGCATAACTACAGACTAAAAAGAGTTGAAAGTCCCACATTAAACTAGAAAGGCTTCCTATATGCAACTTCTCTGGGGCCATCAGTAGCTGCTATAGCTGTCCTGGTCATTATATATAGATCAGATCCCAAGTTGTCCTGAGGGCAACAGATATGGACAGTACTGATCCCAAAAGCTATCATCTGAAATCCTGGCTCCATATTTGGGTCATTTGGTGGCCATGACCCTTTCTTCACATAAATTCCTTATTTTCTTTTTTAAAAATGAACACTTCCCTTCCTCCCTGAGATTATCAAAAGAATAAAGATGTTGAAGTCTTTTACATGTTAGATATCAGTGATACCAAAATAGCATCATTAATAGAAGAGGAATCATGCAGTTGAATTTATTCTATGAAGTGAGATTGTGGCACACACATATATAAAACAAACAAGGATATAGGAAATGTGTACACCCATCACATGTATTTTCAGGAGACATTGGTTTCACATACCATAAACTATGTCACTTAACCTTCTCCATGACAGATTTTAGATTCAGATAGCCCATTTCATACCAAGGCTATCCAAGAATATTTACATCTTTGACAGCTTGTCATAAACACAATGAGCTACTATTTTCTCATCTCTTGACTCAACAGCTGATATTTTTGGAACCAAACATTTTCAGGAAAGCTACAGAACCATGCTTCATGTGTAAAGAACAGCATATAGCATGTTGCCTGTAGAAGGAACACTTTTCTGTTTTTGTTTTTTTTTAAGTTTTACATGAAGAGTATTCTTCATTTTAGAAGCATTGCCATATTTAGCTGTGTATATGAGCAGAGAAAACTGCTTTATCATGAATCAAACTACTGGTTTTCTTAGTTTAGTACTGTCTGTTCTGACTAGCAGCAATCTGGGGTTCCTCGGTGTGCTTTGACATTCTCCTGGATCCTTTTAACTGGAGATGCTAGGGACTGAAGGTGGGATTTTCTGCAGGTAAAGGGGCCCTGTTCCAAAAATGTTGGCTGATCATGCTTTCATGGGAAAATGTGTATGAAAATAAATAAATCATGCACAATAATAGAGAAGGCAGGGAAAAGGGGGAGGGTGATGATTTAGCAAAACCAGCAGGAGGTTACAGAGTAATATTACTTTAGTTCATGTTAGAAAGTAACTGAAGGGTGTTCTTCCTTGTTATTTTAAATAAGTAATCCCATAGTCTATAGCTGTTCTCTCTAACTGGCACAGTTCATGGAATGCCTATAATGTCTATGAAAGGGCATCTTAATAAAGGAGAGAGGGGAGAATCTGTGGTTGTCCAGATGTTGCTGAACTCAAACTATCATGACCAGTGGTGAGTGATCTGAGACTTAATTGTTCAGCAACATTTATAAGTCCACAGGTTCTCCATACTTATAAGAAAAAGAGCATACAAAATGAGGTTAAGAGCCTGAATGGCAAACACTGATGCTAACTAGTGTATCCTACAGCCCTGTGGGATCTAACTGTGAGTTTGCTGACCTAGGATCATCTTTATACCTTTCCCATTCCTGCCTTTCTGAAAACCTCAACTTCTAATAGCCTGCATCTTCTCTGAAGGTGTGATACAGCTTCAGTTTTTTAGGCTTGTCAGCTGCCACTGCAAGGTAAAACAGGAAAAAAGTAATGAAAAGGAAAGAAAAATTACTATAGTAAGGGACAATATGCAGTGAAGAGCAAATACATCACTCACCCCATTGTTAGCTTTAGCTGTGAGTTTTATGTCAGTCATATTTCATTACAACTGTATCAAAAGTCAGTGTCTGACTTTTCTATATTATTCTCTGTCTCTTCTGTAAGAAGATAGAAGATTCCTTACAACAGCCAGTATGACAAGAATAACCAAACCTTGGACTAGGGGTTCCAAGTGTTTTATATCACTTTTTTTTCCAGTCATCAGCCTTCTGTTTTGGTGATTTTTTAAGTTAAATGAAATACTAGCATTTTTTTTTTGTTTCTCTTTTTTCCCCTTTTTAAAAAAAGATACTGTCTTCTGGTAATGGGAGAAGACCAGTCTATTCATATTATCTTGATTTCTATTAGCTAGAAAATGTGAAGTCAAAAGAGATGAACAAACTAAACTACAATTGTCAAAAAGACATAAGGGAAATAAATCAACTCTCAGATGGTAGCTCTGCCATTTAGCTTATTTTCTCTCTTTCCAAAAGCATTGTAGAGGTTTATTTCTTAATGTGTTTTTAAAAAGCAGTTGATTTAGATATGAACACCTGCTGTTTTCTAGTTGCTCTCTTACCTGAAATATTGATTTATTTGACTTCTTGCACTGCCAATTGCCACTGTGTCTTGGCACTATACAATAAAAATGCAATCAAAATCCACAGAATATATATGTCTAATGGACACTTAAAAAAAAAAGAATGAGAATTGCAAGAGAGAAAAATCTACCTAAGCCATATTTTTGTGCCTAGTAAATTAACAGGACATCCCTACAAAATATTCCTTATACTTCTTATTGCAGTAATTCCCAAGCTCTTATGCAAAAGAGAACTTTAAAATGTGAAGTACAAATTGATCATTGTGAATTATGTGAGCAGAAAAGACTAGTTACAATAATTAAATGAAGTACTGGCTTAACTGTCTTGGGCTGGTAGGTAGAGTATTTTTTATCATAATATATTTCATATATTTAAAACTGATATGCCAGCTTTTCATCCTTTTGAGTTGGATCTTGAACTTCTGCTCCCAAGTTTTACCCCAAACTCAAGGTGTCTCAACATTGCTAATCACTTTCCATTGAAGGAAATATAATTCTTCCTTGCCTGCATTCTGGAACATCTGTTAGTTGTAGTTACTAAGCTGCAATACAATTACCTGCATTCCAAGGGTTATGCTTATTATGTCTCTGCTTATGTCATTACTTTGGGCTGGTTTCTTCCAAATAAGAAGACTTGGGGAGTAGCACTCACATCAGCTTCCCTGGGAAATGTCACTATTACTCTTTCACTGATTAACCAAACCTTTTTTGCTTGTAATCATCTCCAGACTTAATTCTGCTTGTAAAAACTGTGTCTCTGTTGTAATACATTTGAAAAATACTCATTTGTTATCTAAAATACGCATGAAGAGCCTCTGGGCCAACTAGAAGATATCTATAAGACTTCTCATCACTAATCTAGTCATTGGAAAACTGACCACTCACCCAACCAGTAGTGACAGATATTTGGCCATATACCTGTTGTAGACTCAATTGGAGCCCATGCGTGTGGGAAGAAAACTGAGGAAAGAAGGAATGAACTGTCCCTTTCTCACCTATTACAGCCCCCTCCCCTAGAATCCTCCTGTAGATTTGAAAAATATCTTCCATTAATAACAATAGCTGATTTTTATGTCTAGGTGTCATACAGACAGATTTTCTGCAGGATCACAGCTCAGTGGCTGAATCTCCCTATTCTTTCCAAATCACCATTTTGAACACCATTTAGTCTTTTAAAAACTGCTATTCTTTATAATAGAAGCTTAATAAAACCACATTCCTGGGGAAGGAGGGAGGATAGGAAGTAAATGGGGAGAAGGAAAAGCCCTCAAGTTTCCCTAACAGGAAAAGCTTCCATGACCCTTGTACAGTTGCTGAATAATGACTGGGTCTCAGCTGATAAAACTCCCCTCTGAAATTTAGCAGCTTCTTTCTTAAGATATGGTCACTTTTCCAGTTAGCCAGTTTTCCAGCTGATATTCATGTCTGTAGAGAGAAGCCAGTACCTTGCAGAGTTGGCAGATATTTAGTGTAACATTTCTGATAGACTAGAAGATTAAAATGTTACAGTGAAAGAAACAGACAATCAGCAACCATAACACGTAGCCTTCTAGATAGATGAAGTTAGCCTTGCTTTGTAATATCAAGAAAGGATTTAATTATTTCTTCTCCCTGGCCCATGCTCCTCTTATATCACAGAATCTTAATAACTTAGAATTAGAAGGGACTTTAGAAATCAGCATGTCTCTCTATATGCAAAATCTACAACCCAGAATGAGCCTATATCATCCCTGATAGATGGCCACACAGCCTTTGCTTTTTATCACCAATGAATGAGAGTCCATTGCTTCCAAAGACAGTGTTTCTTCCTGCTCAATACTTCTTGAAACTTCAAGATGGAGACTTGTTGTACTGCAGTTTGTTTCTCTTTCTCAAGGAGCTGCGGAAAAGTATATCTGAACTATTTATTTAAAATAATTAGTAAGCAGAAATATTAATGAAACCATTTTACTACTTTTGGAATTTTGGTAAGGTTATACGTCTCATAAACCCTTTCTATTTCACCTACTGGGAGAGTACCATTTCAAATGGAGATCAAGAAACCCCTACCAATTTCTGATCTGTGCCTGACAGCTTAGCTCCATCCGAAGAGGCAATTGTTTCAGTCTGACAGACAATGAGTAATGTTAACCCCCAAGCTGCCAACTGGAGTGGAACCAAGAGAATAATTTTGAGCTGCTTGTCATGATACAATCTATAAATAAAAAGTCATGAAATAAATGTTAAAAGTTGATGTACTTGAATAGAAATTTGATTCTGTGCAGGAAACTTGGGAATTAATGTTTGAAACTCATGAGAAAAGAGTCCAAGCATTAGGAACGAAAGACATAACAATCAGAAAGAAGTTGGCAGCCTCTCAAGAGAAGCTACCACACATTCAAAAACATATCTACAGAATATGAGTAAGTGTCATGTTCACCGTTCTGGTGTTTGTCTACATCGTAACGGTTCGCTTGCCAAGGTGCTGATACGTGTCCGGGCTGGGAGGGTGCTGCTGGGAGCCTTGTACAGAAGACGTGCTGATCTGTGCCTGGTGGAATGTGTTTAGGCTATCTCTGAAATGTCAAGGTCTTTTTGCCCGTTGATCAGCAGAGCTCGTTAGGAGCACCTGGGAATGTGGGGAGAACTGTATGTGAGGGAGGGGGTGGGGTGTTATTTGCAAAGATTAGGCACGCTTTTCTCATTCTCAGCTTTTTACCTGTTTGCACTCTTTTCTAAATAAATCCAGAACCTGAACTGACATTTTGAGTCTGAGAGTTTTATTTAGGATAAGGCAACCATCACAGTAAGAGTGTTAAATCTCCCACACAAAGAGGATGGACATCTTCTAGTGGCTGTTATAGAGGTATGTTTTGGGGAACTGTTAATCTGAAAGAAGGCATTTACTTCAGAAGACAGCACAGTCTATCAAGTTTTTAATCTTATTGTAGACCAAATACAGTTGTCGTAGAGTTCCTTCAAACATTTGTATTGCATCTCTCCAAGGAGGCTTGCTTGGGATATGCTGGCAGAAAATATATATAAAATATACTCTGTGTGCATGTGTGTGTGTGTGTATTCTGATTTCCTTGCAAGGTTATTAAAAAGGGTAAATAATTTAGTAAAGAATTTAACCCTGAGACAGCTAGACAGTAAAAGGTAACACCTTCTTTATCCTGTGACTTTTTCTTTATTTTTGGATCAAGGAGTGAGAAAAGTTTATGATCCTGATATTGCTTCCAATTATTTGAAAAAAAATAGTTTGGAACCCATGTTGATGTTGAAATATAAAAGCAGTTCTCACAGTAATCAAGAGATCACAAAATATTATACACAGACAATATTTTTACAAAGCTCTTTAGATTTTCTGGATGTACAACACAGTGGACAAAGTTAACATTTTCTATAGGTCATCAGGTTTCTATGGGGAAAATATAAAAAACTGGACTTTTGTTTTTTGTGTGGACTGTTAAATATTTTGGGATAATTATTCTCAGGAAAAAAAAAATATTTATTTATTTGTCAAATTTGTCACTGCCCATCTCCTCCCACTGGAGGGACTCTGGGCGGTTAATATGTTTCTGGATAGACCTGAATATTTCAAATTGCATAACACATGTTAATAGTGACATTAATAAATGTTTGAAAATATCTATGAGTCCATGGGGAAGAATAAATGTGAAAATAAATAAAATCTAGAACTGATATATATTTTGAGATGCATGTCCCTGGTAAATCCACTTAGGTATTTTAGACAAACTGGTAGGATTTTTTTTTTTATTGCTTTTTAAAATAATTACAGAAAAAGAAAACAACAAAAAGAAGCAATACACAAAAATACATACATTATAAAAAAGGAAATACATAACAGGTGCTTTTAAAAAGTGGGAAAATATAAGAAAAAATATAAAATAAAAATATAAAATATAGTATGTCATTACAACAGTAAACAGTTACAATTCTGTATATATTTATCCAGTGCAAATATGACGCAAGTATGTATGTATGTGTGTGTGTGTGTGTGTGTGTGTATATATATACATACATACATACACACATACACATACACACACACACACATATACATATACATATACATATTTCTAATATAATTATATAACCATCATGATTTTCCCTAAACTACATTATTTTATATAAATGAGCCCTATATTTTATTATACTTATCTACACAAAGTCAACGTCTATAGACAATCCCCTCATAGGTGGCAAGGGTAATCAGGTCTTCAATCCATTGAGTGAATGGAGCCATACATTTATCTTTCTAATGCTGCAATATCAGTCTTTTGGCCATAGTACGGGCACGGAGAATCCATTTACATTGCCCAGTTGTCAAATTCCATGCACTAGGAATTCAGGAGAATATTGTCCTCTGAAATTTTAGCTTTTGTGGCACAGTCACATTTATATGATCCATTACTTTCTCCCAAAACTTAGTAAGTATAGGACTTAGTAACATACAGGACATGTTTTAAAGAGGCATTGTCCCTATTACATCTCCAACACAATGCTGTCTTAGACAGTCCTTTTCTATACAAATGTAATGGAGTCCAATAAATTCTAAATATTATTTTTGTTATCTAAGTCATTATTTAAGGTCCATTGACACTCTTGCTATAGAAGTTAAGAGACTCTACCATTGTCTAGGCATTATAGAAACCTCCAATTCTTTATTCCACTCATCTCTTAACATCTGATATCAAAGTTATCTATTGATAACAAATATCTATAAAAACCAATGGTAGGCTTTTAGTTTTAAAGGATTTAACATGCTATTTTAATATCTCAGGTGTTGCAGAAGCTGAAAATGCTGCTGGTCCAAACATTGTTGTTAACAAATGTTGCAGCTGTAAAGATTGCCATAGGAATACATCCGGTAGATGATATTTACAGTATCTCTTAACACAGCATATATTAAAAATTCATCTTCATCATCTATTAATTGGCCCAAAGTCAATATCTCTGTTTCCATCCAATTTTAGACAAATTGATAAGATAATGATCAACTTATTATGGAATAGTCAAGGTCTGTTCTTTCAAAGTTATGACTGTGATGTGAATGCCAGGACTTTAAATTTCCTGATTTTCAATTATATCACTGGGCATATTTTTTACCCTCTGTTTTTTATTAGAGTGAAAACAACATTGAATGTGTACCATCATAAGCACTATTGGAGAAGCATTGTTTGGCAGATTTGAAATCCTGGCAAGTACTTGGTTCCAATTATGGTAAGAATTCTGTTGTATTTCCAGCTCTGAAGGCAATTTTATAGATTTGGATGTTACTGAAAAAAAATGATTCCTGTTCTCATGAAAAATCGATTCATTGATATAATTCTTATTTTTAAATCTTGGGTAAAACTATTTTTAGAAACTTTGGGCTTGAAATGGGATTGTTAACCTACTTAATAATACTATTTTAATACTTTTAAGAGGTTACAAAAATAATAGAATGGACCGAAAACAGCAGAATGGCAATATATTTAGATATATTTCTCATTTGGACCAGATGTGTTGGCAGCCTCAGAAACTCCTAAGATTTTGAGTGTATTAGTTATTTTCAGAGGTTAAGACAATAATTCAGTTATGTTAAGAGTTAAAGAATCTTACTAAAATAAATATTAAAAATGTAGAAGAAATTTGGAATAGAGAGTTGACATTTTTTATTTTATGAAGTTAATGGTCATATGTATATTTGGAAAGACACTTTTGTACCAGGTACCAATGTTTGGTCTGACAAAACATTGTCAGTTCTCAGGCTTTGAACTGGCTTTTCATCAACAGAAACAAAACATTGGATAATATGATTCTGCGTAGTCAAGATTCAATTGGTTGTTTAAAAACTAAATTGTATTAATTTTTATACAGCTATAACTATTACTGCATATTAAGGTTTTCTCTTCTCATTTTTGTTTCTTTTTGCTTGTTTTGTCTTTTTATGTAGTTGTATTAATGCATTATTATTATATCTTACCATGATGTTCTAGTTGTGCATAAACCATTTCTTAATTCTGGATCCTTCAGATCTCCTGACTATATTATCTTACTCTGAACCAGGATATCAAAATAAAGAAATGTATATAGGATTTTTTATACTAGCTATGTATACTGTCCCTAAGCAAGGAAAATTTATGCGAGTTGAAAGAAGGAATTTCTTTTCATTCACCAAACTCTAAAATGAGTGTCTTATTACTATCAATATTACATTGGATGAATCAAATGTAACTGAATTATGGTGTCAATGGTTTAGAAAATTTGATCATAACTCCACATTCCCTGACACTGTCAAGTCCAATCAAAACAACGAAGCATCACTTCCATTTAGTAGAAGAAACACATTTGATCAAAGACTCAGGGAAAACACAGAAGATGTTAAATGAGCGTAAGTCCATTTTGAAAGAAAATGTCTCAGATATTTTGTGTTCAGCTTCACTAATGATATATCTATTATTCTCTGTTTTCAATGGATTATATCCAATGATTATATCCAAACTTAACAGAAAAGCATACAGTCACTTTATTCTGCTTGTGATTATCTGTTCTGCTAGCAAGTTTGTCCAAGTGCTAGAGGAATTATTAGCACAACCAACATCTAATGTACCTAACATAATGATTTTATCCATCATGAAAGTATGTGTGCAATGGCTTACATAACTAGAATCATAATCTTAAAACCCATCCATGCACAAGAATGGCATGTCTGCGTACAAATCCTGCTTCTTATAAACCATTTGAGACAGGTTTCAAGTAGCAGGGGAGATACATTAAAAATGATAGAGCTACCTTTTCAGTCATTGCCCAGACTAGCCTCTTACTATATCTTCAGATTAACTAAGATGTACATGGTTTTTAAGTTCAAAACAGCCCAATGGAGACCAAGAATTTTCATTGGGCATAACATTAAAAATATCCCTTAGCAGAAGAAATACAAAATTGGATTGCAATGGAATTGTCTGGAAAAATGGTAGGATTCTGGCTAGAAATCTGAACAAAAACATTCCAATGTGCAGTGATGCTTTTTTAAAACTTGTTTTAATGAAAATATTCATGTCTAATGTTGTGGGGAAAATGCCTATCATCCAGTATGTTTAATTTTGTGGAAAGTGCATGCAATCCTTTTAAACTGATCAAAAGCAAGATGTCAGAAAAGTAGAAACAGTAATTAGCAGACATGGGGAAAGAGTAAGTGGTCCGAGTAGAAAAATGGGTAGAAATCAAATATGAAAGTAGGCTTTTAGTTTATAAAATACAACATCAAGAGAGGCAGAGTGAATATTGAAACCATCTGGATTGCATTTGTTGATAAGAGAAGAGAAAGAAGATTAATTTACTTCTATTCAAATGAAGCAAAATTAATCTTAATTGAGTTCTTTTGTCACTGGGTAGACTCCATATGGTTTCAGTAATATGCATTCATTAATTCTTAAGGGCTTATTTTTTCCTGGTTTGCCTAAACCTCATGGCACTCCTATTCTTTGTAATTCAACAGTAATATTCACTAGAAATTGGCTTAAATGTTAATTCTGTTTATATAGTTGAAATCCAGGGAGACTGATCTTGTAAAGGTGATTATTTTAATTGTTCCTGCTCTAATTATGCCTGAATCCTTGGGAACACGGTGCAAGCATATATATGGCATATATTCATATGAGGTCTCCCTGCATTATAAGGAGCTCTGCATTTTGCAGGATAACATGATACATACATACATACATACATACATACATACATATATATATATATATATGTATGTATCTATAGCTCAATGGAAAGAACAAGATCCATGCCATCAACATGTATGCCCTGCCAGTCATCAATAACCTGCTGCTATAGAGAGCTGGCCAAAGGAGGGCATGGAGGCTGCCAATGTGAAGACCCAGAAGCTCCTCACAATGTATGGAGGTTTCCACCCCAAGTCCAATACCCAGAGACTGTACACCAGCTGAAAAGAGGGTGGGTGGTGTCTAGCGAGTGTCAAAGCCACTGTCCTGGATGTAACCCAGCACATCCAGGAGTATATCAGTAAGATGGCACCTAAAGATGAGCCGTTGAGAGAATGCCTGAGGCAGCAGCGGACATGGAAGGAAGATCAAGCAGAGAGAGTGCTGTGGCAAGACAAGTCCCTGCATGGGATGTACCATCAACAGATAGCTGAGGTGGCTGACAATAGGAAATCCTACCAGTGGCTGGAAAGGGCTGGATTAAAAGACAGCACTGAGGCACTGATCATAGAAGTACAAGAACAGTCACTAAGCACCATATCCATAGAAACAGGGGTCTACCACACTAGACAGGACCCAAGGTGCAGACTGTGCAGAGAGGCCTCAGAGACAGTCCAACATATAATGTCAGGGTGTAAGATGCAGGCAGGAACAGCATACACTGAATGGCATAACCAAGTAGGTGGCATTGTGTACAGGAATATCTGCAGTGTATGGGCTAGACCCTCCCAAGTCCAGATGGGAGATTCCACAGAAGGTCATGGAGAATGACAGGGCTAAGATCCTGTGGGACTTCCAGATCCAGATGGACAGGCAGGTACTGGCCAATCAACCAGTCATTGTGGTAGTAGACAAGGACCAGAAGACAGCTGTGGTGGTAGATGTAGTAGTGCCAAGTGACAGCAACATCAGAAAGGAGTATGAGAAGCTGGAGAAGTACCACAGCCTGAAGCAGGAACTGGGGAGGATGTGGAAATTGAAGACCAAAGTGGTCCCAGTGGTGGTAGGAACACTTGGGGCTGTGACTCCTAAGGTGGGAGAGTGGCTCCAACTGATCCCAGGAACAACATCAGAGCTCTCTGTCCAGAAGAGTGCAGAGGAACAGCTAAGATACTGTGCAGAACCCTCAAACTCCCAGGCCTCTGGTAGAGGACCTGAGATTGAAGAAGACACATATCACCCATAGGTGTGAGAAGGGATTTTTTTTTTTTGATCAACTGAATTATGTCCAAGATTAGTAAGGAGCAGATAACTTCTTCTACTTCCTCCTCCTCCTGCTTTTCTTTTCTTGCAGCTAAGCCCTAGCTTGTTCACCTGCCATTTACAAAACCTGGGCTAGATTGTTTCAAAACTTGCCCAGTTACAAACATACAGAAACTGAACTGGACTTTTAAACATTGCAATATATGAAGCATATCTGTTATTTTATATATGAATAAACTAGGGCTGTCCAAATTGATCAAGCAAGAAGCCCTCTGGATCTGTTCCTTGATGTCACAAAATATTCATAGCTGCTTGAAGGCTTGGTGCAAATGCTCTGAAGCATTTCTGCCACTTAATAAGTTCACCAATTATCCCAGGGCCATCAAAAGCTAATAAGTAGAAATTGCAAAAACTCTGTAAGGGCCAAAGCCAGTGTTTATCAAGATTTTTATCATGTGTCCAGTTGGGCTTTAAGGATGCACTGCACATTTTCCGCACTCACAACTCTTTCTGGGTCCCATGCTGGAACATGTCCACTGATCCAGCACCCAGGAATACTCCTCTGGGCTCCCCACATTTAGTACCTGAGCTCTAGATATCTTTGCTGTTCAAGCCTATTTCTATCAAATTAACCCAAGAAATTCCAGAACTGACCATGGACATTGCTTTAGGAAATCTAAACTTAAATTTTTTGGGGAGATCTCTACCAAATCTAGCTGCAAGATACTCACAATAATAACCCTGTTAATTTGATCTCAATATTCCATGAATATCTCATTCAATCATTCATTCCATTCCCTTTCAAGCACGGTGACATTACAACACTTGAGACATATCCCTTCAAGTCCTTTGAGTAAATTGTACCATGAGTTTAAGAATCAGACTAGGTTTAGCTTTCTAGGCTTTTTTTTTTTGCTGGAAACTTAATAAATGGTTATAAAATTAAGCGTCTAACATTTGGTAAATAATTGTAAGGCTCAGCAACCTAAGGGAAGATTATGGAAAACAAATGCAGGGGAAAAAGGAAATAAGGCATGATGTAATGTCTCTAAGGTGGAACCTTTTCCTTTCTGCAGTCTATTGTCACAGACGTCTTTCACAGATCTCTTCAAGCAAGATCAGGCAAAGGAGGGGCCCTGAAGAAAATAAGAATCAATAGCACTGAGTATATACTTGCAGATAAGCCAAGAATTTTAGGTGCCAAAAATCAGGTTCAGCTTATCCTGGATGGGCTTATCCACGAATATATATGGTAATACTTTTTTAAAGTACCCATATTTCCCATATATACTTGTGGAGATGAAAAATCCATAGATGGCACATTTTTATGGTATTTTGTTAAAAAAAAATGAGGGTCGGCTTATTCACAGAAGGGCTTATACATACATACATACGGTAGGTCAGTTCTGAGTGTACGTCCCTTCAAAACCGTTAAAATGTGACATCCTTCTAATCTAATAGGTCCTTTACCATTCTTTTCTGTATATGGAACTTCCAATGTTCCTCCCTTACCCTCTTTTTCAACTTCGTTCAGTTATACATGTATGTGACTATAGTTAGCTGACTGTGCAGACATTTCAGTTCTGTAATGATTGCCCAGCCCCAAATACTCAGACTCACAAGAGGCTGCTAAATGAAATCTGATTTATTAAGGATCTTAGGACAAATACAGAGAAAGCTGAGAATGAGCAAAAAGCGCGCCAAATACAAACTTAAAACCCTCGGTACGAACGTATCCCGCCTCCCTGGCAGCAGCCCCGCCCGGTCCAGGTGCTAGCAATCGTCAGACCTGCTAGCCTGGGAAAGTAACCTTGAACATAGCAGATAAAGCAAATACATTCCAAAGCACAGCCAAGAGATAACTACTCCCATCCTCCCGTGAAAGATGAAACACGCATCCAGCTAATGACATGCGAAACGTTACGATGTATCAAAGACATTGAAACGGCGAACATGACATACCGCCTCCCCAAAAACAAACTTAGGGACCTGGCTTAGTGGGATAAGCAGAGTGAAAACAGGAAACCAGAACAGGGGAAGCCACATCCGTTGCAGCGACCCATTCAGGATGAGGGAAATGCTTCCAACGGACTAAGTATTGCAGAGTATTGCGAAGGCGTCTAGAATCTAAAATTTCTTTAACTTCAAAGTGTTGTTGACCGTCAATCATGATGGGGGTTGGAGGTGGAGGTTGGTCATGCCAGCGGTCAGAACGAATAGTCAGTTTGAGCAAACTGCAATGAAAAACAGGGTGTAAGCGTTTTAAGTTATGTGGCAGATCAAGTTTAAAAGTCACAGGGTTAATCTGAGCAATAATGGGGAAAGGACCCACAAACTTAGGTGCCAACTTCTTAGAAGGTTGTGATGACTTAATAAACTTAGTGGAGAGGTACACCAAGTCACCGACTTGAAATGCAGGCTGAGGAGCACGTTTTTGATCAGCATAATGTTTGTAATCCCATTGGGCATCAGCCAATGCTTTTTGAATCATTGGCCAGGAATCTGCCAGTTGTTTTGCCCAATCGCCCGGTGAGGGCGAGCCACTCGGAGGTTGTGGTAAATCTGGGATGGGTACAAAGTCTCTGCCTTGAGCAACACGAAATGGGGTTTGACCCGTACTTTGATGGACAGCATTGTTGTAAGCAACTTCCGCAAAAGGGAGGAGGTCCACCCAGTCGTCTTGCTGGTAATTCACAAAGGCTCGAAGGTACTGCTCCAGAGTAGAATTTAAAGCCTCTGTGGCCCCGTCCGTCTGTGGATGCCACGCCGTGGACAGGGCTTGCTTTGTGCCTAGCAGTTTGAGGAATGCCCACCAAAATTGCGACGTAAATTGTGTGCCCCTGTCCGAAATTAAACGAGAGGGACATCCGTGTAGCCTGTACACGTGTACTAAAAACAGGCGGGCCAATTGACGTGCCGAAGGGATTGATACGCAAGGGATGAAATGGGCTTGCTTTGAGAAATAATCTTTGACCACCCAAATGACAGTTTTGCGTTGACTGGGTGGTAATTCAACAATGAAGTCCATGGAAATTTCATCCCACGGGCAAGTTGGGGTGGCCACCGGCTGCAACAGTCCCTGAGGTTTACCCACCTTGCGCTTAGACATCGCGCATACAGTGCAAGAGGAGACATACTCCTTGACATCTTTGCGTAATGTGGGCCACCAAAACTGCCTCCGAACCAGGTGCAAAGTTTTCACAAACCCAAAATGTCCCGCTACTTTGTCATCGTGTGAACGGAGCAACACCTCTTTTCTTAACCGCTCAGGGACGTAGAGGCGGTTGGATTTCCAAGCAAAGCCTCGGTCAAAAGTAACATTGTGTTTATTTGCAAGCAACCAGGTATCAGTTTTCAGCTCTTTCAGAAACTTTTGTTGCAACTGGGAGGGAATTGACAAAGCAGTCGGCTGCGCTGGGTCCGCAGAAGGTGGCTGCTGCGTGCGCGTTTGGCTGCACGTCACAGCCTGCATACCCAATTGGGGTGCCGTCCACAAGGTGCTGACCACCTCTGGCGCTGCACCAGAGTCCTGGGGTTGTCATGACAACGCATCAGCCAGGAAATTCTTTTCCCCCGGGATAAACTTCAATTGGAAATTGAAGCGATTGAAGAATTGAGCCCAGCGGACTTGTTTTGGGCTCAGTTTCCTAGGGGTGCTAAGAGCTTCCAAGTTTTTATGGTCTGTCCACACCTCGAACGGGTGATTCGCCCCCTCTAGCAAATGCCGCCAAGCTTCTAACGCAGCTTTCACTGCAAATGCCTCTTTCTCCCATACGTGCCATCACCTCTCAGTCTCTGAGAACTTGCGGGACAAGTAGGCACACGGTTTGAGGCATCCTGCCCTGTCAGCTTGCATCAACAATGCCCCAATGGAATAATCGGAGGCATCAGCCTGCACCACAAAAGGCTTAGAGGGGTCAGGGTGTTGCAGAATAGGTTCTTTGGTAAAAGCCGCTTTGAGCCGCTCGAACGCCGCTTGGCAGGCAGGCGTCCAGCGCAATAGCACCCCTGGATTCTTTACTCTCCGAGTATCACCAAGCCCCTTGGTTCGAAGTAATTCCGTTAGTGGCAAAGCAATTTCAGTGAACCCTCTGATGAATAATCTGTAATAATTACTGAACCCCAGGAAACTTTGAAGTTGCCTGCGGGTGCGAGGGCTTTCCCAGTCCACAATAGCTTGCACCTTAGCAGGGTCCATTTCAATGCCCTTATCCGAAATTCGATACCCCAAGTAATCAATTTGCGTCTGGTGAAAGGCACATTTAGACAGTTTGGCATACAATTGTGCTGTTCTGAGTTTGCTAAGCACCCTTTTTACCAGAGAGACATGTTCTTCCATGGTTTCAGTATAAATCAATACATCATCCAAATACACCAATACCCCTTTAAACAGATGCTCATGAAGTACTTCATTGATCAATTGCATAAATACCCCAGGGGCCCCAGCCAAACCAAAAAGTAACACCTTATACTGGAAAGCACCCAACGGGCAATTGAATGCCGTTTTCCACTCATCCCCCTCCTTGATGCATACACGGTAATAGGCTTCTCTCAAATCAAGTTTAGAGAAGATTTTACCCTTCGCCAGATGTGACAACATGTCTTTGATCAATGGCAAAGGATATTTATTGGAAATTGAGACGGCATTTAACCCATGGAAATCGGTTGTTGTTTATTCGTTTAGTCGCTTCCGACTCTTCGTGACTTCATGGACCAGCCCACGCCAGAGCTTCCTGTCGGTCGTCAACACCCCCAGCTCCCCCAGGGACGAGTCCGTCACCTCTAGAATATCATCCATCCATCTTGCCCTTGGTCGGCCCCTCTTCCTTTTGCCTTCCACTCTCCCTAGCATCAGCATCTTCTCCAGGGTGTCCTGTCTTCTCATTATGTGGCCAAAGTATTTCAGTTTTGCCTTTAATATCATTCCCTCAAGTGAGCAGTCTGGCTTTATTTCCTGGAGGATGGACTGGTTGGATCTTCTTGCAGTCCAAGGCACTCTCAGAATTTTCCTCCAACACCACAGTTCAAAAGCATCGATCTTCCTTCGCTCAGCCTTCCTTATGGTCCAGCTCTCGCAGCCATATGTTACTACAGGGAACACCATTGCTTTAACTATGCGGGCCTTTGTTGTCAGTGTGATGTCTCTGCTCTTAACTATTTTATCGAGATTTGTCATTGCTCTTCTCCCAAGGATTAAGCGTCTTCTGATTTCCTGACTGCAGTCAGCATCTGCAGTAATCTTTGCACCTAGGAATACAAAGTCTTTCACTGCTTCTACATTTTCTCCCTCTATTTGCCAGTTATCAATCAAGCTGGTTGCCATAATCTTGGTTTTTTTGAGGTTTAGCTGCAAACCAGCTTTTGCACTTTCTTCTTTCACCTTCATCATAAGGCTCCTCAGTTCCTCTTCACTTTCAGCCATCAAAGTGGTATCATCTGCATATCTGAGATTGTTAATGTTTCTTCCAGAGATTTTAACTCCAGCCTTGGATTCCTCAAGGCCAGCTTGTCGCATGATGTGTTCTGCATACAAGTTGAATAGGTAGGGTGAGAGTATACAGCCCTGCCGTACTCCTTTCCCAATCTTAAACCAGTCTGTTGTTCCGTGGTCTGTTCTTACTGTTGCTACTTGGTCGTTATACAGATTCTTCAGGAGGCATACAAGATGACTTGGTATCCCCATACCACTAAGAACTTGCCACAATTTGTTATGGTCCACACAGTCAAAGGCTTTAGAATAGTCAATAAAACAGAAATAGATGTTTTTCTGAAACTCCCTGGCTTTTTCCATTATCCAGCGGATATTGGCAATTTGGTCTCTAGTTCCTCTGCCTTTTCTAAACCCAGCTTGTACGTCTGGCAATTCTCGCTCCATGAACTGCTGAAGTCTACCTTGCAGGATCTTGAGCATTACCTTACTGGCATGTGAAATGAGTGCCACTGTTCGATAGTTTGAACATTCTTTAGTGTTCCCCTTTTTTGGTATGGGAATATAAGTTGATTTTTTCCAGTCTGATGGCCATTCTTGTGTTTTCCAAATTTGCTGGCATATAGCATGCATTACCTTGACAGCATCATCTTGCAAGATTTTGAACAGTTCAGCTGGGATGCCGTCGTCTCCTGTTGCCTTGTTATTAGCAATGCTTCTTAAGGCCCACTCAACCTCACTCTTCAGGATGTCTGGCTCTAGCTCACCGACCACACTGTCAAAGCTATCCCCGATATTGTTATCCTTCCTATACAGGTTTTCTGTATATTCTTGCCACCTTTTCTTGATCTCTTCTTCTTCTGTTAGGTCCTTGCCATCTTTGTTTTTGATCATACCCATTTTTGCCTGGAAATCGGTACAGAGTCTTAATGTCCCGTCCTTTTTTGGGCGGAAGAGGACCGGTGCCCCCACCGGTGAATTCGCTGGCTCAATGAATCCCCGAGCCAAGTTTTTGTCCACAAAGTCCCTCAGCAAAGTTAGTTCCTTTTGCATCATGGAATAAATCTTTGGCTTGGGCAACTGGGTATTGGGCACCAACTCAATGGCACAATCTGTTTTCCGATGAGGGGGCAATTGATCCGCTTCCTTTTCGCCAAACACATCAGCAAACCTCTGGTACTCAAGTGGCAAGCCTTTCAGAGGAGGGGCCGGGCAATGCGGAGTCGCAGCTGCCGCTACCCCCACCATCTCCTCTGGGGTACCCCTCCCTTCTGGTGCTTGGTAAAATCCATCCCTAAAGGTGACAGTCCGGTAAACCCAGTTTATTTGGGGATTCTGCTGAACCAACCAGGGCACCCCCAAAACCACCAAGGGACCCCCCACCTGAGCCACGACAAAGGACAAACCTTCGCGATGGCTGCCTAACTGCAAGGCTACTCGTCCTGTGAAATGGGTGACTGGTTTGCCCCCTGCCATGGACCCATCCAGCTGCGTAAAGGCGATGGGTCGCGGCAAGGGGAACGTGGGTAGCTCCAGAGCCGCTACCACATCGGGGTGCATCAAACACCTGGAACACCCCGAATCGATCATGGCCCATACTTCTACAGTCTTGGATCAGGAGCCCAACTTCAATTTCACCGTGAGAATGCGGTAACTGCCACTCACCGATGAAGGCTCGCGCCCTTCTTCCACCACCTGCCCAGCGGCACCCTTTAAAGCAGGTGGCTGCCGTTTCCCGCCGGCTGCAGTAGTTCGGGTTCCCCCTCCTCCTCGTAGAATGGCACACCGTCTCCCTCGCTTTCAGCCACCACCGCTTTCTGCTTCCGCAGCAGGGAAGGGGACTTTGTCGGCGGCTTCCCCGGCCGTTCTTCCCCCTTTGCCTTCAGGCACGCCACTACTCAATGCCCCTCCTTACCACATCGCAGACACTGCCCTTTCGCATACCGCTTCTCTCGCTCCTCTTCCCAGGCTCTTTGTCCGGGTCGTCCTCCGGTACTCGCTGGGTGACTAGGTTTTAGCTCTCACCCCGATTTGGCAGCCCTCCGATGAGCGAACACCTCATGGGCATGCTCAGCCCTTCCAGTGAGCTGGATCCACTCGTACAACGTATATGGGTCGTCCCTCCCCAGGGACCAGCGCAGCACCTCTGTGTTCAGGCCATCCTTGAATAACTCGATGATGGTGGCTTGGGACCAGTCATCCACTTTCCCGGCAAGCGCTTTGAACTCCAGCACGTAATCAGCCACGGATCTCGATCCCTGCTTGAGTTCCTTCAAAGCTCGCTTTGCCCTCTCTTTTGCCAGGGGGTCCTCAAAGTGCTGCCTCAACGCCCAGAGGAACTCATTAAATTTCTCCAGTTCAGGTGCTTCCGACTGGCACATCTGGACATACCAGTCTGCTGCCCTCCCTTTCAGTTTGGTGGCAATGGTGATGATCTTTGCCTTTTCTGATCGAAAAAGCGACCCCCATTCCTCCATGTAGGCTTTGGCATTTGTCAGGAAGAATGAGAGTTTTGTCGGATCCCCATCAAACTTGACAGGGAAGTCACGCATCCCACCCGCCGACGGGCTGTGCCCCATCCCCGGGGCTTCAGTGGCCTGCGTCCCTCCAACCGGTGGCGGCGTGGGGGCTGGGGCTGGTCGCACGGACGGTGATGCTACCTCCATCCGGACCGCTTGTTCCCCTTCCCTCAGATGCGCGGTTTGTCTCTGCTCTGGGGACTGTCCATGGGACGAAGGGGTCGAATGCCATTGGCTTGACCCATCCCGGGTTTCCTTCAACGAACTCAGGTCTAGACTCAGCTGTTTCAGTATCGTCTCTAATGAGTCCATTTTCGACTCCAACACCCGGATACGATCCGGGGTGGGGGAGCCCTCCTTGGGCTGCACCTGGACCACTGTAGGGGACAGTGGGTACCTCTGCCTCCAGGATGGACCCCCTGCCACTGAGACATCCCCTTGGGTCTCATCCCAGGTGACCAGCTCACCCGGGGTGGTTACGGTAGTCTCCGGGGCGGTTTTCATGCCCCCGGCTTCACCCTCCGACTCAGAGCTCGCCTCTTCCAGGATAGCTGACAGCTCCCCCACTTGGGACGGTCGGTTGGGGCATCTCACAGTCGAATCCGGCTCCCCTTCTTCCATCAGCTCAATATCGGGTTCGGTCATCGCTGGCGCTCTCCCTCACAGGTTTAGACAACTTGCCCTTTCCTGGAAAGGGGCCAGCGGGGTCGGGATCTTTGATTCTCAGCTTTATGTAATGATTGCCCAGCCCCAAATACTCAGACTCACAAGAGGCTGCTAAATGAAATCTGATTTATTAAGGATCTTAGGACAAATACAGAGAAAGCTGAGAATGAGCAAAAAGCGTGCCAAATACAAACTTAAAACCCTCGGTACGAACGTATCCCACCTCCCTGGCAACAGCCCCGCCTGGTCCAGGTGCTAGCAATCGTCAGACCTGCTAGCCTGGGAAAGTAACCTTGAACATGGCAGATAAAGCAAATACATTCCAAAGCACAGCCAAGAGATAACTACTCCCATCCTCCCGTGAAAGATGAAACACGCATCCAGCTAATGACATGTGAAACGTTACGATGTATCAAAGACATTGAAATGGCGAACATGACAAGTTCTGCCTCTAGCTGCTCTTGAAGTCTATAGTCACCCTCCTTTAGCCATTCTAGCTTGTTACTAATTACCAAGTTCCTGTTCCTTGCCTCTTCTGAAAATTCAGCATCTTTCCTCTAAAATCTAAAATAAAGGTCTATGAGGGAGTGAAGGGAAGGATTATCAAGGCAAAGTTTCTGGCATGGCTTCCTTCATCACATATATCAAACACAGAATTGGAAAATGATTGCTCCTTGTCATCTACCCTGGTTATTGTTGCTAGACTACAAAACTTTAACACTAGGAAGCAGGAATCTAGTTAAAGGAGATGCTTTGGTTTCTTCCAACACCTGCCATGGCCTCCTGAAAAAAAGTACCAATTTTTTAAGGAGTTGGGGCCAAGCAAAGAATATGGCAAAAGTGTCAAAGTCCTATCTATCTCTCCTTTCTTTCTTTTCTTTAATGTAAGTCTACTCCTGTGCTTTTTAAAATATAAGAAAAATGTAAAAGAAAAATAAAAACAGGGACAAAAACACAAGTAAATGGAAAAGAAAAAAAAAAAGTTGAAACTTCCGAGTATACATAGAACTTACATGGGAATGCATAAACGCCCTGTGGAAGGAGGGGACACAACATTTAAAACATCCCCTCTTTCTCCTTTTAGTGGCCTGCCCCTCTGAAAAGGAGTCATCACCACAAGTAAAACAATGGCATGGAGCAGCGGAGCATGTTAAGCTTGGCAGCGATGGCATGGAGCAAAATGAGAAGTCGCCTATCATCACTGGCTGGATAGGGAAGCTTCCAGAATCCCAGAACATTGGTGGAACAGTGAAGGGGCCCAGGAAGGTGGTGGCTGCATTAAAAAGGGAAGAAGGACCAAGAAAAACCAGACATGTTGGCAGTGTAGCAGCACTGTGCTTACAACGTGCCAACAGTATCTCAAAAAGGTAATCATCCTTCTAAGATGTTGAGGATGGTATACAGAGATCCTGTGTTATCTTTACAATAATCCTGAATGTACAATAGATAGATATTTGCTTGCCCAAAGGGCTAAGCAGAGATGTGTTGATTGCAAAACTCTGCTACTGATGACTGCCCAGCTTGTGTGGGAAAGAGAGCAGAATGCTGTACAGAAACCTTCCCCCATCTGACACTCTCAAAATATTAGATTATGGCCACCAGAAAATCTCAGGGCCTATACTAGAAATGATGATGATTTTTATTTATTCAAATTTGTTATAGCCATCCAACTCTGAATGGGCAGTGATGATAATGACAGAAGTCAGTGAAAAAGCACTTCTGTTTTGTGGCCAAAAATTACCTGGACATTCTATTTAATCTTTATCTTAATCTGAGAATTCTTCTGCATATTCTATGTGCTCTGCCTGGACCTGAGGCAGAATTGCTTTAGAAACACAACACACCATGTTTTCTTTAGAGGTAATTTTTGAAAATCAGCTAGTAACAATGAAAGCACCAAGGTAACTCTAACGACAACATAGAAGATGCTTCCAAGGATGCAGGAATAGATATGAGGCAAATTAGAGCTATCATGTTTCTCTGATATGCAGGCAAACAGATGCTAAAATTAATCTGGTTCCTGAAGCAGACTGTAATTAAGATGTACCTGCTCTGTGTGCAGGTCAAAAAAATACTTCAAAGAAGAAAGCTATAAAAATGCAGTGAAGTTTACTCTACTAATTTATCTCAGTGTGGGTTTTTGTTTTGTTTTGTTTTGTTTTAGCTATAAATATTTCTGCTAACGATTTGTATTTTTGTTCATACTATTTGTCCTAGTAAATTATTTTCACATTCTGGCTTCTGCAGCTCACAAAACATAATTCTTTGATTTCTCTCCTCTGTTTTAGTCATGGTTAATGCTGGATGCACCTGCTGTGTTTGTGGTATTTATGGCACTGGGACAGATTTTAGACAGCAAAGCAAAATTCTTCAGCAATATTTAAAGTCCACTGTAGGAGATGCTCAATGTTTTAATTAAAAAATAATTCTAAATCAACTTGTGTGTGCTCATTTAAAGTTATTATATATTTTTACTTTTAAAAAAAAAGAATGTTGGGGATGATAGGGACTCATGCTGGATGTCACATACATCCCCCAATCCTGTGTTGCTATGGATGGTCTGCAGGGATGGTGCAACTAAATGTAGTTACACCCTCCCTACTGACTTTTCTGTCATGGTAAGCAGTTGAAGAAGGATGAGCCACAGCATGCATGGGGTTGGGGGTGGAAGGATTAATGAAGAAAAGTATTGTTTATTATTTTGTCTGTTTGTTTGTTTACCATTGTTCCTCATTATAGGGAAACTGTTTAACCCAAAATAGATGACCTTGAATAATGATCAAGGTGGTCTGAAACAAAGCTCATCTGCCCAGAATAAAGCAATAAAGCTCTCCCCACCCCAAGCAGTTAATCGTAGAACTGAAGGGATCCTCTAAATAAGCAGTGGAGCAAAATAACAAAGGCAAACAGAACTCCAAGGGGAGGGAGTAAATAACAAAGGATCCAACACCATCCGGTTCATGCTAGCAAGAATGAAAGAGGGGCAAGACATTCAGCTCTTCCCTTCTCAGTACTTAACATGCCAATCTTTCCCATCGATTTCAGTGAGGAGAAGAAATGAGTTAGGCCACCAATCCCATGGTGGCATTCATGGGAGAAGAGATAATGTTCAGGTCTTTCTAATAACTAAAAAGATTTCGAATCCTAGTGCCACTTCCATCCCTCAAGCACCCCTCATGGATCTACTCTCAGTTTCTATAGCAGTATCTTCTTCCGCTGACAATGCTCTCCTGTTGTGGCAGAGGAACATTTCTCTATCATTCTAACACTGGGTGTTCTTATCTAATTTGGATGCTAGGACTGAAGAAGAAAGCCAGGAGTTTATTCAACCAAGAGATGTTGAGAACCATTTTTCAACATGTTTAATATTCCTTACCATCTTCCTTCAAATTTTTCTTTTCCTTTCCTTTCCTTTCCTTTCCTTTCCTTTCCTTTCCTTTCCTTCCTTCCTTCCTTCCTTCCTTCCTTCCTTCCTTCCTTCCTTCTTTCTTTCTTTCTTTCTTTCTTTCTTCTTTTCAAAAGGAATTGTATTTTTACAGTTTGGGGACAAAGAGGGGATATAATAATGTCTTGATTATTTTAATAGGAGAAATTTAAATATTTTTAAATTGCATTTTAGCGTTGATCATAAAATATTCTTTTTCATAACATTGATTATCATATTAAAATGGAAAATAAGGAAAAAATGATCCCTTCTGTTACTGTGAGATATGGATGAACTCACACTTTATTTGACCATCTCTTTCTGAAAATGTATTAGGGAAATCATTTAGTAAAAATGAATTTAAATTAGAGTTGATTATAATGTCGCAGACATGAAGGAAATACATTTAATGCATATCATTAAAGATTTAATTATTGTCCTGCTATATTTTACAATGATTTTAGTAATTAGAAATTGGAAGGGTAAATCTGGTGTAAAATAGATGTACATAAATATTATTAATGCTGCAAAAGTACTTTATTTTCAGAGATAAATAAATAAAATAGCAATTAATACAGATATATAGATTTACATATGATTGTTACTGAAAACCAACTATAATTCCTTTTGTATTTAGTTCCTGTTAAATGGAAAATTCACTTAAGTCATTACCTTTAAACTAAAATATGTGATATAGCCAGTATAAGCTATTTAGGGATACCAGATGGTAAAATTCATCCCCTCCCTAGTGTACTGTAAAACTACCAGTCATTTTCAAGTACAAACATCTATCTCATCGTGCATCTCTCATTATGGCTTCTGGGTTGACCATGGAGATCAATATTCAGGAACTAAACTAAAGTCTTTAGTTCGAATTATTTGGGAAGTAATTCAAACACAGATGTTTTAATCACAAGGAGCTAGCAAAGCTCCATTTTCCCTTGCCTCTTTCTACTCTAAATTTGTTATTTTTTTTCTGTTTTCATGGAAAATCTATCCTCTCGGTTCCTCTTATATTATCAACTTAACCATAGAGTACACTTTCCATGAAAATCCTGGTTGAGGGCTGGCTAGAGAAAGCATGTTAAAAGATTATGTGTAGAAAGGGATGGATATTCTCTAGTGTTACGGACCTTGCTCCTAAACTCCTTCAGGAGAGATACAATCAGTTTTTGTATTCTGGGATCTGCCAATCCAAAGACATGGCTTTGACACTGCTTTCTGATATTAGAGGATGGGCCTTCATTTCGTGAAGATGGGGACTATAAAAGACACAGAATAATTCTATAAGAACCCTCCAGAAGGATTACACTGATCACACTAAAGGAACTGACTACTTATACAATACTTCAGTTGGCTTTACTTTGCCATCTCCTTATTGTTTTAGTCAGAGTAAGTTCAGCCAGCAAAGTTCTTCTGGAACTCTCTATGGTTCTGTCTTTTGTAGGTGTGTCAATAGGGTGACTGGGGCTATCTAGAGGAGTTCTAGAATTATTAAGTGGATTTTATTGAGGGAAAATGGACTTTGACATGGTATTGAATAGCAGCAACAAATGCAACTTGAAAAATTCTGTCATTTTCCAGTCAAAATTGTAGACAAAAAGGACTTGTTTGGGGGGAAAAAACTGTTTAAAAAAGTATATACACTTGGAAAAGTAGCATACGCCTCCCCCCAAATGGCATATATTAAAGGTAGTTCTATATTAGGGGTAGATATGCTTTCTGAAAACAACAACAAAACATTCATCTATATGCTTTTTGTCCCTGCTTTTTGTTGGCTATTTCTCTCACTGTCTTTTCCACACTGGGATATCTTTCTGGAATTAAGGAACTACAAGATCACTTCTGGCAACTATATGGCTACTAATTTAGATAACCTCTCTGCTTAAATTAGTTGGGAAAATAATGTTGGACAGAGATATTTGTGCTGGAATTGAGAAATTTACTAATGGGATAACTGTATTCAAGCTGTGATTCAATAAATCTATGCAATTGTTGTGTGGTACACTGTTGCTTTCTATGGTGAGTGTCACAGGGAAATGGTCCCTATCCTGACAGATAGGGAAAAGGTTATGTTTTTCCCCTCCCAAGATATATAATACAGTAATTGGGGTGGATGAATTTCAGAAGTCCAGATTCCAAACTCTGCTCAGAATGAGGCTTTCCAGCTCAGTCCTTTTCAGGTCAGCCCCAATCAAATTTGACTACACTCTGAAAAAGGATGTTGATCAGCTAATACTAGACACTTTTCCCAGTCAGCAAACAGACAGATCCAGAGTAGTAGTTTGCACTTACTTCTCAACTGCCACTTAGAGACCAATCCAAAACTGAAACTAGGTTACTTGCAGTCTGAAAGGATGTTTTAACTATTGACCAAGATAAGGGTGATGCGATGTGGTCCCCTTTAATTCTCTCTACTCTCCCCTCTGTCAATATTTTCTAGGAAAATTAGCAAGGATAGCTAATTGTCATAATATCATCAAGCAAACAATGCAAATTACAATATTCATTTCATTTGCCCAATAACATGATGATCATCATAGCTTGTACCAGGTGCCTATAACTTAAACTCCTATTACTCCCCACCATTTGCTGAACTGATTAAGGCTGCTGAGAACTGGAGTCTGACAACTAGTCCTGCCTTAGGCAAAAAGCCAGCTGAGTGACCTTGGGCCAGTCACTCTCTCTCAGCCCTAGGAAGGAGGCAATAACAAACCACTTCTGAAAAACCTTGCCAAGAAAACTGCAGGGACTTGTCCAGGCAGTCACCAGGAATCCACCCTAATTCAAAGGCACCAAGAAAAAAAAAGAAAAAGAAAAATTAAGGATACCCAAAAGCTCTCTAGTAATCTAGGAAAGAAAAAATATATATAATCAAGACTGCAAGGGGCTGCCTTCTGTAATAACTTTCCTTCTGTTTACCAATGTGTCCAGTTCCTCCTCCATGTCATCCTGTGAAGGAAGTTCTGTTTCACAGATGTTACGGCACTCTGAATCACTTAATGTGAGTTTCTTTTCAATGAAGATTAAAAACATTAGGACATGTACAAAATATCAAGCACATTGCATAATCATTTCCTAAAATGTTCCTTCAAGATTTATGAGCTTCCCAGAGCTTCAAGTTAGATGTATAACTTCAGAACTATATAGATAGTTTATACTGTAGAACATAGTATGGTTATTATTAATCAAATCAAAAGAAGCCTTTATTACAGCCTGTGGGCCAGAAAGCACAACAATAAAATATGAAGAGCTATAATTATTAATAAAACTTCTTTAAAAAATTGCAATAAAATTATATAAAATACATTATTATAGTAACTGTATTACAAATAGCAGCGCCAATCACCAGTTTTTGTGCTAAACTTCAACCGTAAGTAGGACAGATACAATCAATGATAACACAAAATTGGGCAACCTGGAAAGATACAACAGGGTCCTGTCAGATAGAAGCAATGACAGATAGACATTGTGCTCTCTACCAGAGTAGTTCTTTAAAATGGGATAAATATGTTATCTTCCTTGATTCCCTATAGAGAGAGCACCAAAGGAACATATGGTTTAGGGATTCCACAGAGCCATTTCCACATGGACAAAAGCACCGCTGAACAGAGATGTTTTTATACCTTCCCCACCAGACTGCAGAGGGTAGAACATCCAACTTGGCCAAGGTGAAAGCCCGATGAAATTTCAGAATTAGAACTGAAGAGAGATAAGATGATGGCACATGCCATTTGAGAAGAATCCATAAACTGTAGGGTTGGATGCTAGGCTTAAATTGGTTTGAAAATCAATATCCGAGATACGTTGTTTAAGATGATTAGATAATATTTACAGTTGGTTGACATTTAATTGTTTGGGGAAATCATAGGCATGCTATCAGATGGGCAGCCATATAAATCAGATGAACAAACAAACAAACAAATATCAGAAAGCATTTCAAAGTTTTTTTCAAGTACCATGAATAACATAAGTAGCTGCTATTGTTGAAGTTATAGGAGAAAAGACTATAGAATTCATTCTGCAATTTTTAAAATGCCAGTCCAAATGCCAGTCAATTATATGCAGCATAAGATCCTTCCTGCCTTCCTGACTTCCCTCCTCCTTCAAGCTCTATATTGCTTATAAAGCAAATGTGGCTCACTTCTTTCTCTTGGGCTTCGTTTTGCTTCCTTCACTATCTGCAATCTTTCTACAACAGCTGCTGACTTTAACTTCTGTCCCCAAATCTTACAGGTTTCTCTCAGAGTGATATTGCACCATTTCACCTCCTCCTTGTAAACTGAATTAGACACAAAGATATCATTTTTCAATAGCATCTGCAACATCTTGTTCCTATCAGAGTGCACTTTCTGGCAAACTGGCATGTGGTGAGTCATCCCATAGTTATAAATCTTGGCAATACAGGAAAGCAATACAGATATAGATCTCCATTTTATGTACATAATAACAGTAATATTTATATAGATTTTTATGGGTAGCTATAAAGAACTAAAAACAATAACAGCAGTTTTGTAGAACAATTTTGGAAGACCCTTCTATAACTGGTACACAGTATACAGCTCAGACTGGCAATCTTTCAGCAACCATGAAGCGGACTTTATTTCTCTACATTTGAGGGCAAAAGAGTAGGCAAAACAACTATATTTCATCAACACACAAGTAGGTTGACTAAGATTTCTGTGGGTTGTTTTGTGTGGTTCAGAGGAGATGTGTTACCAGCCAAGTGGCATTATCTAGGAAGATCACAAGAATTCTGAGGGCTGTGGGCTAGACTAGGAAGTCAAAACAGCATCCCAGAAAAAAGACAATTGTAGTACACTTCCATGTCGGTGTCACAGAAACAATATGGATGTATCCACAAAGTCACTTGGTAATGAGCGTCATTTGAGGAAATATTCACTTCTACCTTTTTATGGCTTATATATCATTTGTGTTTCCTCATGCCCAGAATGATTATAAATGACTTTCCATTCATCAGTGACTTACTGTGGAATTTCAGGTGGCACTAGTACTACAAAAATAGGATTTGGAGACCATGTGAAAATTATAGACAGGGTTGCTCACTTTAACTCAGTTTGTGTCTTGCATTTATTAGGAAATCAGAAGCAGCACTCCTAATTTGTACTTCTCATCTATTGTAATGGTTGTCTATTCTAAAACACTACCAGACTCATGAGCAGGAATTCAAAGATATCTGATTTATTAAAGAATAGTACGCAGGATCACAGAGAAAGCTGAGAATGATGAAAGCGCACCAAATTCAAAATAAAAACCTTCAGTGCAAATGAAATCCCTCCTCCCCCCCTGTAGAATCTTCTCAAGTTCACAATCCCAGGTGCTCCTAATGGTTTCTGATGGTCTGTGGGAAAAGGCCTTGAACAGAGAACATAACTCAAACACATTCCATTGTACTGATTTCACATACAGAGCTTGGTACAAGGTCTCGCAGCAGCTCCCTCCCAAACAGAAACGTGCGTCAGCGCCATGGCATGTGAAACATTACGATGTATAAACTACATTGAATCAGTGAACATGACATACTGCCCCCCCAAAATAAAGAATACATTAAGCAGCAGGCTTCAAAGGGTAAGCAAGGTGGAAATGGTTAACTAAATCAGGAGCATTAACATGGTGGGCAGACACCCATTCAGGATGAGGAAAGTGTTTCCATCGGACCAGATACTGAAGGGTGCCCCGAAGCTTGCGAGAATCAACAATGTCCTTGACTTCAAAGTGTTGTTGGCCATCAATCATAATTGGAGCAGGAGGAGGAGGTTGAGGGTGCCAACACGGTGAGTTGTGCACAGGCTTAAGCAAGCTGCAATGGAAAACAGGGTGCAAGCATTTCAAAAAGCAGTTTTCCACTCATCCCCAGCTCGTATGCAGATGCGGAAATAGGCTTCGCGAAGATTGAGCTTGGAGAAAATCTTGCCCTTTGACAAATGAGCTAACATGTCCTTCATGAGCAGAAGAGGGTACTTGTTGAGAATTGAGATGGAATTTAACCCTCGATAGTCCGTACAGAGTCGAAGCGTGCCATCTTTCTTTTCCTGGAATACCACAGGGGCCCCAACTGGGGAATTAGCAGGTTCAATAAATCCCCTTGATAGATTTGTATCAATGAAGTCCCGTAATGCCTCAAGTTCCTTTTGAGTCATTGGGTAAATTTTTGGCTTGGGCAATTGAGCATTGGGAACCAACTCTATTGCTCTCTCTGCTGCAGGAGCTTTAAAAGTTACAGTTCTGTGCTCCCAGTTTATATATGGGCTTCGATAGGTCAACCATGGGATCCCCAGGATTACCAAGGGATTGCCAACAGGTGCTACAATGAATTTCAAAGTCTCACGGTGGCTGCCCATTTGCATTGCCACAATTCCAGTGAAATGGGTCGCTGCCCTGCCCCGTCATTGAACCATCCAACTGTGTGAAGATCAAAGGATGCTGGAGGGGGAAACTAGGCAGTTCCAAAGCAGCAACCAGATCAGGGTGAATTAAACACCTGGAACACCCAGAGTCAACTAAAGCCCATACCTTGGTAGTTTTTGTGCGGGAACTCAATTTCAACTTTACTGCTAAAGTGGGACAGTCAGCACTCACCATAGCATCTTTGCACCTGTCTTCATCCACCTGCCTGGTGGCACCCTTCATGGTAGGTGGCTGGCGTTTCCCGCCAGCTCCTTGTAGTCATCTTCAGCCCCCTCCCCCCCCCGCAAGAAGTATAGTACTTCTTCGGCATCGGCTGTCCCTTTGGCCGCTGTCATCTGCCACGAGGGGGGGGGGCGATTTGGCCGGTGGCTTCCCAGCTCGATCTCCAGCCTTGGCTTTTGGGCAATCAGCTGCCCAATGGCCCTCTTTTCTGCATCGAAGACACTGACCCCTCGCATAGTGCCTCTCTCTCTCATCATCCCAGGCTCTATAGCTTGGCCGGGCAGCAGTCTCAGCACTTCAGGGTCCCCTTATGGTGGCAGGAGGTTTTTCAGATTTTCTGGTTTGCGTGAAGGTATGTTGAGCGTGCTCAGCCTTTCTGGCCAGGCAGATCCAGTCATACAATGACTCTGGGTCATCTCTACACAACGCCCACCATAGGACGTCCTAGTTAAGTCCCTCTTTAAACCGTTCTATTAGGGTTGACTGAGACCAGTCAGGGATCTTCCCAGCTAAAGCCTTAAACTCTAGGGCATAATCAGCTATGGACATTTGGCCCTGGGTAAGATCCTTCAGCACCTTCTTAGCTCTTGCCTTGGCCAGAGGATCTTCAAAATGCAGCTTTAACACCCACATGAAGTCATCGAAATAATCAAGTGCAGGGGAGTCAGCATCACTTAATTTAACATACTAGTCAGCCACTCAGCCCTTCAACTTGGTGGCAATGGCAGTTATCTTAGCCTCTTCAGAAGGGGAGCATGCTCTAAACTGCCTCATATAACTTTTAGCATTAGTTAAAAAGAAAGATAACTCTGTTGGATCCCCATCAAATTTGACAGAAAAGTCTCTCACCCCCACTCCGATTGGAGTGGAATCGGCAGCCACTTGAGTGGTTGGGCCCCAGGTTACAGTAGCTTTCCCTCTTCAGGGTGGGGACACTGGTGATCAAGCCCTGAGGGGTGGAGATTCATCCCGAAGCCGTCTCTGGCCCCATTCTGCTGGCGGTCTGGATGGGAGGATAGGGGATGGTTGCGGGAAGCTGGGATCTCCTCCGTGCCTCCCCTGCCCCTCCAGTGACAGAGACAGATTTCTTAGCATGTACTCTATCAATTCTATTTTGGCTTCCATCACTCTTAGTCTCTCAGGGGTTTCAGAGTCCTCCCTCCCTTACATGTTCGGCTTTCTCTCTGTTGACACCATAGTAGATTCTTTGTCTGGGGTTAGCAGAAACTGATACTTCCAGGACACCCCCGACGTCCCTGGCTGGGGTTCCCCTACTTCATCCAAGGTGATCAACTCTGCGAGCGATTGGCTGGGTGCCAGTTGCTCTGGCTCTTCCCCATCATCAGATTCCGCCACATCAGGATTGGAACTCAATTCATCCTGGGATTCTGAAGGTTCTGGGGTGAGGTTCAGTTCTCCTCTCTTGACCGTTGACTTGGGCATCAAGCTAGCTGTCTCCTGAAGTCCCCCGGTCGTGAGCTTGAACTCAGCCATCATTAACTATTTTCCCTCGCAAGAAACTGATCTTGGTAGGAGCTAATGGTACAACTTTAGGGATTCTCAGCTTTATGTAATGGTTGCCTATTCTAAAACACTACCAGACTCATGAGCAGGAATTCAAAGATATCTGATTTATTAAAGAATAGTATGCAGGATCACAGAGAAAGCTGAGAATGATGAATGCGCACCAAATGCAAACTAAAAACCCTCGGTGCAAGTGAAATCCCTCCCCCCGTAGAATCTTCCCAAACTCACAATCCCAGGTGCTCCTAATGGTTTCTGATGGTCTGCGGGAAAAGGCCTTGAACAGACAACATAACCCAAACACATTCCATTGTACTGATTTCACATACAGAGCTTGGCACAAGGTCTCGCAGCAGCTCCCTCCCAAACAGAAACACGTGTCAGCGCCATGGCATGTGAAATGTTACGATGTATAAACTACATTGAATCAGTGAACATGACATCTATAGACACAAAATGTTCCAACTCGTCGATGATGATACAAAATCTCTTAAAGGATTGTGGATGGTGGCTTTCTTCTGGGGCTTTTTGATCAACTGCATTTGTTATAAACTGAAACAATGGAGGCTTTTAGAAACAGGAAGTTTTATTTCAACATTTAACTTGACTTGGACCAGATGAATCAAAAGAAAAACCAAGGAGACCAGTCAAAGAAACTAAACTTCTCACTAAAAGCCCTGAACCCTGAGAGATTAAACTTCATGCAATCAGCATTCCATGGCTCCTGAAAGTGCAAGACTCAATAAAGCTATTCAAAGGCAGATTATTAAAGAAGCAAGACAAAGATTAACTACAGTGTGTGTACACCATCCCTAACTGCTCTGTGCCTGGATTTTCAGCCTCTCTAGATGGCATTTTTCTGAGTCGTTCCTCCAGCTATGGCAGGAGATGAATTAAACAATAATTTTCCTTGGAACAAATAGTATTGGGAGGAAAATGTCCAAATGCAATCTTCAGCATCAAATGAGTGAATACTCCTGGCTGGTGCAAATATTTCCAAGGACTTTCCTTTCAAAGAAAGCTAGTTCAGTTTAGAATACTGATTGAAAAAGCAGCAGAAGAGATATATGCTGTACATTCAGAATCAGAATCATGTGGTTGAATCAGGAGATTCCATTTATGAATGGTAGAGTGGGATCACATTTTAAAAATTCTCCAATAGGCACTTTATGTTCATTTTCTAAATAAGTCATCATCATCATCATCACCACCATCACCATCACCATCATCATTTTACACAGGAAAGAATAAATCCCCTATCTGTAGTCTGATATAATATGATTCTAATTCTCATGTCATGTGATGTGATTGTCATGTTGAATATGTAGCTCAATAACATGAAATAAAATAAATTGGACAATAAATTTACTTTCTTGTAAAAATAATAGCGTATTTTCACATTTAATGTGTGTGTGTATGTTTTAAAAACACTGATACCCAACAATGATCTTTGCAGCAAATAACAATTACAATAGTGAAGTTATGTGATTAACAACAGATTCATGATGTTTACAAAATAAATTTAAAAAATCTCCTTAGGTCTCTCCGTGATGCTTCTTCCAACCAAAGAATCCCTGGGAGAAAGAAGATACAGCTACTACCAAGAACAACATCATTATTTTTACTAGCCCCAGAAACTAATATCTCAATGTCTACCATAACTGAAGCTAAGCATGTTTAAATAAAAAACATAACACATTGGTAGATACCCCATGATGTCCTTCCAAATTTGAAATGTGGATACAACAGTGCTGTCCCATGGCTTATGAAATATATAATGCACTACATTTTCTGCCACATTTCTGCAAATAATTGTAAGACCATAAACAAAGAATTCTGTCCTAACAGTCAGGAACCACGCTGAGACAAGGAATAGGTCTTTAGTGTTTTATTACTGCTACATAGACAGAAAATCCTAACAAACTGAAGAAGCGTGGGAAAAACCCAGACATATAAACCCCAAAGTCAAGGTGGGTCTGATCTGTGTCTCTTTGAATGGCTGCTTAACTCCTCAGTACTACGCATGCGTTTTCCCCCCTGGATAGAGGCCCCCTCCTGCTCACCATCAGTACTCATGACATCACCCTCCCCTCCAGATTCACATTCCATTTCAGCCCCCTCCCTTCCAGAGGTCTCATAAGAGTCCATCTCCCCCTCCAAACTCCCATGGGAACTGGGCAACGATGGAAATTCTTCAAAGGAAAACTCCTCCAAGGACGAATCAGTGCTGCTCTCCAGGTCTGATAACGCTTCTGGCCCAGGTGGCTGCTGCTGGAAAATAGCTAGATAATTAGAAGATTCTTCCTCCCCCTTGGGAAATGCAAGCCCGAGGTGGAGGGCTGCGGCTCCACCTCCTCCTCTCGCTCTGGCCTCAGAGCCTCAGGTGGGGGTGGAGGTTGCCAACTTACGAACTCCTCTGCTTGGGATTCCTCTGCTTGCTCAGTCAAGTGAGGAATCTCTGGTAGAGTGCGAGGCTTGGGTTTGTGAGGGAAAAGCTAATGGAATCAATGAACCAGTGTGGGTGCATGCACATCTCTGGCATTCTCCCACGTGCCCTCTTCCTCAGGGTACACTTTCCAGTGTATTAAATATTGGATGCCCCTTCCCCTCCTCCTAGAGTCCAGAATTTCCTCAACTTCGTATTCCTCTTCCCCCTCCACAATTACTGGAGGGGGGGGGAATTTGCGATCACAAGGTACTTGAGGGAGGGTCCTTGGCTAGCAAGGCTCTGTGAAAGACTGGATGGATTTTCATGGATGCTGGCAGCTTTAAACGATAAGCCACTGGATTTATCTGCTGTACTACAGTGAAAGGGCCCACAAACTTAGAGTCCAACTTCTTGGAGGGCCTGGTAGAGGTCAAAAACTTGGTAGAGAGCCATACTTTGTCTCCTACCACAATCGCTGGTCCCTCTTGTCTGTGAGCATCTGCAGCTCTCTTGTAAGCACTCTTTGCCCTGTTCAGCTGCTCCTTTAACAACTCCTGTGCTGCTTGTTGCTCTTTAAGAAAATCAGCCACAGCTGGCACAGTTCCCTGCTGGGAGGAGGTGGGCAACACACAAGGGTTAACCCTGTAGAGTGCTTGGAAAGGAGACATCTTGATAGAGGATTGCACAGAGTTGTTATAAGTAAATTCTGCCGTGGTGAGCAGGGCTGGCCAATTGCCGTCCTGATAAGTGGTGTAACACCTGAGATACTGCTGTAACCATTGGTTAATTTTCTCAGCTTGCCTGTTACTAGCCGGATGATGCAACAATGATAGGTGGAACTGGACCCCTAATGACTGGAAAAGGGGCCTCCAGAACCTTGAAGTGAACTGAGGGCCTCTGTCACTCACCAAGTGATTTACCATGCCTCTATACCTAAAAACATGGTCCATAAACAACTGTGCTGTGGGTTGTGCAGATGGGAGGCCCTCGCAAGGAATAAAATGTGCCATTTTAGTGAAAAGGTCCACCACCACTAGTATGGAAGTCAGCCCCTGGACCGGGGGTAAATCAGTGATGAAATCCATGGAGATTGTATCCCAAGGCCTACTGGGGGTGGGTAGGGGTTGCAAGAGTCCTGTGGGCTTGCCTGGGAGAGCTTGGCTCATCTACAGGTATGGCAAGAAGCAACATAAACCTTTATGTCTGCAGTCATCTTAGGCCACCAGTAGTCTCTCAGAGCTCTATGGAGAATCTTGAAAACACCTCTGTGGCCTGCCGTTTGATGGTCATGGCAAAGTCTCAGTACTTCTTCCCTCAATGAGGGGGGAATGTATAATCCCCCGCTATGCCAGAGGATTCCTGCCTCTACATTAAAGGGGGAGGCAGTGTCTTGCGGGCCCCTCTGGAGGTCATCAATCCTGGCCCTGGCATACAGGTCCTGTTGCTGCTGAGCTCAGACTCTTGTAAATAGGTCCTCTGCTTGTCTGCCTGCTGCTAAAACCTCTGTCTGGTTCCCCCTCATAGACCGCTGAAAGTTGTGAGGTTGTAATATAGCAGCCTGTACCTCCTGGTGAGTAGTGGAGGTTGCCTGAATGGATTGAGACAGGACATATGCCAAACAGTTCTGCACCCCAGGAACATAGGAAATAACAAAATTGAAACAGGAGAAAAACTGGCTCCATCTGATTTGGCATGGGGTGAAGGATCTGGTGTTTTGTAGAAGCTGTAAATTCTTGTGATCAGTGCAAACTTTCACAGGAAAGGTTGCGCCTTCTAGCCAGTGCCTCTACTCTTGAAATGCTGCTTTAATTGCTAGCAACTCCTTGTTAAAAACATCATAGTTTCTCTCTGCTAGTGAGAGCGTGCGGGAGAAAAATGCACAAGGGAGCAATGTATTCTCTGTTTTGTTTGTATATTGCGATAAAACTGCACCAATAGCAATATCTGAAGCATCTGAATGAAGTATGAATTGCTTCGTGGGATCAGGGTGCTTTAAAAGCAGCTGGGATGCAAAGAGCTGCTTAAATTCTTGGAAGGCTGCTTGCTCCCTCTCCCCCCAAATGAATTTTGATCGTTTCTTCAAAAGCTGTGTGAGGGGTTTAGCCCTGTCACTAAATTTATTTATGAATCTCCTGTAAAAATTGCAGAACCCTAGAAATCTTTGTACCTCTTTCACATTTCGGGGGGGTTGCCAAGAGAGAATTGCCTGGACCTTAGAAGGATCCATGGATATGCCTTCTGTTGATATTTTATAGCCCAGGAAATGTAATTCAGTTAAATCGAAGGCACACTTCTCTAGCTTGGCGAACAGCTTGTTCTCTCTCAGTCTTTGTAAGACATTACATACATGGGTTACATGAGTTGTAGCATCCTCAGAGAATATTAATATGTCATCTAGATAAATGACCAGATACTTATCTAGTAAATGAGAGAAAAATTGATTCATAAATTGGGAAAATATAGCTCCTGCATTAGACAAGCCAAAGGGCAAAACGTGGTACTCAAATTTACCAAACCTGGTATCGAAGACAGTCAGATATTCATGCCCCTCTTTCATCCAGATCAGATTGTACGCATTCCTGAGGTCCAACCTAGTAAAAATGTGTGATTTCTGTAAGCGATCCAGCAGATCAGATATTAGTGGGAGTGGGTAATTTTCTTTGACCATGACTTTATTGAGGGAACTGAAATCATGCACCACTCTCATGGGTGCCTCCTGGTTTGCCGGTGCCAACGTGTCAGGCTTCTTTGGTACGAAGAAGGTAGGAGCAGACACTGGGGAAGTAGATGGTCAGATGAAACCTTTTGGAGATTAGAATCCAAGTAATCCTTTAAGGTGGCTAGTTCCTTGGGGGACATGGGATATTGTTTCCTTGCTGGAATCTTGGCTCCTGGTATCAACTCAATGGTGCAATCACAGTCCCTATTGGGGGGGGGGGGTAGTGCTGTGGCCTCTTGTTCACTGAAAATGTCTGCGAAATCTGCATACTTGACTGGCAACTGGACCCCCCCCCCCCCTGCTTCCGTGACTGCATTGGTTGCTGGAGAGAGGAGAGCGGCTTGAATCTTGTGGTGCTGGCATTCCTTAGCTGGGAAGGAGATTGTTCCCATAGTCCAGTTAAACAATGGGTTGTGGATCTTCAGCCAAGGTGTGCCCAGGACTATAGGCACATTAAGTGATGCAGTAACATAAAGTTGGATCCACTCAGTGTGGTCTCCCATTGTTAGCTGCAAAGGTTCTGTGAAACTTCTAATTGGCCCTGCCTTGAGGGGCTGGCAGTCAATGGTCTCAACTTCTATGGGATGTGGCAATTCTATGGTCGGGATGTTGAGGTCTTGTACAGTCTGTACATCAATAAAATTGGTGGAAGCTCCAGAATCCACGAGGGCCTCCAGCTTGATCTGGTGCTCTGGGTTTACATGCATTATGACTGGTAAGTAGTAAAAGGATTGCCTGGAATCCTTGGAATGAGCCCTTCTTAATTGATTGATGGTCTCCCTGCTGAGCTCTGTGGAGGGAGACCAACGGAGTTTCCCTGGTTGGAAGTAGAGGTGGAGGTGTCTCTTGGTTCTGCTGCTTGTCCTGGGGCTCTTACGGAATTTGCTTGGCTTCTCGCTGGGCAAGCTCTCACCATGGGCCCCTGGACTCCGCAGTAGAAACAGAGGGCTCTCTCTCTCCTTCTCTGTCTCTCAGCCTCGGAAATAACCCTCCTGCTCACCCTGATCTGCATCGGCTCCTCTGGTCCTGCGTAAAGAGAAGGTGTGGAGAGAACTGGAAATCCTGGAAGCGCTCTGAGGCCCCTGTTTCTCCCTGGCTGCATCTTTCTGAGCTCTTCTAGCCTGGCTTCTATGACCACAGACAGCTGATATAAACCTTCTAGGGTAGCTGGTGTTCCCTGGTGCACTAATTCATTTTTAATTTCTTCATCCAGCCCCTGTTTGAATTGGTCTTTCAAGGCACTCTCATTCTATTCCAGATCTCCTGCTAACAGCTTGGAATCAGCAATGTAGATTCCCACTCTCTTGTCACCTTGTTTGAGCTTCCAAATTTCGTGGCTGGCAGTGACCTCTCTGATCGGGTCATCAAAATGTGCTCGGAACCCTGCCAGAAAATTCTGGTAGTCGTTGAGAATTGGGTCATTGTTCTCCACCATGGGAATAGCCCATTTGTCTGCTGGGCCCTTTAGCAGGCTTAAAATGAAGGTGACTCTGGTTCTGTCTGTGGGAAACTCTCCCGGTCTGCTGTTGAAAAACATTTTGTGCTGTGTGAGAAAGGTTCTCAACTGTCCTGCTTCTCCTCCAAACTTCTCTGGTAGACTGCCCTGGGATCTCAAGACTATTGGCGGAGCTGCTGCTGCTGCTGCTGCTGCTGCTGGCATGGGTTGTGGGTTAATCGGAGCTGGTTGTTGTGACTGCTATAGCATGGCTGCTTGTAATGTGTTGATCTGGAGATCTACTTGTTGATGTTGTTGCAATGCTGCTGCCAGTTGTTGGATGGCCTGCCGAATTTCCTGGTTTTCCAAAGACATTTTCCCAAATGTCTCTTCCTTTTTTTTTTTTCTTCCTCCCCCTTTCAATGGGAGTAGGGAGTTTGTTAGGATTGATGTCCTAACAGCCAGGAACCACGCTGAGACAAGGAATAGGTCTCTAGTGTTTTATTACTGCTACATAGACAGAAAATCCTAACAAACTGAAGAAGCGTGGGAAAAACCCAGACAGATAAAGCCCAAAAGTCAAGGTGGGTCTGATCTGTGTCTCTTTGAATGGCTGCTTAACTCCTCAGTACTACACATGTGTTTTCCCCCCTGGATAGAGGCCCCCTCCTGCTAACCATCAGTACTCATGACAAATTCCCTGTAAGGTAAAAGACCACCAATAACTATTTAGAAGAATGGTCCTGAGGTCAATGATTAAGAAGTCACACCTCATTTGACTTAATTACAGAATGCCCATGGAGAAATTCCATGTTGATTTTAAGTTTCATTTGGGAACTCTGTGTATGTAACAAGAGAACCAATCTGTTGCACTGAGAATAGCTCTATGCAATCAAAAAGAGAGGAAAAAAGCCATTCAGCCAAAAGAAAAAAGAAAAAGAAAATTCCTCAGAATTATTGCCCAGTGCAAAGAGGGAAGGTGCCCTTTGGCCTTATTTCTTCTAAAAAAGTAGACTCTGACAGTGATAAATGCAAATGTACATTCTCTTGCACCTACAAACTGATGTGTCAATTCAGTTTAACACTTCACTGGGATGAGAAAATGTGGTTTGGAGATAAAGTTCTGACATTGTGGCAAGAACATAATTCTTCGTTATCACTCTGCAGATTGTCAGACTCCACCAACAGTGAAGGTCCTAGACAAATTATTTCCACAAGAGGGTGAACTTTTGGAGGCCTCCATTACTATTAAGCTTCTGCTTAGATTTTGGTTGTTATCATTCTCTTCTGGAATGAAGAGGATTGAAAATTTAACTTAACAGCATATCATGAATTGTCAATTTACTTTCACACGTCACAGTGAAATTGTTCCCACAAGTCTATCTGACAATTCTGATGGCACAAAAGGGTCTTCCTAGAGCAGTGGAATAGAGACATGGAGTGACAGCCAAGAGCTCTGCTGTTTCAAAATGAGAGCATAATGGAATACAACATTATTGGCCACAATTAATTAGGACATAGCTGCTAAATTCTTCTATTTCAGTGCAATAATGTTGGTGTACTGTCCTAACAGCTGCACTGTTTGAGTGGGGAAGAATACCTGTATGGCAGAAGTGAATGACACAAGATATCATTGATTTAGAACCAAGCTCCCAAAGCTGCAGATTCCTCAAATGCCATCGGTGATTTTACCATCCATCTCAGATTTCAAATTATACTTTTCTAACCTACTCTACTGCAGTGAGTGAAGACAAGGAGGCAGGCAGGCATACAGATTTAGAGGGAGGGTGGAATATGATGGAGAAGTATGCATTGACCACCATTGTTATGAGCAATTGGCCCACCTGTATCTATCTCTGGATAGTTTCAACTCTTACAGAATGCAGCAAGGATTTTACAAATATTTGCCTCAATTTTTATTTTTGAAGTATAGTAACAATCCTTCTCTCTTGGCATGAAGGAAGGGGACACACCCTTCCTTTCGAAAAACAATCCTACTCCTAATTTATTATTTTGAACTGCACTTTCCTCTCCCAACTTCTAAGGCTTAGAAGTTTCTATTTTGCAGGTTGTTTATATGTTACTATTCATTTTGGGGGTACATTTCAATATAAACTAATGGTCATATTTTATTCCCTGAGTTGTGGAACCCATATGAACAAGACTTTATATGATATCCCTGACAAATATAATATTACACCTCAACTTGTATGAGAAGGATGTTAAAAAGTGAGGAAGAAAGAGCATCAGACGGATCAGCTATCTGAGATTACAAAGCCGTTTTAGAAAATGTTTAACTTAGGAAGGAGAAAATGGATGCCAGAAGTCAAAGAGATTACTTTAAACATGAGCTTGTCATCTTATATGATAGAAACCCTGTAACACACTCCATCTTCCCAATGTATTTGTAACATCCCACCTGTCAAGCCACAAATGATTATCAAGGCCATTACCACATCCTGTATGTCAAGAAACTGAGCTAATATGCTGAAATTTCAATATACAGCAGCCATCCTATCACACCAGCAAAGTTCTTTCTTCCTTTAATATTTAATGTCAAGGATTCAATATGGCTCTTTCAGTTCCTGTTTTGATGGATTCCGGCATGTATGCTAACCATCCTAGAGCTGTAAAGTGTTCTATCTATTGCCAGAGAATCATCTAAAAGTACAGGAGGAGTCATGAAAATTTATGCTCAGACTATAAATGTAGATTATATCTTGTACTCAGGTGATGTGTATTTAACACATTGCATTCACAATGGTAGCAACTGAAACTTTGAAACTGATGCACAATATAGAGGACAGATACAAAGGTAGCAGAATCTGGAGCCTGCCTAGATTGCCAGAAGCATCAAAGCAATGGCTGAGCTCACCATTCTTCTGAGTCACAATACGAAAGAGATAAAACCAACAAATCCAGAATTAGTCCTACCACTATGCAAAAGGAGACAAACCAACTTAGGCAGCAAATTTGGGGCCCTATTCCAAGGCTGCAAATTGTCAAAAATTTAAACTATGGTTTTCTTTTTATTTTGAAAATAGTCCTGGGTTTTCAATTACCAGCCTGAGAAAAGTCAATTTGAATTATTTTGTGTTGAGTCATCAAGTAGCATCTTAACTTTTTCTTGATAAGATGAGGACAAACACCCACGGGACACTAATAAGGTCTAGGAGTCTGGAGTTCACATACTGTGAGTTCTGGTGAATTATATAAAATCATTTTGGAATGATTTCTTCAAAACCAGTATAAATGGTTGGTGCAGTGGGAGGTGGATTTAAAGAAGCAATTTCAAGAAGAGCAAGGGAATAATTCTCACAAAGATAGACTTAAGCTACTTTGAGTTGTGAGCCACCTGCATATACAAAAAGACGTAAAAGTGGGAAAGAAAACATGTGAGGAGAAAGTGTATGTGTGTGCTTTTTTTCCAGTTTCCCTCTATATTTTCCCCCAAGAATTCACAAAATGTTGCAAATTTACTCAACGTGACTAACTCTGAAGCACTGGGTTGTGATCAGCTGATTTGGACAGGAAAAACTACCTGCCCTTCCTTGAACATCTATAAGCATTTCTGCCCAATTACAGATTTCAGGCCAAAGGTTCTTTTCTTTTAGACCTTGCCTTCCTCTATTGTAGGATTCAGAACAGAAATGGCACAGAAAAGGGGAAGTTTGTTTGGCCCATGTCCTTAAGATGAACTTCAGGTGAATGCATGAATAAGGCTTTGGTCAGAGCAATGTCTTCATTTTTCAAACTGTGATTCTCAAGGAAAATAAAGGCATGGTTTCCAACTACCTAGACCAGCAGATGTCAGATAAATACAGCAGAGTGATGTGATTAGACCATGTGCCCTGAAAGACAATTTGTTAACCTTCCTTTTCAGCACTGGCAATATTAAAGGATTTTTGCAGAGAGCATAATATCCTGCTGCTTTTATGAAATCAAATGTTTCCTAAAAGAATCACCTGTCAGTTTGTATGCAAATGATCAAACAAATTACAGTAGGCTGCTCTCTCTCTCTCCCCCCCCCCTTTCCCTTTCCTTTTCCCTTTCTCCAATTCTTCATTGAAATGGGATATCATCATTTTGATAACAGGATGCAATAGCTTTTGTTCATCTCAGGAGTCAAAATGAAATACCATTGTCTTAGCATTTAGTTGCTACTTTCCCCACTTGACTCAAATCTCCCTTATGATGTATGTTTATATCTGATCAAATAAAAAAAAAAATCAGGGCAATTCTATCATGAAGTTACAGCTAACATGATATGAAGGCTATACCTCAAGATTAGAGTGATATTTAGTGCATTATTCATTAGAACATGCATCATGATGGTCCACAAATGGCATCTGCAATTAGCCAAAGAACTATCAGCATGAAAAGCTATCTGACACTAACAGCTGTTGGATTCATCTGTTGACAGTCCAGTCCTCAGCTGAAAAAAATTGATTGATTAGGGAAGTAAAAAGAATGAAATTTAACAGAGGGAAAACAAAGTTTCTAATTTAAGTAAAAGAAATCAAAAGTATTGGCATAAGATAGAGATAACTAGCTTGGTAAGAGTACAGTATGTGTGAAAAGGAACCATGTTGTGCTGGTTCTCCTCCTTCCTCCAGGATCAGTTCCAGTCAGTAATTGATGGGGGAGGAGCTAGCCTCTGCTATGTGGGGTGCTATGGGGCTCAGTGCTTCCCCCAACCCTGTTTAACATCTACATGAAGCTGCTGGGTGAGGTCATCCTTTGATTTGAGGTGAGGCATTATCAGTATACAGATGATGCCTAGTCATACATCTCCACCCCAGGCCATCTGAGGGATGCCATGGAAGTCCTGTCGGTGTCTGGAGGCTGTGGGGGTCTGTATGGAGGACAGCAGGATTCAGCTGAACCCTAGTAAGATTGAGTGGCTTTGGGTTTAAGGAGCCCCTGGTTCGGGGACCTTCCATCTCTTGCTCTGGATGGGGTTGCACTGCCCGGACAGATCCTGTGCACAATTTGGGTGTCCTCCTGGATTTTGGCTTCTACTCGATGTGTAGGTGGCAGCTGTGGTCAGGAGGGCCTTTGCACAGCTTCATGTTGTGCCCATTCCTGGGCCAGGAGGCACTGCTTACAATCACTCATAGCTTAGTCACCTCCCACTTGGATTATTGCAACATGCTCTACATAGGGCTGCCTTTGAAGAGTATTAGGAAGCTTCAGCAGGGCAAAATGTGGTGGCATGGGCAGTTATGGGTGCCGGTCATTCAGCACATGTGACACCTCTGCTCCACAAACTGCACTGGCTACGAGTATGCTTCCAGGTGCAATTAATAGTATGCTGGTGGTTACCTTTAAAGCCCTTCACGGCTTGGGGCTGGGTTATTTATGAGACTGTGTCTCCTCAGTGGTATCTATCCATCCTGTTAGATATGGCAGGAAATGAATGTTCCAGGTCCCATCTGCAAGAGTGTGTCACCATTGGGACCCAGGGGGGAGAGCCTTTTCTGCCATGGAGCCTGCCCTCTGGAACATCACTCCCCCAGATATCAAACTTCCCCCAATCCTGCTGGCCTTTTGCAAGGCACTAAAAACTTGGCTTTGCCATCAAGTCTGGGGCCTTGATAGTATGGGTGATCCCATTTTGTGGTTAGTTTGAGTGTTTATGGGTGTTCTCAGCTGCTACTTTTATGCTGTTTCTGCTGTTTTTAATTTTGGTTGTTTTTATTGCTTTTACTGTTTTTTAATTGTTATCTACCCAGAGTCATGTATATGAGATGGGTGGCCTATAAATTTATTAAATAAATACATTTAAAAAAAATACCTTGGACCTATAGTTGATTACAAGCTGAACCTGCAACAACAGTGTGCTGTGGTTGTTAACATGGCACATATCCTTTTAGGTTGCATCAAACATAATAATTTAACTTAATTCATGGAAGATAGCAGTTCCATTTTTTTTTTTTTGATATGCATTGGAATCCTGCAAATTAACTATCTGTTAGGCCTCAGAGAAAGGAACAACAGCCATTGCCTCTCACCTTAAGGTGCATGAGTTTGCACAAGCATCCACCTGAGATTCTGCCAGATGTTTTCTTTTCCACTGGAATACACCTCCTTGATTTTAATTCACCTGATTTTCTTGTGGGGACATAGGAAATGGCTGCAGCAACGGTATTCATTTCTCAGAAGCTCTATGGCTCCATAGCACAAGGGGCAACTCCTCCTGGAGGCTTAGGAAAAATGTATTTTCATTATATATTGCAGACATTTCCCTCCCACTGTGTCTCTTCCTCCATTGTTTATGAAGAATCATGCAGCCTTGCAAACATTAAAAAGCCAAACTGAATAACAGAACATAGACTACATCTAATCATCATTAAAGTAGTATTAAAAGAAGTTTGTCTAGTCACTAAAAACTCTTTGGAATACAGAACTATTACCACATTGTCTAAAAGCAAGAAAGCATGAAATAATGACTCCATAGCCCAAACACCCTAAGAATATTATCTTCCAGCAGTAGCCTTATATTTTTTTTAGAGTTCTATTTTGCTAGGAATATCTACAAGTCTGATGCATTGTTGGATCTCATAATTTCTACACAAAATTTCTAAACATGATAGTTGCCATTATTCACATCTACATTGCTTGCCATCCTCCTCCTATGATTAGTTCATTGTTGCCCTGCTAGTTCTTTTCAATCCTCAGTCATGGATTTATTTTTATTATTATTATTATTATTATTATTATTATTATTATTATTATTATTATTATCCATTCTGAAACTCTTACATTGCTGGAAAAAATCAATCAGGCACACAGGACTGCATTTTAGAAACCCTTTAATGTAATGACATACTATAAACAACTTTTCCCAACAGCAGAGACAGGAAGTTACAGAAGAACTAGCTTAGATCAATGAATATAAGAAATTGTAAGATGGGCTGTGTTGCCATCTGTTCTTCAAGGGAGCCTGTTATGCCCTTTCTATAAATCTAGCTACATATATTATCATAGGCTTTGCCTCTCCAACACACCTCCATCTAGCTAACTGTACCCACTTTGTTGTTATCATGTACCCTGAAATTTCTATGGTGGTCTTATTGACATTCCTCCTCTGCCCTTTAAATTCCCCTTGTTGCTGGAGCAAAACTATAAGAAGAGGGCAACTCCACATTTGGGTGAATTTGGATGCAATGCTCCAAAAATTCCTGATTGCACAAGGTTTGTACTCCCAAGAAAGCTTGTTACTGCAACCAGGGCCACAACTGGGGGGAGGGGCAACCGGGGCATGTGCCCTGGGCACCACACTGGGGGGGGGCACACAAATGAGCGCTGGGGGGGTGCCAAAATTGGCATGGAATCCATGTTTGCCCCCTGGTGACACAGACCCTAGTTGCAGCCCTGACTGCAATTCTGGTTACATCCTTGCAAATTTGTGCCAGGTAAGTCAGAGAAGGAGGTGGGTGGCCTCTGCATATATCTCTTTAAAAAAAAAGATGGGGAAAAAAAACACTAGGAAGGATCTACTGAACTGACATAAATTAGCTAAAGAATGCACAGTGATGGAAGAAATATATACTTTTGCTTATACCTTTGATAATTATTGCCTTTTTCTATTACTAACTAAACCACAATCAAAAAATAATAAAAATGCATAGTTCCATCGGGAAGATACTTAGCTTCTATCTCAGCAAAGGAGGGACAAACTATCTATTAAACCCACATCTTCTATAGTCTACATGTTGAAGAGAATGTTAAGGCAGGGAAACCTCTGGAAGAGCAAAACTAATACAGAAAGTAAATTAATCAGGAGTCCAAGAAACAGATAAAAGAAAGCATGACTTGCATCGGCCAATGGAATAATGCTACATCCCTAAACACCTCCTTACTGAGGAGGTAAATCCATTCAATACAGTGCAATTATTTTAAAGAAAAACACACAGGATTATTTGTATATATATATTTTTAACTTTCTTATGTAATAACTTTGAATAATGGCAGGAGCTTCTCTTCTGATTTGTCCTTGGTGAGAAACAGTAGATAGTGTTGGGAACACAAAACCCTAGATTTATTATCTTGACCTTCCCTCTCCACTCCAACTTCAAATCTCTTTCCTCTTTTACCTTTCATGTTGCTTTTGTTCCCCGAACATAGTGACACTATGAAGACCAACCTGCAAAAAAAGGTAAAAGACCAGAGCATACTTGTTTTTTTAAACTTCACTAAAAGTTTCTTAGCTGAATTGTTAGCTCTGTTTTACTTTATAGTCTTGTTGGGTATCCAAATTTAAATTAAATACGTTTTCTTTCCCATTAGAAATAAGTGCTGTTCTCTTGTAAGTGTTTCAGGATATTCCATGACCTGCTTAACCACCTGGAATCCAGCTTATCCTCTGCTGAACATTGGCTAGAAGAAATTCATCCTCCAAACTAGAACAGGACTTGGAGACTTTGAGAGCAGCCCAGTTGTTGCCCTGTAAGATTGCAATTGGAGGAAAATGTGTACATGCCTTGCACCTGAGTTAATAATACAAACATCAATTAAGAAGAACTCAACTGTGTTCAGTCCTTTCAAACAAAAGAAAAAGGTATTGCAATATTTCCATATCTTCTTAAAAAACACTAAATTTGGCAGCTTTATATAAAAACAAAAGCTTGGATATTTGGCCATATTGTCTTTAATGACTGCATTAGACAAGCAGATCAGAATGTCAAGTATTGATATTTCCTGTCAAAGTTGCAGAAGTGTTTTCTCTATATACTAGAAGACAAATTTGTCATTACATATCAATTGAGCAGAAGAATAAAGACTCCCAAGCATTAATTTTTCAGTGGATGCTGCTATAAGAAACATTGAAACCTCTATCATCTTTGGATATTATTCATGGGTACATTCAACATCCTCAGTTTTGAAAAGGAAGATGTATATAAATATTTTGTGGTTTTGTTGAGGTAATCAGGTAACAGATGCTCCTAAAACGTTACAATCCATCTACTCTGCTAAAGAATTTGCCTAAGGTTGGGTGAGTCCACAGGCAACATTCTTTTCATCTAAATTGTTCAGCCATTTTTAGTGTTTACTAACTGTCTCCACCAAGGAGTCCCAGTCCACATATAGAATATCAGGCCACATAATAGGATAACACACATCATAGCTATCCTGCAATCAGAAAGCAAGGAATAATTTACATCCTTGCCAGATAAATCAAGCCTACAGAGTAGAATTCAAGGAATAGATCATCATCTAATGATGATCCATTTACATCCTGGGAAGCACTCCAGAGAAAGCAATACTCATGAAGCTTAATTTATGACATTTCTTTCCCAAGTGGGCATTTAGCAAGCGGCTGTCAGTACAGGCTACTCCTCCTTGGATGGCATTTTGGCCTGGTTATTTATGGTATGATATGGATGTTTGAGTTTTTCACAGATGATTTTATGTTTACCACTCTGTCATCTGCATTTCATCTTTAACCTTTCCATCTATTTTGTTCCCTTAAATTGTGAGCTCCAAACACTGCAGCTAAATCACTCTGAGCCCATGGGATACCATGACATATAAATCAAATAAATAAATCTCATTATAACAACTACCAGAACAATGATTTCATCACCTTGCTAGGAAAGAAAAACTGCTGTGCTGTTACCATAGTAATTGGAAAGACTTCACTAATCACGGGCTTCAGAGTTGAAGAAACAAATAATACATACACACTTGAATATGAATATGTGTTCTTAGTAAAATATCATTAGGAGTTCAGGCAGAGGTCTCAGCAAGACGGCAAAGAAAGAAATGTATTAAACCTCAAGATACCATATTTTCCTAAGCGCCATGAGCAGAGAGACAAAGCACTTGATGGAGAAGCTATCAATGCACCTGATTAAGAGACGCACATTTAACTTCCTGATTGAGAGGTGTATTGGTCGGCTACAGAAACTCTTCAGTTTAGATTTTGCACTTATTAAACCATCCAGGCCCCTTCAGAATAGGGTATGTTGCTTCCTCAGTTCCTTGCTGGTCCACGAATGAATGGAGAATAGACAAGTTATCTATACATAGCACTCAAGGCAGATATAGTCTGTCAGGACATGCTGAGATTGATTTCTGCTCTCTTGCTACTCTGTTGCCTTGAAGCTCTTGCCTGGTGCTATTACCACACCCAGAATTGCCATTGCCAGTGACTCTCGCCTGGGGTCCTTAGTCCAGCCAGCAGCAGCAATGCTTGTGGATTGGAACCAGAGTCATTTCACTCAATCCAAGGTGGTTAACCCTCCTCTTAATTCAATGCCCACCATCACTGTAATTTGGCAAGTGTAGTTTTCTGGGTGATGGGCTTGAAAATAGCAGCAAGCAGTAGTGAGGCCAGGTAGAAGTTCAGGTCAGCAATATGGCTGGTATCACAGAATAAATGTCTATCTATCACCAAACTAGTATGATGAAGGAAAAAAATCCCTGCATTTTTGTTCTCTATCAGTTTGTTTTCCTTTTTCTTTATATATAATCTTTATTAAGAATTTTGATTATAATAGTAAAATCTAATATAAACTAAACTTAAAGAAAGAAAAGAAAATAGGAGTAAAAAATGCAAGGGAAAAGAAAAAAAGAAAAAGAAAAAGAGAAGAAAGAGAAAAGTAAGAATATAATAAAGAAAAAAGAAATATATAAAGAAGTGATCCAATCTTCATCATAACAAGTATAAACAAATTTAGTAATTCTTCATCCTCTCTAAAATTAGACATTTATATCTCCTTCCCTTATCTATAAACAAATCCATAAAACATCATCTTTTCAGCCCTGGTGTCAGCAGAAAGTCCAAAAAGGGTAGCCAGAAGTAACAAGGTATCTTATTTTGACCTTGATCAAATAAACCAACTTTATATTCCTTCCTTTTACTTTTAACAGTCTTAATCTTTAGTTTGTTCAAATATTGTTGTAGGATTTTATTTCTCTCCATTTCTTCTTTGTCCCATCACACAGAATTCTTCAGGGCAAGCCTCTTTTGTAAATCCAATAGAAAAAGTTATCCAGGTTGTGGAGTCCTTGGTGCTCTCCAAGCCTTGTTGTTTTCTTGCAGACGTTTCATTGCCAGACTAGGCAACATCTTCAGTGCGAAGAGGGAATGGGCCTTGCTCTCAGTTTATATACCATGGCTTGTCCTGCTTGCGTTGGTAGGGGTGTTGTTCTTTCCTTGGGAGTTCTTTGATTGGGCTGTTGTTTGCTACTTGGTTGATTGACTGAGTTAATAGTTCCTTGATTAGGGTGTATTGTGCTGTTTCATGGTTCATCTGGTGTTAATCTTGGTGTTAATCTTTGCATATCTGGGTGTTGATTGTTGGCGAGGAGGTGTTCTGGTCTTTTGGCTTTTCTATTGTCTCTTTTGAATGGTATGTAAATGTTGTTTACCTCTATGTGTCTGTTGATGGCTGCTTTGTCTGAGTGCCAGGCTTCTAGGAATTCACTGGTGTTTTTGGATTTGGCTTGGTTTAGAATGCTCACAGTTTCCCAGTTGAAACTATGGTTGAGTCTGTCCATGTGTTGTGAGCTTAAGGAGTTCTCATCGTGTCTTCTGACTGCTAGTTGGTGTTCGTGGATGCGCTCTGCTAGTCTTCTGCCTGTCCGTCCTACATAGTGACTGTTACACTCTTTGCACAGTATGTTATAAATAACTCCTGTTTTTTTTCTTCTTGGGCTATTGGGTCTTTTGGGTTACTTAATATGTTTTTAAGAGTTTTAGTTGGTTTATGTGCTACGGTGATGCCTTGTGGTTGTTAGAGTCTGTTGGTAGTTTCTCAGATGTTTCTGATGAATGGCAGTGTTATTCTTTTCATAGTTTCTATTGGTTGGGTTGTAGTGGGTTGGGTGGTGAGGCACTTTTTGATAAAGTTGAGAGGGTATCCATTTTGCTGGAAGATGCTGTGCAGAAGATCTGTTTCCTTTTTCTGGTGTTCTGGTGTTCTGGGTTGCTGCAGTGTGTAAGTGCTCATCTGAATAATGTTCTTACACAGCTTCTCTTGTGGGAGGTTGGATTGTTACTTTGGTAATGGAGCACTTGGTGTCATGTTCACCATTCAAATGTTACCACTGCATTGTAACATTTCGCATGTCATTTGGCTGATGCATGTTTTGTCTGGGAGGGGAGGAGGATTCCATCTCGTGGGATTGCTATATGTTGGCAGCTGGATTGGAATGTGTTTGGGTTATCTCGTGTGTTATCTCGGTTTCTTTCCCAGGACATCAGCAGAAATGGTTACCAGCCCCTGGGGGGGGGGGAGTTTGCAACAGCAGGGCGAGGGGAGGGATTACGTTTGAGCTGAGGGTTTTTAGTTTGTATTTGGCGTGCTTTTGCTCATTCTCAGCTTTCTCTGTATTTGCATACTATTCTTTAATAAATCAGATATCATTAAGTTCCTGCTTGTGGGTCTGAGTCTATTAGGGTAGGCAATCCTTACATAAAGCTGAGAATCTCAAAAAATTTACCGTTAGCCCCTTTCCAGATTTATTTTGTGAGGGAGAAGTGCTAGCGATGAGCAAACCAAATCCCCAAACCACGGAAAGCGAGGAATCGAGCGAGGGGGAATCCGACTCCATGGTGAAAAGAACAGAGAGGGTCCCTACTCGGGTGCTCTTGGAAATTCGGGAGATGTCGAGCTCCAGCCTGGGAGAAGAGGAGGTTGGAGGTAAAAGAGCCCCTGACCTGACCGGCGAGTCACCAGGTGAGCTGATCACCTGGGATGAAACACAGGGACCCCTACCAGGGACATCCAAAACATCTTGGAAACAGCAATACCCGATGTCCCCAACCATGGTGAGGCAGGAGGGAAAGGAGGATTCCCAAACCCCTGACTGTATAAGACTGGTGGAGGCCAAATTGGAGTCAATAGAATTTATGCTTCAGAAAATATCAATGGACTGGGGTCCTTGGGAGAGGAGGAGAGGGGAGTCTAGTAATAGGCATTCATCCCCTTCTTCGCCCCCCACCTTCTTCGGAGGAAAGGAGTAGGACCTGGCACAGAGAGGAGGCAAGGGTGCCAAGGGTGAGAATTTCAAGGTCCCCTCCTTGAGAGTGGAGATCCCTGGGAGCTAAAAGAAAGTCCGACTGCCCAGCTGTGGTGAAAGGACCGCCCAGAGTGGGGGTTAAGGACTTTACAGTTAAATTTGATGGAGATCCAACTAAGTTATCGTTCTTCCTTACTAATGCAAGGAGTTATATGGATGAATGGGAACCGTATTTTCGTTCAGAAAGAGCCAAGATTAATGCCATTGCCACTAAGCTGAAGGGGTGGGCTGCCGATTGGTATGTGCAGTTATGTCAATCGGATGCTCCTGAGCTGGAGGAGTTCGAAGAATTCCTGTGGGCATTGAAGCTACACTTTGAAGACCCGTTAGCAAAAGAAAGGGCAAAACGGGCGCTGGGGGAGCTTAGTCAGGGGACACGATCGGTAGCGGACTATGCTCTGGAATTTAAGGCTCTGGCTGGGAAGGTTGAGGATTGGTCCCAATCTACCTTAATAGAGCTATTTAAGGACAGTCTGAACATGGAGGTCCTGAGGTGGTTGCTTGGTAGGGACGACTCAGATACCCTGTATAAATGGATACAGTTGGCAGGGAAGGCTGAACATGCCCATGAGACCTTCGCTCACAGGAAGGTGATGAGATATTCCGGGCTCAGCAAGGGTTCCCACCTTGCTACGCCTACTGGAAAGTCCGGTCAACGTGCCTGGGAGGAGGAGAGGGAGCGCCGTTATGTGAAAGGGCAGTGCCTCCGATGTGGAAAGGAAGGTCACCGAGCGGCAGCGTGCCCGAAGGGCAAGACCAATGATTGTTCGGGGAAGCCGGTGGGGAAATCTCCCTCCCTCCCCAGGAAAATGAAGGCAGCCATGGCTGAAACTGAAGTGGAGGAGGTTCCCTACTTTGGGTGCGAGGGGAAGCCCGATCTACACCAGCCAGCGGGAAGCGCCAGCCACCTGCTCTAAAGAGTGCCTGTCGCAGGTGGTGGAGGACGGGCGCGAACATGTTTTGGTGAGTGCCAACTGTCCCACACTGAACGTGAAAGTGAAGTTAGGCTCCCGCACCAGGACCGTTGAAGTTTGGGCATTGATCGATTCAGGGTGTTCGCGTTGCTTGATGCACCCTGATGTGGTGGCTGCTCTGGAGTTACCCAGCTTTCCACTGCAGCGTCCCATGATTTTCACCCAGCTGGATGGTTCTACTGCGGGAGGAAAACCGGTCACCCATTTCACGGGAATGGTGGCGTTGCAATTGGGCAGCCACCGTGAGGGGCTGCAGTTTGTGGTGGTGCCTGTGGGGCATCCCCTACTCATTCTGGGGATTCCTTGATTGGTCCAACAAAATCCCTATATAAATTGGGTGCACAGGACTTTGACTTTTGGGGATGGTTTCTATCAAGCCCCTGGGGAGGAAGATGCTCCGGAGGCTGCAGTGGGGAGGGCGGTGGCAGCAACCCCGCATTTTGCTGTCACACCACTGGAGGGCTTGCCAGAGCAATACCAAGGCTTTGCGGATGTGTTTGGTGAGAAAGAAGTGGACCAGCTCCCACCCCATCGAAAAACTGACTGTGCGATAGAGTTGGTCCCTGACACTCAACTGCCCAAGCTGAAAATTTATGCCATGACCCAGAAGGAACTGGCAGCGTTGAGGGAGTTTGTGGACAAGAACTTGGCCAGGGGTTTTATTGAACCAGCAAATTCTCCAGTAGGCGCCCTGGTCTTGTTTCGGGCGAAGAAGGATGGGACATTGAGACTTTGTACAGATTACCGCGGATTGAATGCGGTCTCGATATTAAACAAATATCCTCTGCTGTTAATAAAAGACATGTTAGCACATCTGGCTAAGGGGAAAATCTTCTCTAAGCTGGATTTGCGGGAAGCCTATTTCCGCATCCACATACAGGATGGGAATGAATGGAAGACTGCTTTCAATTGTCCACTGGGTTCTTTTCAGTATAAAGTTTTGCCTTTTGGGTTGGCGGGGGCACCAGGGGTGTTCATGCAATTGATCAATGAAGTGTTACATGAACATTTGTTCAAGGGTGTACTGGTCTATTTGGATGATGTTTTGATTTATACTGAAATGGAGGAGGAACATGAGCACTTGGTGAAACAGGTGCTTAGCAAACTGAGAAAGGCTGAGCTTTATGCTAAACTTTCTAAGTGTGAATTTCATAAGACTCAGCTTGACTACCTGGGGTACAGGATCAAGGGCATTGAGATGGATCCTGCGAAGATTCAAGCCATTTTGGGGTGGAAGCGCCCATGCACCTGTAGGCAGCTCCAAAGTTTCCTGGGGTTTTCCAACTATTACCGCCAATTCATCCAGGGGTTTGCAGAAATTGTGTTGCCTCTTACTGACTTGTTACATACAAAGGGGTTGGGGGACACCCGCAAGGTAAAGAACCCAGGGGCATTGCTCAATTGGACAACTGACTGCCAGTTGGCTTTCGACAAACTCAAAAGCCTGTTCACTGCTGAACCCATTCTTCAACACCCTGATCCTACTAAACCCTTTGTGGTTCAAATGGATGCTTCTGATTTTTCAATTGGAGTGCTCTTGCTGCAAACGGATGCTGACAACCGCCTGAAGCCATGTACGTATCTGTCCCGGAAATTTTCCGAGACGGAAAAGCGGTGGCAAATTTGGGAAAAGGAAGCTTTTGCTGTCAAGGAGGCTTGGAGGCATGGTGCCACCTCTTAGAGGGGGCTAAATGTCCTTTTGAAGTTTGAACTGTCCATAAAAATTTGGAAGCACTCAGTGCACCCCGGAAGCTTAGTCCTAAACAGATCCGCTGGGCGCAATTTTTTAGTCGCTTTGATTTTAAATTGAAGTTCATTCCGGGTAAGAAAAACTTCCTGGCTGATGCGCTTTCCCGCCTACCCCAGGATGCAGTCCAGGTACCTGACATTGTGGGTACGGTGTGGACAGAACCCCAGTTGGGTTTGCAGGCTGTCACACACAGTCAAACTCGTGCACAGCTGCCTCCTGCGTCAGTTTCACCAGCTGGGGGGAGGACTCCAGTTCCCTCTCAATTGCAACAACAGTTTCTACAAGAGCTGAAATCTAATACTTGGTTGCAGGCGAATAGAGACAATGTTACATTTGACAAAGGGTTAGCTTGGAAGCAAAACCGCCTCTATGTGCCTGACAATTTGCAAAGGGAAATTTTAAATAGATGTCATGATGATATGGTGGCTGGTCATTTTGGGTTTGTCAAAACCTTGCACCTGGTACGGCGCCAGTTTTGGTGGCCCACCTTAAGACGTGATGTAAAAAGTTATGTTGCTTCTTGTCCTGTTTGTGCCATGTCAAAACGGAAAGGGGGGAAACTGCATGGGCTGCTGCAGCCAGTGGCCAGCCCCTCCCATCCTTGGGAGGAGGTTTCTATGGATTTCATTGTGGATCTGCCTCCTAGTCAGAGAAAACTGTCATTTGGGTGGTAAAGGACTATTTTTCCAAGCAAGCCCATTTCATTCCATGTGCTTCTATTCCGTCTGCTCAGCAGTTGGCCCGCCTTTTTCTAATCCACATCTACCGGATTCATGGTAGCCCCTCCCGCTTGGTCATGGACTGTGGGACACAGTTCACTTCCCAATTTTGGAGGTCATTTTTGAAGCCGGTGGGCACCAAGCAGGCGTTGTCCACTGCGTCGCATCTGGAGACTGACGGATCTACGGAGGTTCTTAATTCAACCCTGGAGCAGTTTTTGAGGGCATTTGTCAATTATCAACAGGATAATTGGGTTGATCTGCTACCTTTTGCTGAGGTGGCTTATAACAATGCCGTTCATCAGAGCACAGGGCACACCCCTTTTCATGTTATTTTTGGACGGGATTTTGTCCCCATCCCTGAATTGCCCCAACCCCCCATGCAGCCCTGCTCTCCTTCTGATTGGGCTGCTCAGCTAGCTGATTCTTGGCCGGTAATTCAGCAGGCTTTGGCTGATGCCCAGACTACTTATAAGCTGCATGCCGATAAGCGGCGCACCCTTCAACCTGATTTTAAAGTTGGGGATCAGGTCTACCATTCCACCAAATTCATAAAGTCCCCACAGCCCTCCAAAAAGTTGGCTCCTAAGTTTGTGGGTCCTTTCCCCATTGTGAGCATCGTAAACCCTGTCATGTTTAAACTGGATTTGCCTCACAACCTGAAACGTTTGCATCCTGTTTTCCATTGCAGCTTGCTCAAGCCTGTCACCTACTCCAATCACTGGCACCCGCAGCCTCCACCTCCTGCTCCAATCATGACTGACAGACAGCAACATTTTGAGGTGAAGGAGGTCCTTGATTCTTGCAGGCATTGTGGCTCCCTGCAATACCTCATTCGTTGGAAGCACTTCCCCCACCCTGAGTGGGTGTCTGCCTGTGATGTTCAATCTCCTGTTTTACTTAGACTCTTTCATCTGGCTTATCCTCTGAAACCTGCTCCTTAGTATTTCGTTTTTTTTGGGGGGGGGGCGGTATGTCATGTTCACCGTTCCAATGTTACCGCTTCATTGTAACGTTTCGCATGTCATTTGGCTGATGCGTGTTTCGTCTGGGAGGGGAGGAGGATTCCATCTCATGGGATTGTTATATGTTGGCAGCTGGATTAGAATGTGTTTGGGTTATCTCGTGTGTTCAAGGTTTCTTTCCCAGGACATCAGCAGAAACGGTTACCAGCACCTGGGGGGGGGGGAGTTTGCAACAGCAGGGCGAGGGGAGGGATTACGTTTGAGCCAAGGGTTTTTAGTTTGTATTTGGCGTGCTTTTGCTCATTCTCAGCTTTCTCTGTATTTGCATACTATTCTTTAATAAATCAGATATCATTAAGTTCCTGCTTGTGAGTCTGAGTCTATTAGGGTAGGCAATCTTTACACTTGGTTGGTGTGGATAGCTTTCCTGTAGACTTGTGTTTCTAACTTGCCATCATTTCCTCTACTGATGAGGATGTCCAGGAATGGTAGTGAGTTGATGTTTTCTTCCTCCCTTGTGAATTTTATTCCATTAAAGATGTTATTGATGGTTTTGTGGGTTTCTTCCAGTTGTTTCTTTTGTATTATGACAAAAGTGTCATCTACATACCAGATCCAAACTTGGGCTGTATGTGTGGGAGTGCTATCCTTTCCAGACACTGCATTACAATCTCTGCTATAAGTCCTGAAATAGGTGATCCCATGGGTGTTCCTTTGATCTGTTGGTATATTTGTCTACCAAACTGAAAGTAGTCATAAGGCAGAGGTTGATGAAGTCCATTATCCTGGGTATTTCTGTTTTGGTGTATTTGGCTAGGTTGGGTGTGTTGCGCAGAACTGTGGCCATCGATTCTTTCACTAGTGCCGGGTCTATGGATGTGAAGAGCACTGTAACCATGATCTCATCTTCTTCTACTTTTAGGTTTTTGATTTGCTGGAGGCATTGTAGTGGGGACTTGATAGAATATTCTCTCCTCTGTGAGGTGTCTCAGATTCTTTGTAAGCTATTTAGCTATGTTATATGTGGGAGTCCCTGGTAATGATACAATGGGCCAAAGTGGTATGCCATGCTTGTGTATTTTGGGGCATGGGAGAATGGGTACACTGCTTTTCATCTGCCTCTGTTCTTCTTGTGTAATTTGACCTTTCTTGGTGAGGTTGTTGAGAATTCTTTTCACCTGGTTGTCCAGTTTCTGTATGGGATTGGTGTTCACTGGGGTGTAGGTTTCTTTGTCCTCAAGTAACTCTTTGTCCTTTTGTATATATTGTGATCTGTCCATAATGACAGTGGTGCGACCTTTGTCTGCTGGGAGGATGATGATAGTTTGGTCCATCTTCAGGTGTTTGAGGGCTGCTCTGTCCTCTGCTTTCAGTTGGTTCTGTTTCCACGTCCTTCTGATTTGTGGTTTGGTTGTCTGTCTCATGTCCTCTTGGGTTTCTGTAGTGAGTCCTGTAGTTTTAAATGCCACTTCTAAAGCTGCAAAGAATTCTAATTTATTCACATCCTCTGTGTTGTAGTTCAGGCCTCTCTGTAGGAATTGTATTCTGCAGTGGATAGTGGGCACCTGGACATGTTGACTGCCCATTCTGGTTCTGGTGCCTCTTTGTTTCTGGAGTTCAGTTTATCCAGGTTACTCTCTTGGTTTGTCATTTGTATTTCCTTTTTAAATTTTAACATCTCAGCCAGATTATTCTGTAGATCCAGTGAAACATCCCATTCGAAAACATTTTCTTGGCCTGTCAGTTGTAAATCCACTTTCAATACCACCTCTAGCTTCTCATATAAAATTTGTTCTACATCTGACATTTCTTCAATAATATATTTTGGACACAGTATATCCATAGAAGCAGACATCATTACTGACATTGTTGATAGCGTGGCTACTATTTTCTGATTCCATTCTTCAAAATCCTCCTTCAGTATTTCTATTGTCATAGCCATCTTACAGGCCTGTACATCCTTCCTCTACATAAAATCTTTAGTCCCCTCTAGTGTCCAATTTTTGGAATCATGAAATTGTTTATCTATGTTGTGTCTTGTATAAACCAAAATAGGATCTATTTCCCACAAGAAGCTGTTGGTATTTTATAATTAATTCTAAAATCTTACTGTAAAAGTTTCAATATTCCAATTTTATCTGGACCCTTAGTCTGTTTATAACTTTCTAAGATCAAAATCTTATTTAGCTCTTTGCCAATTATTTCAGTTCTTTAAATTCTTAAGCTTAGAATTAAAGTTTTCTTTCATTCAGGATTAAAGGCAGACTCACCCAGCATTTTCAAACTTGTCATTCCGAAGGTCTCTAATAGCTTAGAAGTAGTTAATGAGCTATTTCCAAAAGTGATTTAAAAGTGAGGTTTGTGAACTTAGTGTCCTTTGAAAGTCTCCACCACAGTTGCAAGAAAGATGAGTAATCCTGTTGTCTCCCAGCACTCAAACCAATGGAAAACCTCTGTCCTGCAGTCTCCTTTAGGGAAGCAGCCATCCAGAGCACATGTGGCCAAACTCCCATCCTCTCCTTATCTGGAGAAGTTCCAAGGAACTGTTCTACTCACCAGCTCCTTGGCCTTTGCCACCGCCATCAGCTCCACTTTCAAAGGTTCACCATACCTCCCCCAGAAACCTATCCGTTTGTTCTCAAATTGATGAAAAAGTATTTTCTTTCAACATTTGTTTCAAATGAGAATTTGGGGTGTAAAATTCATGGGAGTAGTATGGCATTGCTATACTTATTTAATGATGAAATAGCTGACATCCTGTATTTTATTTTAAGATAATTTCTCCAGGAGACTGCAGCCTTTCTGGCTTCTACAGTCCCAAGGGCCAACATCCTGATAGAAGGCTGAGCTTTTTCAGATCAGTCAGTGGGATCAACTAGGCTTCAGGGTGATAGAAAGATACATCACTGTTATAATGCCAGCAGCAACGCGCTACTTCCAACAAGAAAGCAAGCTGAGAATACCACCAAAAGAAATTCTCAAGAAATTTCAAGAACTCTCAAGCACCCTCAGAATGGAGAAAAAGAGAAGCCTCCAAAGAAAAAATTATGGGAACTTGCAGAGGAGATTTCTGCATAGCATTTTTCCAAACACAAAAATAGAAGGAGGGTATTAGGAGTTTATTGCAGAAAGTAAATTTTGTTCAAAGTTACTCGGTGAGTGGATGAGTAGTGGCTGTTATCAGTTACAGGTGTACACCAACAATGCTATCGTTAGGTATTTATTAGATTTATCCCCTACTTTTGTCTAGATGAAATTCAAAGGATTGTATATGAAGTTCCTTGATACTCTCCCATCCAACACTCACCAAAGCAAAACCTGCTGAGCTTTAACCAGGATATTTTTTAAAATCTCAGAATGAAAAGCTAGCATCTTGTGATTAAGAACACCTTGAAATTAACTGACAGGGTTTGTGTGTGTGTGTGTGTGTGTGTGTGTCCAAGTATGTCTTAAGGTCTCATGAGAAAACAAATCTGAATTGACTGGAACTCTCTTGAGGAAAAAAAAATGTTGAAATATAAAATCAGATATTTTTGTTGTCCTGGGTGCCTAAGACTAAGCTGATTGCACTTGGGGTACTCTAGAGAGATAACAAGAAATGGCTGAGAATATATATGAAAGAACAGAATTACCAAGAGACTATAGATAACCCCAAGGAAAAGGAGCTGTGAAAAAAGACAGGAAATTATGATCCTAACCTTTGCTATGCAGGATCTCTAGCATGTTTCTGAAGGATGAGATAATAAAATATCTGAAGAAATATGAGCAGGCTTTCATAAAGAGTAAATCTTATGTGAGAAATCTAATGCAATTTTAGATGAGATATTGCAGGTACTAAGTTGGGGACAGATGTACAAGGTCAAATGCAACTTCACGATTTCTATACAGCTTCTTCTAAATATTTTCCATAGGCATTTAGTTTTATACTCATAAATAAAATACAGTTGCACTGTCAACATACACATATATGAGCTGGTATATTAAACAAAAAGCAGCTTGTGATTATCTCTCTCCAGGGTACGTTAGCAAAGAGATGCCATCACTGAAGATATCATAAATGAAATTAACATTAAAAAAATTGAAATTGTAATAGAAATAGTACAATATCAAAATGGATATTTCACTTTTCACCCTTCTCACTTGGAACAGACAAATCAATATCAGTTTCTCATGATTTTCGTTTCTCCAGTCTTAAAACTCATTTCTTTTGTTTCTGTATCTTTGAGAATTTCCTGTATGATAATTTTTACGTGCTCCTGTGTGCATTGCTCCAATAGATTTTTGTACGCAATTTATCTCAATACACACACTAAGCAACGTTCCTGAACATAATTAATTTTAAAAATTATTTTCCCTAATATTCTTGTGTGTACCTTCCCAGAACTTGTGCATTTTCCACAATTTTGATTGGGAAATTAAATCACAAACTTAGGAATTTCAAAAGATAATTGTGTTTTTGTTTGTGTATTGTTTAAAATGCACAAAGTGGCTTCCTGTGGAGAATGGCAGACTAAGCAGCACAGTTTTTTTTAAGTAGCACCGATGACACAGCATTTTCTGAGCACGGGCTGGGTCCCTGCAGTCTGAAGAATTCTCCAGATAAGGAGAATCCAAGAAATCATTCCTTTTGTTCTCCAGACAGCATTTTCTTGGTGGGAGGGTTGCAGAAGGGAGTCCCTGTGATCAATCCGTGATTGAGAATGCTGGGAGGCACAAATGTCATCAAGTTTGGGGCTGCACCAAAGCCGTAAAATGGACACTAAATCTTGCCACCCCATTTCTAAAACACCATGGGTTTTTGGGGGGGTTTTTTGATACCGAAGAAAGGCCTTTTGCAACAAACAAATGTGAAGCTCTTGGTGATTTTCATTATTTTTCAAATTTACTAATTTGGAAAGTTGGCCTTTGTAATATTTAAATTCTAATATTGGGATTTAAAGGTTTTTGCTGTTTTATTGCCATTTTCTTAATGTTTTGAGGATTATAAAAGATTTATCTACTTTGTTGAATCTGCAGAGTTGAATTTTGAGCTATCTGCCTCTGCTTTCCTGTGAGAACAGCTTTTGTTTACATCTTTTTTCTCTTGATAACACACTGTGGAGAGACATGGAAGAAATGAAAGTGATTTTTAAAGAACTCTGTCTTGACATCACCTAAGCCCTGGATTGTCTCTTAGAACTTATGGAGTCTAAAGCCTACCAACAACTTGAAGAAGAAGACAAGAGTGAAAACTACTTTGAGGGTAGTGCTCCTTCTTTAAAGAAGAAAATGAGGAATAATGTTTCCAAGTCAAAAAGTGAAGGGACAAAAATTGGACTGTGGAGAGTTAACTTTGATTCTGAAGAACAAAGAGTTTCGGGTGCAAAGGGAGAGATACGATTGGCTGAGTTCCTGGAAAATTGTGATCAAGAATCAAGGCTGGCTGCTGAATTTGAGACTTGTGTATAACACTGAGATATGTAAATGCCTTGGTCTATTTTTGTCAGAGTGTGCTGGACAGCGTTTGGCCTGAGAGATCAGAAAAATCACACACACCAGGCATTTCTATAAAAATAAATGTATTTACAGAAAGCCCAAAAACATATTTTCAAACTGTGCATTCACATGCACTCAGAGAGGACTGGGAAGAAGGCTGATAGAAAGGAAACAGAAACTAACAAGCCCAGGCAAGCTGCCCTCCAGGCAATTTCCTTATATGGTCATTCTTTTCACCCCCAAATTGAGGATACTTAAGTTTGACCTTCTCACCCTGCCAGAGTGATTTGTTACCATAGTAACCTTAATTTCTGTAGCAGAAAAAAATATACCAACAATTTTGAAGTCAGATAATTGTTTAAATGTGTTTATTAGGATGGTCTCTTAAAGGTTTAGATCGATGTTTTTGTTTTGGGGATAATGATTTTACCTTGGGTAAAAGGACATTAACCAAATGTAGATAATTTATTTTTTGTTATTTTAATAGGCAGAGAGGGGTAACATTTTAGTGAAGTAGGATAGTATTTGAGTATTTGCTTATTAGGTGAACAATTATGTTAGAAAAGTTTCCTTTTTTTTTTTTAAGAGGGAGAGAGAGTTTGTTTTAGAGGAAAATGTCATATAGAGATGGAAATGCTTTATAGAAATAATGTTTATCTTAGTTTAAATTAGAGTAAGAGATTGATAATTATACATACACACACACACACACACATACACGCACACACACATACACATATACTCTATATCTATATCTATATATATCTTTGTTGTAGAAAGTTGGAAGCCACCATGTAAGTCTTCTCTGTATTTTTGCACTTTTTTAGTTTACTTTTTTCTTGTAGTATTCTGTTTCATTTTTCTTTTAGTTTTTATGTATTTTATGTAATTGTTGAAAAATTAATAAAGCTTTATAAAAAGAAAGAGAAATGCATGAATTAAGATGATCAAAACTTAAATTACCAAGTAAATCCTCCGCCCCGCCACCTGCCAGTTCTGGTGGTAGTTCATTGTTAACATGTTGCATGAATGAAGATAATATGTATATTACCAAGATTCCAAATCCACCCCAAGATCCATATATGAAGGATCAATGTTTACCTGGGCAAAACCTACTCATATAGACTCCCATGGGAGCTGAAATCCTGGCTGCATATATTTCTGGATTCCTGCACAATAAAGTTTAAATCTCTGATGGTAAAAATAAGAGCTGATAAACAGTGAAATAAGTCATATTTATACTATATTAACATCACTGTATTATTTTATGGCTTCTATTATTTTATACTTACTTTTATCAGTTTCATTTCTAATATTTAATGAATACGAACTTAACAGTGCAGTTCTATATCTGACTCTACAGAAATTAGTCTCACTGGATTCAGTAGGTTAAAGAGCTATAGGAGTTACTTACTCTTCACCTCAAAATCATTTGGAGAATTTAAAAATCAATCCCAAACTAGATACATTTTTAATATGTTTACATTTTTATGCTGCTCTTTGTTTCTCTGGGTTTTATCAAGGTGGGTGGATTTTTTCTAAACAATAAATGTAATTTTAAAATTACTTCAATAACACGTCAATAAAAATACAGTTTGTTGAGCTGTTGCCCTTGATGCATCTCCTTCTAAAAGTCTTTGTGATGTAACTTTTCCTTCTCTCATGCAGTTTTAAGAAGGCAGATTAGAGAGTGTGTTTGCTTAAGAGAAGGGACAGTATGAACAAGAGGGCTTCAAGGCTCAAGCATGTGCTATTAATATTAAACAGAATGGACTAATAGGAACAGAATGGGTAAGATTGTTGCTAATTTGCACTTGAAAATTCAGTAAAAACTGCACCACAGAAAAATAACCCTAGCCCCCTCTCGTTAGAAACAAAGAAAGTAATATTGATTTTGGCTTAGGTTCCCATCCATACCTTCTACCCCAGCCCCAAAAATCTATAACACCCTTTTTATGTGTGTCACCTGATGCACATAAAAATGCGTAGGGTGTCAATCACATGGTGATGTTAGAGTGCAAGCTTTTAAAGAACAACAGTTACGGAAAAAAATTGTCTGTTAGATCTTTGTAAAGCTGCTGTTCTATATCAATTAACAGATAATAAGTCTACCTGAACCCAGTAAGATTTCCTTCTCAGTCTACATGCTGAGGACTTTTTTGCCACTGTTCAGACATTCTCCTGGGAAAATGCAATGTGATTTATGAAGTGACTAGAACACTGCCTTGCTTTTATTTCAGCTGAGCATGGAGCATCGTGGTTAAATAAGCAGCCCAGATTATATTAGCGCACATCCAATGAAAATGCTTGACATTTTGCTGTTTTCAACTGGCATTAAGTTCCCATCGGATAGAAAGGCCAAACTTTCAGTACGTTATTGAAATGTACAGGCAGAATTGCTTCTGAGTAACAGTATTTTCTTCTACTTGCCCCTTTCTTCCTCATGTCTGGGCACTCATCTTCTGATCAGTTATTCCAACTAGCTTGACCTAGAATAAAAGAGTGATGTTGCTATTAGAAGAAAAATATGAAATTATTTCAAATGGCTTCTTGAGACTATAGAGGTCAAAGGGGTTGCAAACCTATCAGTATCTTATGAAACCTATAATGCCTTCTCTTTGGTTATTCTGACAGTCTCTCTGCCCATAACCAGTATCTCCACTGTATCCTAGCTTGACTTGTAAATGTGCTGTTTCTGCCTTGGTTTAGTGTCTTTTACCTGTCTCTGTCTCTAACTTTGTCTGGAAGGATGAAGAATAATATTTGGAATCCAAAGCTGTTAACCCTAAAGATGATACATAATAAAACAACTAGCAACTGAACACATTTTCTTCTATTTATCCCTTATAAAGCGATTGTCCTTATCACTCAAAAGGAAATACATAAAATCATGATAGCTATTAAGTGTATTTTGTGTTCCTCAGCAATAAGATTCCTGTGTGTCTCCTTCACTGGGGATGTGTGGTCACATCACACATTTCACACACCATTTTCCCATCATTGACTACTGACAGGGACACGGAATTAACAATATTTCTTCCTTTTGTATATATAAGTACTACCAGTTACTGATGAAAAGTGGGAGAATTAAATCAGGACTTAATCCATTTTTGACAACAGCCCCTTGCACTCTGTGAAGGGGTTCAAGCTTACAGTTGGGAGGAGGTATATTTTGAAAAAACTGTAGTATAAGTTAGTGTTGTCTGGGCTTTTTTGTGGTTTGTAGCCTGAGGAACACCTTATTCTGCCCTATATTGCAGCAATACCACAGCTGGTATCTGGTGGTGAATAGCTTCTGCCTTTTAAGATTGACTTTCAGCAGTAAAAGAACCAGCAGTCAGGAAATACACTGCTGGGTAGCACTTGCTAGAGTAGCAATGAAGAATTTGGAGAAGATATTCAGATGCCAGGATATGTCTATACCTACACATATCATAGTTATGTGAGCTATGGTTTTCCCTGTGACACTCTAAGGAAGCAAAAGGTGGATTCTGAAGAAGCAGGAAAGAAAGATAATTGACTCTTTTGAACTTTCGTGTTAAAGATTTCTGAGAATACCACTGATAGCCAAGAAAACAAACAAATGGATCATCAAACAAATAGTTCCCATTTAAGGCACAAATGACCAAGCTCAAATTATCATACTTTGCACATATTATACAAAGACCCAGCTCTCTTGAGAAGACTATAATTGGGAAAGGTGGAAGTACAAAGAAAAAAAGGACAACCAGCAACAAGGTGGATGGACTTTGTTACAGTGGTGATGGTTGCACTGTTGGGAGACCCAAAGGACCAGGTTGGGGACAGATCATCCTGGAGAAATGTGGTTGCTAAGAGTCAACACTGAATTTTTCCCAAAATGAAATATAAAATAATATCCACACTCAGTGATGCAATTTGAATAAATTGATTTTTTTGGTCTGCTTTATAAATTGAATACAAATAAAATTACATGTGTACTGCTATTGATTCCCACCCCTCTATGAACAATTGTGAGCCTCTACTTCTCTCTAGGGTCCATGACTTCTTAATAAAAATATGCATTTCATACTGTCTAGAATCCTCCCTCCCCCAATTCTGCTGTATTACTATTGAGTTATTTTGTACCTTCTCAGTTATTTAACAATTTACCAATAGCTAATTTTATTTTGTTTTGATGAATGTCAAATGTGTATGCACCTTGCCAGAAAAGAATCAAGAAATAAAACTGAACATTTGACAGATACTGGCAGGTACCAGCTCCTGAAAACATTCAGTTCTATTGGACGTGAATTATCCACACCAGAATCTGTTACTTCCAGATTTTGTGGTGCTACCATTTTAATATCTTTAATGGTGCTTTAAATTTTTTAAGAACTCTGTATATCAGCCTAGCCCTAGAGACTAAATCATATGGAGAAATGTTGGAGGAGCTGGGTATGTGTAGTCTGATTAAAATATAATCAAAAATATGGTGTGTTATAATTAAATTAATAACTGGAGAAAATTATTAAACCAAGTTCTAAACCAAGTTCCAATGTTTTTAATTAGTGACAGTAAATATGTCCAGTTCTGTTTCTGTCATAACTGCTAAGATAACAGGTTTGATGTAAATTTATTTTAATTATTTATTAATCAGATTTATATAGCTGCCAATTTCACAAGAAATGACTCTGGGTGGTATACAATAATCCATTAAAAATGCATATATAGAAACAGGCATTTTAAATATAAGAACCAACATTCAAAATAGAGATTAATTAAAACATATATATATATATGTGTACCCCAAGCAGTGAAAGAATGGGTACACCCACCTTAATAGTGGAGCCATCTAGACAAATCTCCGGTTGCCTGAGACCCCCAGGTCTGGTGGCATAACCAGGTCTTGAGGGACTTCTGGAATATCCAAAGGGGTGGAGCTGACCTAATATTGGGGGGAGAATGTTTCATAAGGCGGGCATCATAGTAGAGAAGGCCCACATCCTGGGATCCACCAAATGTAGGTCCCTGGCAGATGGTATTCGCAATATGCCCTCTCTGCTGGATCTAATGGGCCAGGCTGATACATTCAGGGAGAGGTGGTCCCTCAGATAACCCTCAGATAAATAAATCATCTGGCTTGGGTGATTCATTTAATTTAAGATTTCTAATAGTATGCCTATATCTTGTCTCGTGTAATTGGCCCATTGCTTTCCTTTGTTCAGGATGGTGACATATTATTTGAATACTTTTTATTCTATTCCATACAGATTGGAATGACATTTTCTTTCCTGCTGTGTATCTGGAGTCAAGTTAACCAAGAAAGACAAGAATGATTAACACTGCAAGGTAATGAGGCACAAGCTCATCTGCTCTTGATCTTCCTCAGTCACTTTCCTGCTGAACATTTCTTACAAGGACTTGAGCTGCAGCTCTTGCTGCATCTTCTTTAGTTCCTTTACCCTTGGAGATGCAGCTAGGTTCCTATGAGCAGATCCTTCCTCAGTGTGTGTGGCTACTGCCACAGTGACTTTATCCAACAAATGAACTAACATTACTCAAACTCAGAAGGGAGAATAGAGGGGCTTTGATAATCCCCCAAAATCTAGAGGATTCTATAAACCTTCTCCATTATGCCTCTGGGTGCACATATTGCCACTAATATGTACCACTTCTATTAAACTTTGAATAAAAAATATATCACTTGTGTTTATTTTTTTAACTTTGAACAAGAATAGTGTTGGCTAGATTTTGGAAGAAGTTAGAAGATATTTTCTCTAGATACATGATAAACCAGGATATGGGTTGGCAGCTATTCTTAAAAATCGATATATGAAATATATGAATTTTCACAAAACTAATATGTGCATGTGGGAAGTATATAAGTAGGGTTGGGGAAATATAACTGGTCCTCTCAATTGAATCTGAACCAATGGGTTCAGTTTTCAAAGAAAATAATTTATTATTTTTTGCTTAAAACTATCAATAACAACTTCAGCAAAGGATCGTTACCTTGTCGTGGTGCTGGAGCTTGAGCACCTCAATGATGCCATGAGCTAAACCGTGAAGGGCCACCCAAGACGGGAAGGTCATGACAGAGAGGTCAGACTAAATGCGATCCCTGGGGAAGGTAATGGCAACCCACCTCAGTATTCTTGCCGTGAAAACTAAATGGATCAGTACAACCAGAGATATGTCGGTATACCATCGGAAGATGAGACCCCCAGGTCGGAAGATGGTCAAAATGCTACTGGGGAGGAACAGAGGATGAGCTCAACTAGCCCCAGACGTGATGACGCAGCTAGCTCAAAGCCGAAAGGACGGCTAGCGGCCGACGGTGCTGGTGGTGAACAGCGAATCCGATGTTCTAAGGATCAACACACCATCGGAACCTGGAATGTAAGATCTATGAGCCAGGGCAAATTGGATGTGGTTATTGGTGAGATGTCAAGATTAAAGATAGACATTCTGGGCGTCAGTGAACTGAAATGGACTGGAATGGGCCACTTCACATCAAATGACCATCAGATCTACTACTGCGGACAAGAGGACCACAGAAGAAATGGAGTAGCCTTCATAATTAATAGTAAAGTGGCTAAAGCAGTGCTTGGATACAACCCAAAAAACGACAGAATGATCTCAATTCGAATTCAGGGCAAGCCATCTAACATCACAGTGATCCAAATATACGCCCCAACCACAAATGCTGAAGAAGCTGAAGTAGAGCAGTTCTATGAGGATCTGCAGCACCTACTGGACAACACACCTAAAAGAGATGTTATTTTCATCACAGGAGACTGGAATGCTAAGGTGGGCAGTCAAATGACACCTCGAATTACAGGTAAGTATGGCCTGGGAGAACAAAACGAAGCAGGACACAGGCTGATAGAATTTTGCCAAGACAATTCACTCTGCATAACAAACACTCTCTTCCAACAACCTAAGAGACGGCTTTATACATGGACTTCACCAGATGGACAACACCGAAACCAGATTGACTACATCCTTTGCAGCCAAAGGTGGCGGACATCTGTACAGTCGGTAAAAACAAGGCCTGGAGCTGACTGTAGTTCAGATCACGAACTTCTTCTTGCACAATTTAGGATCAGACTAAAGAGATTAGGGAAGACCCACAGATCAGCTAGATATGAGCTCACTAATATTCCTAAGGAATATGCAGTGGAGGTGAAGAATCGATTTAAGGGACTGGACTTAGTAGATAGGGTCCCGGAAGAACTCTGGACAGAGGTTGGCAGCATTGTTCAGGAGGCGGCAACAAAATACATCCCAAAGAAAGAGAAAACCAAGAAGGCAAAATGGCTGTCTGCTGAGACACTAGAAGTAGCCCAAGAAAGAAGGAAAGCAAAAGGCAACAGTGATAGGGGGAGATATGCCCAATTAAATGCAAAATTCCAGAGGTTAGCCAGAAGAGATAAGGAATTATTTTTAAACAAGCAATGCGCGGAAGTGGAAGAAGACAATAGAATAGGAAGGACAAGAGACCTCTTCCAGAAAATTAGAAACATTGGAAGTAAATTCCAGGCAAAAATGGGTATGATCAAAAACAAAGATGGCAAGGACCTAACAGAAGAAGAAGAGATCAAGAAAAGGTGGCAAGAATATACAGAAAACCTGTATAGGAAGGATAACAATATCGGGGATAGCTTTGACGGTGTGGTCGGTGAGCTAGAGCCAGACATCCTGAAGGGTGAGGTTGAGTGGGCCTTAAGAAGCATTGCTAATAACAAGGCAGCAGGAGACGACGGCATCCCAGCTGAACTGTTCAAAATCTTGCAAGATGATGCTGTCAAGGTAATGCATGCTATATGCCAGCAAATTTGGAAAACACAAGAATGGCCATCAGACTGGAAAAAATCAACTTATATCCCCATACCAAAAAAGGGAAACACTAAAGAATGTTCAAACTATCGAACAGTGGCACTCATTTCACATGCCAGTAAGGTAATGCTCAAGATCCTGCAAGGTAGACTTCAGCAGTTCATGGAGCGAGAATTGCCAGATGTACAAGCTGGGTTTAGAAAAGGCAGAGGAACTAGAGACCAAATTGCCAATATCCGCTGGATAATGGAAAAAGCCAGGGAGTTTCAGAAAAACATCTATTTCTGTTTTATTGACTATTCTAAAGCCTTTGACTGTGTGGACCAGAACAAATTGTGGCAAGTTCTTAGTGGTATGGGGATACCAAGTCATCTTGTATGCCTCCTGAAGAATCTGTATAACGACCAAGTAGCAACAGTAAGAACAGACCACGGAACAACAGACTGGTTTAAGATTGGGAAAGGAGTACGGCAGGGCTGTATACTCTCACCCTACCTATTCAACTTGTATGCAGAACACATCATGCGACAAGCTGGCCTTGAGGAATCCAAGGCTGGAGTTAAAATCTCTGGAAGAAACATTAACAATCTCAGATATGCAGATGATACCACTTTGATGGCTGAAAGTGAAGAGGAACTGAGGAACCTTATGATGAAGGTGAAAGAAGAAAGTGCAAAAGCTGGTTTGCAGCTAAACCTCAAAAAAACCAAGATTATGGCAACCAGCTTGATTGATAACTGGCAAATAGAGGGAGAAAATGTAGAAGCAGTGAAAGACTTTGTATTCCTAGGTGCAAAGATTACTGCAGATGCTGACTGCAGTCAGGAAATCAGAAGACGCTTAATCCTTGGAAGAAGAGCAATGACAAATCTCGATAAAATAGTTAAGAGCAGAGACATCACACTGACAACAAAGGCCCGCATAGTTAAAGCAATGGTGTTCCCTGTAGTAACATATGGCTGCGAGAGCTGGACCATAAGGAAGGCTGAGAGAAGGAAGATCGATGCTTTTGAACTGTGGTGTTGGAGGAAAATTCTGAGAGTGCCTTGGACTGCAAGAAGATCCAACCAGTCCATCCTCCAGGAAATAAAGCCAGACTGCTCACTTGAGGGAATGATATTAAAGGCAAAACTGAAATACTTTGGCCACATAATGAGAAGACAGGACACCCTGGAGAAGATGCTGATGCTAGGGAGAGTGGAAGGCAAAAGGAAGAGGGGCCGACCAAGGGCAAGATGGATGGATGATATTCTAGAGGTGACGGACTCGTCCCTGGGGGAGCTGGGGGTGTTGACAACCGACAGGAAGCTCTGGCGTGGGCTGGTCCATGAAGTCACGAAGAGTCGGAAGCGACTAAACGAATAAACAACAAAACAATCAATAACAAAAAGAGAAAAGAATAAAAAGAAAGCAGTACAACAATGGGAGACAGAGATAAAGGAGTATATTTAAGATAGTAGCCTTTATTAACAGGAAGACATCTGTTAATAACGAACGAAGTCTTCGCAGAACAAAGTCTTGGGCAATGGAACAAACTGCCTTGAAAAATCATGGACTTTCTCCCATTAAAGGCTTGCAAACAAAGATAGGAGGGATGCTCTGGCAGTGGAATGAGCAGGTAGTTGAACCTTCGAAGTCCATTTCAGCTCCACAAGTCTTTGTTGCCAAAACAATCAGCATTCATGTCTGTTCATTCATTTATTCATTCATGATTGTCTGTGTGCCTGCATTTGCATGAGCTAGGAATATTTAAGGAATTTGAAATGTATGATTTTTTGTACAAGTTGGTTTGATTCACTTTTTGGAGTGTCATGTAGCTCAGAATTTAAAAACTACATTTAAAACATATGTTTAGAAGTGTGATATCAGATGCCAGGTGAAATACAAAATGCAAAAATCTAACCATAGTCCCACATCTTTTCTGCTCTTTACTGCTTCAGAATTCAAAGGCAATGAATTCTTCCCCCATTATTACTTTCATTATGTCTGAATTAATTAAATTGAAAAGTGATCAAACAAAACTTAAAATTTCACTCACACACACACACAGAGATAGATATATTCTCAAAAGTGAGAAGGAACAATCTGGCATGCATAATGAATTGTGAGATAATACTTCACAAATAGATCAGTGCAATTTTTTATACAGTGATGCTATTTTCGTCCTACTGAAGACAATGTACCAAGCAGCCTAATCGTGCACTAGACTTTTGTGATGTTCTTAAAAACAACTGTTGATTGGATGTTTACTTTATTAGATTAAATATCCATTTCCTACCATTGATTCTCTGATATGGGCAATGCTGTATCTTATCTGACAAACTCAGTGGAAGGAGAATTTGTAGCATTGCCTGTTTGTCACCAGAATTAATATAAACCCTTATGAACATCACTCTCTATCCCATGATCAATAGCACCCAGCAAAGAACTTGATTTTATCATTAAGCACTTTGGCAACAACATACAACCACAAAACAAAAACAAGAACAAATTATGCTGGGCTAGAATAGATAGGCCTTGCTGTCAGCTTATAAAGAATTATATTTGGGAACTGTAAGCAATAAACATTTTTCTGCATGGAAAGCTCAACAATAATGCAAAAAGAAAGATAGCATTAGTTATTAAAGTATTGGCTCGCTTTTTCAAAGTGAAAACATCCATATGGTATAGCTTAGTATGTAATTATCCATCCCAACAATGAATGAGAAAGTGACAATTCTTTTGGCATGTTTATGTACAGTACGTGTTTGTAGTAAGTACATATATGTGAGTGTATATAGTAGTAACATGTATGTGAGCCTGTACATGTAACAGGTTTTTTTTTTTTTAAAAAATTTATAGGTATGTGCAAAAAAAGGGGAGATATCTGTGTTTTCACTTCTGTAAATGAATATGCACACCTTTAAATCTCCTGGGATCTCCCTAGTAAGACAGACATATAAGCTTCCTGGTGCCTAGTGAATTTACACCTTTCTGAGTTGACTTGCAGATCCTCTTGTCTATCACCTTTGTTTATCTACAGTGTAAAATGCAGCCCTTGGACACAAAAGAATGCCCACTGCTCATTTACATTATTAGGAAGTGTCTGTAAGCCTATAAAGATGTATGTGAAGATCCAGTTCCATCTCAGGCTTCTCCAGTTAAAAGGCTCAGGTAGTGGGTGATGGAGAAGGCCTGTGCTTGAAATCCTGGTGAGCTGCTGTGCCAGTCAGAATAGCCAATCCTGGGTTACCTGGATAGATATAATAACTTTATACATTCTAAAAATGACTCCCCCCAGATGAGTCTTTGGATTCTAAATTTCTGCACAATATCCTCTAAAAACAATTAGTAACTATACTAATTATTTTGGCACAAGATTCATGGAAGACAGAATACCAAGGCCAAATGATAACATAACTAAGATTGTTATGTGTTTGGAGCGTAAGGTGCTTCATCATCACAAGTTTCTACTAAGAAATGGGAAATTACAGGGATATAGTTGACTTGTTCCAAAAATGCAAATGGCCTTTTATAAAAGTAATGGCACAATGAACACCAAAGGCCCGTTCATCTTTGTTGGTGCATGAGACAGAACTTGCTAAATGTCACTTCCCTTAAAATATTATAGCTAAAGATTAACTGTGCAAGTAATTTATTAGGTAATTCAACATGAAATATTGAGATTTTATACACCTTAAATCTAAGATTTTTTTTAAAAAACCTCATCTCACAACAGATCATGCCCTCCTATTTTCTATCTGCTGTCAGTTTCATCTAATAAACACCTCCTGCTGGGACTTCAACCTGCCTACCCTGGGTGATCAGGGACTTGTCTCAAGTATTCCTGGGCCTGACTCATGCTAGCAGTCACACATTACACATCATCTTTGTCACAGAGCAGACAACTGATGATCAGATGAAGGAGGATATTTCCATCACCATTGTCATAGTCAGATCAGGCCCTGACCTGGTTATGATTGAGAGTCACCAGTGATTCCAGGGATCATAGATTCCATTTGGATGGTCTACCCTAGATGCCTAATGGCTTCCAAAAGGTGCTGGGGAGTTTCCTGACTCTCTGGCAGGCAGTTCTGATCAGGGCCTGGGGCACATTTGGCAACAGGTAGTGTACCAGGTACTGGTCAGCATTGCCCCCTCAGCTGCCTTTCCTGAAGGCAATCCCAGTTAGTGTGTTGGTTTTCTGGATGTCTTTAGAAAATGAAGCACCAGAAATTATGCTAGAATGCCAGTGGAGAAAAATGAGAAGTGAATCTGACCAAACATGGTCAACCTAAACCATGGTGATTGTCCTTACTCATGACAGTGATAAGGAAGTCAATGAATGCTTACTTCTCCTCTCTTGTTGTGTTGGCATGCTGTCATCCAGGGTCTTATTTAGAGTGACCAACTCCCTTTTGGGAAGGGGTCTACATGGTGATCTCCCACTTGGCTGCTATGATCAGTGTGAATAAAATCACCCAGATTTACTGAAGCCTTGACAATCATTGGCATAATCCTTGATGGTGACTAGAGCACCCCCTTGTGATGTTATCTGGGATGTGTTTTGATCTGTGATCCCCAAGGAAGTGGTTAGGTTGCTGTCTAGGATGTACTCTTCACCTGTTCTTTGAACCCCTGCCCAGCCAGACTGTTACAGGGAGCAGATGGAGAAGCAACTACCTTGATTACCTCTCACCTGGATTATGGCAACAAACTCTACAGAAAATTCCTTGAAAAACATTCAGAGGCTACAAGTGGTCTAGCAGCAGCCTAGGTAGTCATGGGCACACCTTGGTATGCCATGTAACAACACTCCTGCACAAGCTACACTGGTTCCCAGTCAGCTTCCAGATGCAATTTAAAGTGCTGATTTTCTCCCTTCATAACAGAGAGCCATATCTGAATAGGCGATGAAACATCCAGTCCATTTTGTTCTTCTTTCAATTTCCTCCTTCTCACTTTCCCTTTCATTCTGCCATGCATAACTTCTTCTTTCTTCCCATTTCTCTATTTGTCTCAATTCTCCCTTTCAGTCCCATTCAAACTGCTTCCCTACTCCAATACGACTTACCCACTTATCCAACTGAGCTTCACCTATACTGAGAATGAAAGGTCCTCAGCCTTTTTGGTCTGATAAATACATTTGGAATATAATGGGTGCTATCATAAAACAGCTGCTAAGAGGGCCTGCTTATTCACAGAATAGCTGCCTTGAAAGTCATCATCCATTAACTACAATGCTATCTGTTTTCTCTTAATCAAAAGATCCTCTGCCCTACTCCTGCTTATTGTTATCTTTTTCCTGGGCAAATGGGTACATCAAACTTGTGAGGCTTATTTCAGGCCTAGAGGCATTCTGGGAAATAAAAATGATGCTGGAACTCTATTTTGTAGCATGTTGACTTCCTGTCTGTTGTTGTTGCTGTTGCTGTTGTTGCTATTATTTGATTAAAGAGTCAAGAACAGACACCCTGGCACCACACTGAAGGAATTAAGCAAGATTGCTAAGCTTTCTAGTTCAGCCGGTAAGTTTCTTTGCTTCTCTAGCCATGGGAGGGACAAGAAAATGAATACAAAGTTACTTCTGGTCTCTTCTCAGTAAAACAGATTTATGTTCATATAGCTGGACAATATGAAAATATTTTTCCACAACTATCTGTTGGGTTGATATATAGCCAAATAAAGTAAACCAATGCTGCTGAAACATACGGAAGACAGAAAGTGTGTAGGAAACTTCATGATACAAGGAGCACGTGAGGGGGATGCAAACAAGACAGAAAATCATGCAGCCATCCAAAAGCTGATTTCTGTGGAAGAAATCCCACCAGAAGAGTGGGAGAAAGATAAGACAAATATTTGGGGAAAGTAATTAAAATGGTAATGAACTTTTAGCCTTAGAATTTGTTTGCCAGCCTTTTAAACGGAAAAAAAAAGGTGGGGGTGCACATAACTCATCAGTCTCTCATTTATGCGGTAAAAATTATAGCTGTTAGTTTAAAATTATTACATATTTTAAATGGGGCTTTGTGTACCCAGATGAGTTCTTCTTGAAAGACCTAATTGATTCTGTGTTCCTTTTCCTCTGCAGCTTTTTTCAAAGAGCTTCACATTTCATAAATAGCAGACTTTTAAATTATATTTCCTGATGATTGAACAGACTGCATACTAAACACTTAAATCTACCCCTTTCAAGACTCCATTTGCTCCCTTCCCCCTCCCCACCCAAAGAACTATAAAAAAAGATAAGCTGCTTGTCCTAAAGTTTATGGGTGGTTGAAGTAACAAATAAGGTAGATAAATGGATGGAGCAACATAAATGGAGAGAAGTCTTGTATGAAATGAAGCTGTAAATTATAACTAGGGATACAGCCTTTATAATTAAGAATAATTTAGAAAATCACAAAAGATCTTCCATCAGCATGCAAACTAAAAGATGCCCATTTTTTCTAGAAAGCTGAGAGTGATTGTCTCAATAAAAAGTTTTAAAACAATAGCTTATATTCAAAGGCCACATTAGACTTCCTTATTATTATAATTATCTCAAGGTTTTTTTATTCCAAATAATAGCCTGAAATGGATTTCCAATTTTAATAATAATAACAACAACAACAACAACCATTTGATCAGTGGCTACAGCAAAATTTCACAAACTGACTACAAGCAGCGTCATGACTGAGTTGCCAAAATTATTCACTGGAAACTTTGCCAGAGGTTCAGGTTTGAATGTAGTAAAAACTACTGGGACTATCAAGTTGAGAAGGTTTTGGAAAATGAGTTAAGATCTTATGGGACTTTAAGATCCAAACAGACAGGCACACCCTGGTTGGAACTGCCTATATTCTTAGATGCTACCTTAATCATTTTTTGGTCCTTGGTTAAGACTTGAATTATTAAGTTTCCATCAGTCTTAGACTGTGAATCTAACTGTAGATTACCCACACATAATAATAATAATAATAATAATAATAATAATAATAATAATAATAATAATAATAATAATTTGAACTATCCAAAGAAAGTGAGATAGAGGAGAATGGGAAATTCATTGGTTATCTGCTATTTCTAGTCAGAATTCCAGGAACACGAATCTCAGCTGCATCAAGATATTTGTCCTCTGAAGGCAAACTCTCTAATATTCTCATTGTTGAACATAACTATTTCTGCCATTTTAGATCTGCTAAATTTCTTGATTTAGTTTGGGTGTGGCCATTGCATTTCAACACAGCAGATCAGTTGGACAGCAGATGTGTTATCTACTCCGTGTAATGTGTCTTGCATGCTGTTAAAGCCATGAATTCCATGTAATGTATGATGCAACTGTTCTTTCTTGCATGATGAATAGTGTTGGTTTCCACACTATGTGAACTTCATGTTGGCCATGCACAATTTCACATCTGTTAGTACACTGGAAGAACCATGTGTTTGTTTACCAAATGTTAATATTTGATAAGTCACGTATTATTTATTTTTATCCTAATTTTTTTATTCTGCTATTTAACCAATGTAGACTCCCACCCTCTATCTTTTTACTAAGAGGAAAATTTCACTTAATACAATGGGACTTACTTATAGCTGTAGTCTACTCTCAAAATAAAGGTTCTGTGAATAGCTATGGGAAAAAAATGAGTGCCACTTATAAGAGACTCAGTCTGGAAAAACAATAGTGGCAAAATAAATTATCCACATAGACTTGCAGTCCTTCCAAATGAATACTTGCCCTCTTGATAAATGGTTGTCAATATGCATCCACTACCAGCTCCATACTAAAATGGGAAGGCACAGGCCACTGATCCAATTCCATATGTAGAAAACAACTTAGAGAACCATCTGGCTCTCTATTTCTCAGCAAGGGACTATAGAGGTATGGTGCATATGTCATGCTAGAAATATGGGAATTTTACACTGGAAGGTTTTTTTTCTCCATGCTGTATTGGTTTTCAGGATTGTCATACCAAAGTAAAGGACACTAAAACTTGCAATGATTTCATGTTCTGCTTTATGTTTTAATCTTTCAGTATCAGAATTTTGACTTTCCAGAGACATTCAAGGAGAGTTCCAGAGCTGATGAACAATGCTTGCACATTTAAAAAAAATAAAATCAGAAGCCCTCCTCTTCTCCTAACTCACTGCTAGAATGAGGTGGTGGGTAAGGAGAGGACAACATCATTCTTAGATTATAGGTAGTTAATTTCTCCATCTTTTGGATTCAAGGAGGGAGAAACTGATTGTACCAAAACTTTCCCCCCTCTACACTAAAAAAGAGGAAAGGGGAAAATACTCACTGTCACTCTTCATCTGCAAGCACAAGCCATAGGAAAAGATTCTGCAGGTATAAGCATAGAACAAGCTGATTCTATGGTTCCTTTGGCTTAGATTTTCCCTCTCCATCTGTGTGAGATGACCTGGGCAGTGAGTGAGCAAAGTTAGCATGTCTAGACCATGATGCTGGACAATGTTCATGGAATGTGGTTCAAAATGTTTCACAGTAAGTATTGCTTGAGCACCTAAAGTGGTACACGTCCACAAAACAGATATTCTGCCATAGGTTCTGTCTGCACCAGTTTGATGCCATTTGAACGGTATAATTATGGAGCAGAATGGTGATTCCTAAAGTGCATATTTGCCTGGGATTGGAGGATGGATTACTGATTCCAACTCTAAAATCTAAAAATCTGCTGCTTAAGGTGTTTAGAGAACTTCTAAACGAACCTTCTGATCTGGCTCATTTCCAAACAATCTGGAAGTATTGGGCATTTAGAATTGAGCTGTTACCTGCTGACATTTATGTGAATTATTTCATTGATTTTGATTGTTTCATAGATTGTTACTTTATGTCACAATAATTCCCTGTTATTTTGTTATTGCTTACTGCAATATTCAAAAGTTTTTGTTACAAATGTGGGTCTTAATCTTATTTTGTCTGTTTTTTCTGCAAGCTCCCTTAAGATCTATATAGAAAGGTACAATTTCAATTTCAACACAATCAACAGTGACAATTAGATAGAAATACTGGCCAACTTATTGTCATCAATTAGTACCTCGGTGCAGTTGGAACCACATGACCATAAGGATATAAAGAGAAGATGCATCTGCACCATCTGTGTGCAACCCTTTTTTTTGGGGGGGGGGGGGGTTCAGGAGGAAGTGTCAGCTATCCCACTTGTTGAATCAGCTGGCTCTTCTTGAAGGACTGTTTCTGTCCATGCTAGTTGGCCACTTGTTCCTTATAGACAGAAAGGATGTAAGAGGACCTCTTGTTCCACTTAACATCTCTGTGACTATGTTGGAGCCATGAACCAGCATGCCCCTAGCCCTTCTCTTTCACTTTAAGCCACACAATATGTTACTCACTGATATGTTTCTTCCCCATTATACAGGTATAGTGAAGTTCATAGTACTTGGGAATCTTCTTAACAACTGTATTACTAGTCTACTTTGCTGGTACCCAGATGCACTAGTTATTATTGCTGGTGATTTGAATACTCATACTGGGGAGTCAGATGCTTTCTTAGAAGCTCATTTTAAATGGCTTATTTCCCAAAAGAAGAAATTTGCCTTTATAGGCTCAATGATCTAAAGATAAACACTTTAATATGGTAGGCTTCCAATTGGCCCAGTTTACAGATAGTCTGGGTTTGGTTATATTAAATGGTTCTGCTAGGGGAGACTTAAATGGGAACAAACTTTTGGGGGCTTTGCATAGTCAGTATTATGGTTTCACATATTTATGATGATTTAATGACCTATTTCTATGTCGGAACTTGCCCTGATAGTGACCGTTTCCCATTAATCTGCTGGCTAAATCCTGAAAGAACTACTTAGTTTCTAGTTGAATCTCACTGTCCCCTTGGGGCCACAATAAAAACATGCATTCAGAATAAATGATCTTCCAGACTGGCAAGAAACTTGTCTGCTCTGTTGAATTCAGGACTCCTCCTTCAACTCTGCTCCCAAATTGGTTTAGCTGATTCCTCTGAGCAGGTATTATCACATTGTCAGTATCACCCATACTATCCAAACCCCACTATCTTGACTCCCATCAACCTGCTCTACCCCACTCATATGGGGCTTGGATGGGGGTTGAAGTGCAAGGATGTTTGGTCTGGCACATTGGAGGAAGGGTACTTTTGTTTTTAATCATGTTTTTATGGAGTGTTGTGTGCTTGCTAGAGTCATATGATAGGTGGCCATCTAAGTCTTGCAAGCAAATAAATAAATAAATAAATAAATAAATAAATAAATAAATAAATATGAGATCAAAACTTTGTTGCTACAGACTGTTATAAAGCAAAGAAGGCCCTTTTCACAGTATATATTTTTCGATCTGACAACTCATTAAGTTTCTTTCAGTCACTCAGAGAGCATAAGAAGATGTCTAAAGATCTTTTAGAATCTAAGAAACAGCAAGCACCAAGAGAGGATTGGGAAAAATTACTTGCAGCAGCTAAGCTTAAGTCCCTTGCCTGGCACCTAGTTAACTGCTCTCCTATCGATAGACACTCAGGACCTATCTGTCAAATACTTGCAAATATTTGGGAGAATTACTTTCAGAGCACTTTCCACTTAGAACTACCAAATAACCCAATGGTGGCCCTCCAATGTAACGTACATCCGAAATGGCCACCTGTGTCTATAGCTGAGGTTAAGAATCTCATCATACAATTGAAATCTCGGAAAGCTCTTGGAGGTGATTTCAACCCTCCAGAGTTCCTAAAGGAAAATAAACATTGGTGAGTCCCAGTGCTGGCTGTTTAATTTACTTATATTACTTATATTAACAGTATAGTACATTTTTCATCCAAGTGGAATGAGGCCCTTTCTACAAGAATAAAGGAAATAGACTTGACCCTACCAATTATAGACCTATTAGTTTGCTTACTACAATAAGCAAGTGCTATGCTAAATACCTTTATTTAAAACTATTGGATTGGGGCCAAAGTCAAATAGCTTTGCTGAGGAGCCAGCAGGATTTAGAGGGAACTATTCAACCTTGGGCCATTATTTGGTTCTGCACCATTTAGCTGAAAAATATACCTTACTGCCCAAAGGCACCCTTTTTGTGGCCTTTGTGGATTTCAGATCAGCTTTTGATTTTATTCCAAAGGAGAGGCCACAGGTTTCCCAAATGGATAAAAGGCTGTTCCTTCTTATCCAGATTATTTATCCTAACAACTCACTGAGAGTCAGTTGTTCCCCTTGGAGTCATCTTTCTGGAGCCATTTCTAGCCAAAAAGGGGGAAGGCAAGGGTGCATTCCTTTACTTTTCAATCATTATATTAATTAAATGATTCAGGCTCTTGTATCTTCTGCTCATCACTCTCCAATGTGAGCAGATCATACAATTCCAGCTTTGCTATATGTAGATGACATAGTAATTTTGTCTGTCTCCCTGGTGGGAATGACAAGGGCATTGAGGGCTTTGGGTTCCTTTTGTCTAAAAGAACAACTCGTAATAAATTATCAAATAATTTTTGCATGACACAACTATAGGATGCATAAATGACAAATTAATGGGATCCCAATACAGCAGGTGCATACTTATAAATATATTGGGGTGCAGTTCCAGGCCTTCTTAACTTGGAGCACATGTTTCTCCTAGCAGGCCAGTGTTGTGCAACATAGTTTCTCATCTATCTTGAGATTTTTCCATTCAAAGGCAGCACATTTTATTTCTACAGCTTGCAAGGCCTTTCTTGCTAAGGTTATTTCTCAGCTTCTTTATGCTGTTCAGATTTGTACTTTCACAAAGTTTAATACCCTGGAAGCTGTCCAGCCCAAGTTTATTAAAGCTATATTTGCAGTTCCAAGATGTATCAAGAATGCTGCTTTACCAAAACAGGTTTGGTTTCCCTGGGCGCCAGAGTCTGGTATTCTCTCACTAATTTCCAATGGGTCTGGCCCCACAGGTTCTCAGAGACCATTTTAAATCAACCTGGCTAACAAGAGCTAATAACAAACTCCAGTCTTCAGAGCAATCTTTAGAAAGTTTCTGCCCATTAGAGTTTGAAAGTGCCAGGAGCATATCTGGGATATTCATTTCCAGACCAGAATCCAACCCCACAGTCCTGAATTCTAAATTCTGAAATTTCACCAGGCCTTCATCTTGGCCAGATAGGATGCACCACCTCTGCTGTGGGGGCCTAAGACAAGCATCCCTCTACAGCAGGACATATACCCATGGGGAGATAGTTCCATGGAGCCCCATGCTCTTCACTTGCTCCATTCACAGGGAATCTCAGATGACATCCATCTTTCCCATTTTAAAGAAATACTCTGGCAGGGAATATGATGCTTATTTCTCACTTATCCTGTCCAATCAACACTCTGACATATCTTCTTACACTGCCCAATCCATTTGTTCTATTCGTCCCACCTAGGACTGAAGATTAGTGCTAATCTTGGTGATTGCCACTATTATTTCTATTATTTTTATTATATTAATATTACTGTTATGGTATTGCATGTCATGCCTACTTTCTATTCATATCTATGTATTTTAGGTATATGTGTTTCTATATAGTGTTTTCTGGCTTAAAGTCTTGGTGGGTTTTTTTTTTATTTACATAAAGTAACCTGATCAAATAAAGGCAGGCTTCAGCAGTTGCATGTATGTTACTCATCTTCAAAATGGGTCTAGCAGTAACTTTATTCTCAGTTCATAGTGATGAAAGGAAACAGAATATATTAAGCAATAGTAAATAGTAATAAATAGTAATAAAAAGGGACGCGGTGGCGCTGCGGGTTAAACCGCTGAGCTGTCGATCGGAAGGTCGGCGGTTCGAAACCGCGCGGCGGGGTGAGCTCCCGTTGTTAATCCCAGCTCCTGCTCACCTAGCAGTTCGAAAGCATGCAAATGTGAGTAGATTAATAGGTACCACTTCGGCGGGAAGGTAACAGCGTTCCGTGTCGTCATGCCGGCCACATGACCCGGAAGTGTCCTATGGACAACGCCGGCTCCAAGGCTTAGAAACGGAGATGAGCACCGCCCCCTAGAGTCGGACTCGACTGGACTTTACGTCAAGGGAAACCTTTACCTTTACTAAATAGTAATAAAAAGGCAGTTTCATTTTGAGTGAACTGTATGCTTTCTATAGAGACAGCATCTTGATGAACAAGAGCAGATTTAAAGCCACAGTAAATTATGTGCCAAGAACTGAAGCCAAAATTGAACACCTATACTTTCTGAAACATGACATATGTTGCTACAAAGCCAAATTCAGATTATCAATTCACATTGCCAGGAAATAATGGGTGGTAAAATGTATGATTAGGTCAAAAATCCATTTGTAACACCATGAAAAAAATATTCTATTGCACTGTGGTCTATACACAGCCCTGTTCATCATCCTTGTTAGAATAAACTATAAACTAAATGTTAATAATATAGTTAAATATCAGATTTCACAATCATTGTCACCAATGCAATTATTATTCTTATTCACTATTATTGCCTTTTTATTTCCTCAATGGTTTAAGTCTCAATCATTCATTTTTAATAGTATTATGTTTATTAGTCTGTAATAAGGCCTAAAATGGCATCTTACATAAACTTCTTCAAATAAACCCATAAACAAATCACAGCAGGGTTCTGCAAGGTATTACATTTGTATCCCACCTCCTTCTCATATGGATTATGCCATTAGTTTATGCAATGTCTATCTCATCATCTAAAAAAAAGCAGTCAGGAAAGGTAACAATAATAAAATAAATATAAAATAGAAGTCTCATTGAAGAAATCTTTATTTTATAAAACCTTACAGTATTCTCATAAAAACGTTTCTAATATTGTTTCATCTCTCTTTATGATACCTATTTTAATAACCTGCCTTTGAGAAGCTTTTGTGCTCATTTCAGCCACCCCTCCTCTTGTCTGCAAGAAACAAGACCTGTATGAATATTAGCTATCCTCAATGTCTATTCCTAGACAGGAATGAAGTCCATAATCAGTAAATGTGTTGGCTAACTTGCCAAGATCACAAACAATAGACAAAAAATGTCTGCTAGGATAGACCTTGAGTGATTTGCATAGGTGTGAGAAAGTTAAGTTTTGCTACCCCTAAAACATATGATTTCCCCTATATATTTGTGCTAGGTATCTGCATATACTCCATAAACTATATAGAGAGAGAAGTAATTTTCTGTTGTCTTCATCTTAATTCTCCACATGATTGTAGGAACCTATTCTTACCCTTAATACATTAAGTAAAATGCATGATTTTCTCATATTGTTTTATTGGGTTGGTGGATTTAACAACACCACAATAAATCTACAACAGTATAATTAAAATGTTTCCACAAATCAATCAAAAACCAATAAATATATTGGATATGCAATTGCAAATGGATCAATAAACAGAAACAAAAGCACCCAAGCAAAACCAGGTCAGCAAACAAACCAATGTAAATGTCAAAAACCTCTCCAACCTTTCCTGTTGATGGAAGGCTGGCAGAACAAAAGGTAATCTAGCCTTCTGTCTGGCCAAGAAAGATGTTTGTAAGAAGATTGCTGAAGGGCCATGTGAACTGCCCAGTCAAGGAAATACCTAGAACAATGAACTGATCAAAAGAAGTCATACCGACAAGAGTCAGGCAGTATTCAATAGTATGCTGTCCCTGTTTTTCCAACCTTCCCACAGCAGCCTTGACCTCCAAGATGACGCAGCTGAACTACTTGCTTTTCCTCCTTTGAAATACTTACAGTATACTATGTCTTTTGCCATGACTCACCACTATTCCAACAAGGAATCTCTGGACTCATGGATTCTGAAGTCTTCCGGATAGACTCCAAGATTTTGTGGATGTCCACTACTCCCTTTGGTCCCACATGTATTAAAGTCATGCGGGGTGGGGGTGTCTTTTTCTCAGGTCCTTTTTCTCATTCATTTCTTGTTCCTGTTTCATTCTGGCAGTAAGGTTGCACAGCATGCCAGAGGTCCCAGATTTACAAACTTCAACCTACTAGAGAATGGATTGCCCTGTTAGAGGGAATGAAAGACAGATCACAGATGCACTTAATTTTTTCCCATTCTTAAGGGAACTGTCACAAACTTTAATTAGCCCCATATATACAGTACATTAATTTTGAAGCAAGTGTCACAGACAGGAAATATTTGGTAGATTGTTCCATTACCTGGTCTTCCATCTGCAGCAGCTACGGTTGTTATTTTCATTTGAAGCAACATAATTATCTCAAAGTAAATAACCCAATTAGGTGTAACTACCTTCATTCTGGATCATAGCCTGCCTTAGAGCAATTTCTAAGGTCAATGCTTGTTTCCTATGGATTAAAACATGTAATAGAAAAATAGAAATTAATCACTGCTAATATCTAGCCTTAGCTTTCTGTTCACAAGGGACTTTTGAAAGAGCAGCTGCTGAAATATGTCCTCCACTTTCATTATTCTGAGAATGGATGTCCCTATATTTTAATCATCTCTCAAGAAAGGTTTTAGTAATTATTGCCTCTTTCCAAGTTAATCTTGTAGTTCCATGAGGGGGAGGGGAAGGGGGTGTCTTCAAAGGCTCAAGCCTTTCACTAAACTGCAATTGCTAGAATTGTTCCAGATGAAGGCCATGATAGTTGAACTAATATTTAAAAAAGACAAGTATAAACAAATATACATGTGATAGTAAAAAAAAGTTATAAATATAAATATTCAGTATCGGTATTCAGAACAATTAGAGAGAAAAGTAATACGTGAGGATGACACTGTTAATGTAAATAATAAATGACCAGATTTTTATAAATATATGCCTGTTGTAGAATACTTTGTTGTTGTACTCATTTTTCTGCCACAGCAATTTCCCATACTTTTAAAACACCACTGATGCAATCAAAGACAATTTTTCCTTTTCCAATCTTTGCCACAAATCTGGCAACTAACAAAAGGAAAATAGACAATCTAGAAAATATAAGATTTTATATCATGTTGAGCAAGTCCCCTTGCTGTTAAGTAAACTAGAAGCACATCAAGCACATAATTTTTTGCTATTGATTTAATTCGGGCATAGCCAACCCAGAGGTCCAGGGGCCACAAGGAGCTCCCCATGCCTCATTTGCACCTCCCCAAGACTATGATGATGCCAAAATCCAATGGCAAAACAATGGCACAAAATAGTGTAATTCTTCTGTATTCTTTTTCATAGATTAAGAGTGGGAGCTCCCTGTGAAACAACTACTCTCATCCTCACCCTTCAACCCCACCCCCTTGAACTCTGAAAAACAAATCATCTGCCCCCTTAATATTGAATATGTGCCAGGGTTGATTAAAAGGAAAGGGGATGTTTTACTCTCACTAGCACTCCAGCTTTCACCCTTAACCCCTCCCAAATCTGAAAAACAGATAAAACATTTCCATTCCCGCACCTTCCAGTGATATATCAGTATGTCACCAGGGGGGCTTGCTGTAGCCCTCTAGAAGGTCAGGAGGCTGAATTGCACACTTCAGTACTTCAATTATTGCACACCTCTATCTTAATTGATGAGAGACTTTTCAAAGCAATGATTGAATTTGATTCATTTAAAACCAAAATGGAACTTGTATCTAATGATTTTACAAAACATATTCAGGTGTAACAGGATTTCTGACAATGATTAAGACTCACATTCTATAAACTCCTTTATCTTCTCATCCCATTTCTGGTAATGAAGAAATTTACCTTAGCTTTTAAGATTATGTTTAAAAAGGGATGGGAGTAGAAGACAAAGTTCAGGAACCAAAGCTGATTTCCACCTTTTCCAAACTTCTAAAGATAAAATTTTCCATTATAAATATCTCCCAAGGAAATACAGATAGCCTTCCAAACATATAGGATAAGTCAGCTATCCCAATTTTGTTTTCTCTTAACACCAGGCACAGAACTTCGCTGAAGGGTTATGGAAGTCTTGTATGTCTGAAGGGTACTGAAGGATACCATGTTAGAGAAGCTGAATTAGACAGTAAAGAAGGTCTGAGAAAAACTTCAATTCCACAATTCTTTATCAGTGAGTGCTGACTTCTACTTCTTAAGTAAGCTGACAGTTGAGCCAAACTATACATTATATTTATTGTACATATGGGCTGAGTCACAGAGGATTTCTTTTAAGCATAAAAGCCCTTCAGCTTGAATTGGATGCCTCAAAAGAAGATGTCCAGCCATTTTTTTTATGCACACCCCAAAATCTAACAGGTTTCCATATGTGATGTAGTCTTTTTGATATGAGATTCTCATCAGGTCAAGCTACAGCTAATGAAGTTGCATAGATATGGTGAGATATGTGTTTTATTTCATTAGTCATTATTTGTTAAGGGAGTGGGGATATGTAAAAGAGAGAGAGAGCACTTTCAACAGCATTCATATACAGTACACATATCTAGTTTAGTTGCAGACACAATACATCTTTATTTTAAAACAGCATTTGACAAACTGCCTATACTATTCTGATTAGCTAGCTAAGTGTGGGCTGTGTGGCATGACAATTTAATGGATACAAAGCTGGCTTGAAAAATTTTCCCCAAACATGCTCATCATCATACTAAAGAGATGTATAAAATGGGGTGCCAAAAGACTTGGTCCAGGTCCTACACATTGTTCTTAATGACGTGGGTGAAAATTTAGGGGAATGTTTCATTGTGGAAGCAGACCCACTGAATCCATAGCCCTCATTCTGTTATATTGCACCTTCTATAAGGACACGAAATCCAGTTACACAGCCCTTTATTTGGTGATGTATGCAGACAATTCTGATTTATTTTATGTACAGTTCCTGTCAAAGCAGTATTGATTCCACTTCCTTAAATTTGGCCAAATTTTGTTGCACTGTTTATATGATTCAAGATACCTTGATCACCTCAAGGATCTCAGTATAATTTTATCTTTATATTTTATCTAACTTAAAAAAGCAAGTGCTTAATTATTTTGTTAAGTTGCTGAATACTGACCAATGACTCTAATAAAGAAGTACTGCTAACATATGGTTCTGTGGCTAGTATCTTCTGCCACTTGTCCTTATAAAATAGAACATCATATGGGGACGCGGTGGCGCTGCGGGTTAAACCGCTGAGCTGTCGATCGGAAGGTCGGCGGTTCGAAACCGCGCGGCGGGGTGAGCTCCCGTTGCTCGTCCCAGCTTCTGCACACCAAGCAGTTCGAAAACATGCAAATGTGAGTAGATCAATAGGTACCGCTTCGGCGGGAAGGTAACGGCGTTCCGTGAGTCATGCTGGCCACATGACCCGGAAGTGTCCTATGGACAACGCCGGCTCTTTGGCTTTGAAACGGAGATGAGCACCGCCCCCTAGAGTCGGACACGACTGGACTTAATGTCAAGGGAAACCTTTACCTTTACCTTTACAGAATTTTATAGCACTTGGTTTCCTTTAGATAGAAAACTTGTTCTGGTGGACCTACATCTGTTTAGAAGTACATATGAGCTGCTTTCCAATTCTGGAGCCAGTCTTATAATTCAGCCATTTCTAAGCTTCCAGGAGGGAAAGCAGTTCTTGAAATTGCTTTCTTTTTTGGCAGAACTAGGATATGAGAATTGTCCCTCTCTTGATTTTCTGAGCTTGCCAGTCTAGAAGAAGTGAAGGGAGGGAGGGAGGGGGGAAGCTTTCTATATGTATATTGCTTTACTTTCTACTTGCAAACTGATATTGTTAACTGTGGGTAGACTGCGATTTCCTCCAGAAGTAACAACATGAAGACAACTTATTTCGAGTGCATGCAATGAAGTATAATTGTCATTGGCAGCAAAAGTTTGTAAAGTTCTACTCTAATATAATTACTAGGTTGCAGCATCACTGTCTTTTTCAAATGAGAATTGCCTTTTACTTTTAAGTCTTCAGCGCTCCAACTTGAAAAAGCTTTCCAACAGAAGGTGCCAAGTGTCTAGCTCAAAATAAGGCATCTGTTTGTGCCGGAGGTTTATATGGCTTCTTATGAAGCCAGGTTGAAGCCCCAAAGTTTTGGATCCTTGACAGATTCAGCTTCCTGGAAACCAATGCTCAGCTGATCTCCATATTTGAAAATGTGCTGACTTTCCAGTAAGGAGATTCCAGGATAAAATACTTAAAAAATACTAAAATTCAGAAAAGAAAAAAAAAAACCCATAGAGCTGAGATTGACAATGTGCTATGCACTCCCATAATAGTGACAGAGCCAAAGTGTCAAAATATTAGAGGTCCTTCTGCCTTTGTAAGAATGTTGGACACTATGTATATGAGGAAGCTTCACCTACGTACAGTATTTGAGGATCAGAATATTTTGTTGTTTATTCGTTTCGTCACTTCCGACTCTTCGTGACTTCATGGACCAGCCCACGCCAGAGCTTCCTGTCGGTCGCCAACACCCCCAGCTCCCCCAGGAATGAGTCCATCACCTGTAGAATATCATCCATCCACCTTGCCCTTGGTCGGCCTTCTTCCTTTTGCCTTCCACTCTCCCTAGCATCAGCATCTTCTCCAGGGTGTCCTGTCTTCTCATTAGGTGGCCAAAGTATTTCAGTTTTGCCTTTAATATCATTCCCTCAAGTGAGCAGTCCGGCTTTATTTCCTGGAGGATGGACTGGTTTGATCTTCTTGCAGTCCAAGGCACTCTCAGAATTTTCCTCCAGCACCACAGTTCAAAAGCATCGATCTTCCTTCTCTCAGCCTTCCTTATGGTCCAGCTCTCGCAGCCATATGTTACTACTGGGAACACCATTGCTTTAATTATGTGAACCTTTGTTGTCAGTGTGATGTCTCTGCTCTTAACTATTTTATCAAGATTTATCATTGCTCTTCTCCCAAGGATTAAGCGTCTTCTGATTTCCTGACTGCAGTCAGCATCTGCAGTAATCTTCGCACCTAGAAATACAAAGTCTTTCACTGCTTCTACGTTTTCTCCCTCTATTTGCCAGTTATCAATCAAGGTGGGTGCCATAATCTTGGTTTTTTTGAGGTTTAGCTGCAAGCCAGCTTTTGCACTTTCTTCTTTCACCTTCATCATAAGGCTCCTCAGTTCCTCTTCACTTTCAGCCATCAAAGTGGTATCATCTGCATATCTGAGATTGTTAATGTTTCCTCCAGCGATTTTAACTCCAGCCTTGAATTCCTCAAGCCCAGCTTGTCGCATGATGTGTTCTGCAAACAAGTTGAATAGGTAGGGTGAGAGTATACAGCCCTGCCATACTCCTTTCCCAATCTTAAACCGGTCCGTTGTTCCATGGTCTGTTCTTACTGTTGCTACTTGGTCGTTATACAAATTCTTCAGGAGGCAGACAAGATGACTTGGTATCCCCATACCACTAAGAACTTGCCACAATTTGTTATGGTCCACACAGACAAAGCCTTTAGTATAGTCAATAAAACAGAAATAGATGTTTTTCAGAAACTCCCAGCCTTTTTTTTCATTATCTAGCAGATATTGGCAATTTGGTCCCTAGTTCCTCTGCCTTTTCTAAACCCAGCTTGTACAGCTGGCAATTCTCGCTCCATGAATTGCTGAAGTCTATCTTGCAGGATCTTGAGCATTACCTTACTGGCATGTGAAATGAATGCCACTGTTCGATAGTTTAAACATTCTTTAGTGTTTCCCTTTTTTGGTATGGGGATATAAGTTGATTTTTTTCCAGTCTGATGGCCATTCTTGTGTTTTCCAAATTTGCTGGCATATAGCATGCATTACCTTGACAGCATCATCTTGCAAGATTTTGAACAGTTCAGCTGGAATGCCATCATCTCCTGCTGCCTTGTTATTAGCAATGCTTCTTAAGGCCCATTCAACCTCACTCTTCAGGATGTCTGGCTCTAGCTCACTGACTGTCATGTTCACTGTTTCAATGTAGTTTATACATCATAATGTTTCACATGCTGACGCGCGTTTCTGTTTGGGAGGGAGCTGCTGTGAAACCTTGTACCAAGCTTTGTATCTGAATTCATTACAATGGAATGTGTTTGGGTTATGTTCTCTGTTCAAGGCCTTTTCCCGCACACCATCAGAGACCATTAGGAGCACCTGGGATTGTGAACTTGAGAAGATTCTATGGGGGGAGGGATTTCATTTGCACCGAGGATTTTTAGTTTGAATTTTGCGCGCTTTTATCATTCTCAGCTTTCTTTGTGATCCTGCACACTATTCTTTAATAAATCAGATATGTTTGAATTCCTGCTTATAAGTCTGATAGTGTTTTAGAATAGGCAACCATTACATAAAGCTGAGAATCACCAAAGGTGTACCGTTAGCTCCTACCAAGATTAGTTTCTTGCGAGGGAAAATAATTAACAATGGCCGAGTCCAAGCTCATGACTGGGGGACTTCAGGAGATGGCTAGCTTGATGTCCGAGTTGACGGTCAAGAGCGGAGAACTGAACCTCACCCCAGAACCTTCAGATTTCTGGGATGAATCGAGTTCCAGTCCTGAGGTGGAGGAATCTGACGATGGGGGAGAACCAGAGCAACCGGCACCCAGTGAATCACTTGCAGAGTTGATCACCTGGGATGAAGTGGGAGACCCCCAACCAGGGACATCCCAGGTGTCCTGGAAGTATCGGTTCCCACTAACCCCAGACAAAGTATCTACTACAGTGTCCACAGAGAGAAAGCCAAACACGCGATGGAGAGAGGACTCTCAAACCCCTGAGAGACTAAGAGTGGTGGAAGCCAAAATAGAATTGATAGAGTACATGTTAAGAAACCTGTCTCTATCACTGGAGGAGCAGGGGAGATGTGGAGGAGATCCCAGCTTCCCACAACCATCCCCCATCCTCCCATCCAGGCTGCCGGCAGAGTGGGGCCGGAAACGGCTCCGGGACAAATCTCCAGCCCATAGGGCTCAATCACCAGTGTCCCCACCCCGAAGAGGGAAAGCTAGTGTAACCTGGGGCCCAACCACTCAAGTAGCTGCCGATTCTGCTCCAACCGGAGTGGGGGTGAGAGACTTTCCTGTCAAGTTTGATGGGGATACAACAAAGTTATATTTCTTTTTAACTAATGCTAAAAGTTACATGAGGCAGTTTGGAGCATACTTCCCTTCTGAATGGGCTAAGATAACTGCCATTGCCACCAGGTTGAAGGGTCAAGCAGCTGATTGCCCGAAAGCCAAGGCTGGGGATCAAGTGGGGAACCCACTGGCCAAATCGCCCCCCACCCCACGGAGGATGACAGCAGCCGATGCTGAAGAAGTACTATACTTCTCGGGGGGGGGGGGGCTGAAGACAACTCTAAGAAGCTGATGGGAAATGCCTGCCACCTGTCATGAAGAGCGCCTGCGGGCAGGTGGAGGAGGATGGGCAAGAAGATGCTATGGTGAGTGCTGACTGTCCCACTTTAGCAGTAAAAGTGAAATTGGGCTCCCACACAAAAACTGCAGAGGTCTGGGCTTTAGTTGACTCTGGGTGTTCCAGGTGTCTGATTCACCCTGATTTGGTTGCTGCCTTGGACCTGCCTAGCTTTCCCCTCCAGCAGGCTTTGATCTTCACTCAGTTGGATGGTTCAGCAGCGGGGGGGGGGGGGAAGCGACCCATTTTACTGGAACTGTCGCAATGCAAATGGGTAGTTATTGAACCTGCAAATTCCCCAGTTGGGGCCCCTGTCCTTTTCCGGGAAAAGAAGGATGGCACGCTTAGACTTTGTACGGACTATCGGGGGTTAAATTCCATCTCGATCTGCAATAAATATCCCCTACCTCTAATGAAAGACGTGTTAGCCCATCTGTCAATGGGTAAAATTTTCTCCAAGCTCGACCTTCACGAAGCTTATTTTCGCATCCGCATACGAGCTGGGGACGAGTGGAAAACTGCTTTTAATTGCCCATTGGGGTCATTTCAGTACAAAGTCCTCCCTTTTGGGTTAGCCAGGGTGCCAGGAGTCTTCATGCAATTCATTAATGAAGTGTTACATGATCATTTGTTTAAAGGGGCCCTGGTTTACTTAGACGATGTTCTCATTTACACTGAAACCAAGGAGGAGCACGAACGCCTACTCAAACAGGTGTTAAGCAAGTGTAGAGATGCTAAACTCTATGCAAAGCTTTCTAAATGTGAATTTCACAAAGCATGTCTTGACTATCTAGGCTATAGGGTATCTGACAAGGGCATTGAGATGGACCCTGAAAAAATTCAGGTGATTTTAAGTTGGGAACGCCCCCACACCCGGCAGCAACTACAAAGTTTTTTGGGGTTCAGTGACTATTATCGCCACTTTATCCAGGGGTTTGTTGAGATTGCTCTGCCACTTACTGACTTACTGTGCACCAAGGGTTTGGGAGAGACACGCAAGGTGAAAAATCCTGGGGCGGTGCTGAATTGGACACCCGAATGCCAGACAGCATTTGAGAGGTTAAAAACCCTCTTCACTGCTGAGCCTATTTTACAGCACCCTGATCCTGAACGCCCCTTTGTAGTCCAAGTTGACGCTTCTGACTTTTCAATTGGGGCTATATTACTATAAAGAGATTCCAACAATCACTTAAAACCCTGCACGTATCTGTCCAGAAAATTTTCTGAAACTGAACGCCGGTGGCATGTTTGGGAGAAGGAGGTTTTTGCTATAAAAGCCACTTTGGAAGTCTGGTGTCACCTCCTAGAAGGCGCTAAATTCCCTTTTGAGGTTTGGACCGATCACAGGAATTTGGAAGCCCTCCACACACCCCGGTGTCTCAGTCCTAAACAAATTTGCTGGGCTCAGTTTTTCAGTCATTTCCACTTCCAGTTAAAATTTATCCCAGGAAAGAAAAACTTTCTGGCCGATGCTTTGTCACGGTTACCTCAGGATTTTGACCAGGGGGCAGATGTGGTTGGGACTGTTCTCACTGAACCACAACTGGATTTGGTTGCTGTCACTCGGAGCCAGACCGGTGCGCAGGGAACCCCGCCCCCAACCCAGTCTGGGAAGCAGAAAGTGCAAGTTCCTTGTCTGTTACAGAAGGACTTTCTCCAGGCGCCGAAATCTGACACTTGGTTGCTGGCTAATAGAGACAATATTTCTTCTGAAGACAGTGTAGCGTGGGTGGAACACCGCCTTTATATGCCTGAAACTTTAAGAGCTGATATTTTACAGCATTCCCATGATGATAAATTTGCTGGACACTTTGGTTTTGTCAAAACCTTGCATTTGGTTCATCATCAATCCTGGTGGCCAACCTTGAGATGTGATGTAAAAGACAATGTTGCTTCCTGTCCTGTTTGTGCCATGTCAAAACGTAAGGGGGGAAAACCACAGGGGCTTCTACAGCCAGTGGCCAGCCCATCCCATCCCTGGGATGAGATTTCTATGGATTTTATTGTGGATCTTCCTCCCAGTCAGAAGAAAACTGTAATTTGGGTTGGGTTGTAAAAGATTTTTTATCCAAACAAGCCCATTTCATTCCATGTGCGTCTATCCTGTTAGCCCTGCAATTGGTGCGCCTATTTCTCCACCACATCTACTGCCTCCACGGTAGCCCCTCCCGTTTGGTCAGTTACCATGGGACACAGTTTACTTCCCAGTTTTGGAAATCATTTTTAAAATTGATTGGCACCAAACAAGCGCTGTCCACGTCTTCCCATCCTGAGACTGACGGTTCTACTGAGATTTTAAACTCCACTCTTGAACAGTTTCTTAGAGCATACTATAATTACCATCAGGACAATTGGGTGGAATTACTACATTTTGCTGAAGTGGCTTACAATATTGCTGTCCACCAAAGTACCGGACAAACCCCTTTTCGTGTGATTTCTGGTCACGACTTTGTTCCCATCCCTGAATTGCCACAGCCCCCTTCCCAAACATATTCTGCTTCTGACTGGGCTGTTAAGCTGTCTGATTCCTGGCCAGTGATTCAACAAGCTTTGGCTGATGCCCAGGCTGCTTACAAGTTCCAAGCCAATAAGCATCATTCCTTACAACATGACTTCAAGGTTGAGGATCAGGTGTATCTATCTACCAAATTTATCAAGTCACCACAACCCTCTAAAAAACTTGCTCCCAAGTTCATTGGTCCTTTCCCTATTGTTGATCTTATCAATCCAGTTACTGTTAAATTGGACCTGCCTCACAATTTGAAATGCTTGCACCCTGTTTTCCATTGCAGCTTGCTCAAGCCTATGCACCACTCCTCACACTGGCATCCTCAACCTCATCCTCCTGCTCTACTCATTATTGATGGCCAACAACACTTTGAGGTCAAGGATATCGTTGATTCTCGCAAGCATCGAGGAACCCTTCAGTATCTGGTCCGATGGAAACACTTTCCTCATCCTGAATGGGTGTCTGCCCACCATGTTAATGCTCCTGATTTAGTTCGCCATTTCCACCTTGCTTACCCTTTGAAGCCTGCTGCTTAATGAGTTCTTTCTTTGGGGGGGGGGCAGTATGTCATGTTCACTGTTTCAATGTAGGTTATACATCGTAACGTTTCACATGTCATGGCGCTGACGTGTGTTTCTGTTTGGGAGGGAGCTGCTGTGAAACCTTGTACCAAGCTCTGTATCTGAAATCATTACAATGGAATGTGTTTGGGTTATGTTCTCTGTTCAAGGACTTTTCCCACAGACCATCAGAAACCATTAGGAGCACCTGGGATTGTGAACTTGAGAAGATTCTACGGGGGGAGGGATTTCATTTGCACCGAGGGTTTTAGTTTGTATTTGGTGCGCGTTTATCATTCTCAGCTTTCTTTGTGATCCTGCACACTATTCTTTAATAAATCAGATATCTTTGAATTCCTGCTTATGAGTCTGATAGTGTTTTAGAATAGGCCATTACACTGACCACACCATCAAAGCTATCCCCGATATTGTTATCCTTCCTATACAGGTCTTCTGTATATTCTTGCCACCTTTTCTTGATCTCTTCTTCTTCCTTTAGGTCCTTGCCATCTTTGTTTTTGATCATACCCATTTTGGCCTGGAATTTACCTCCGATGTTTCTAATTTTCTGGAAGAGGTCTCTTGTCCTTCCTTTTCTATTGTCTTCTTCCACTTCCATGCATTGCTTGTTTAAAAATAATTCCTTATCTCTTCTGGCTAACCTCTGGAATTTTGCATTTAATTGGGCATATCTCCCCCCATCACTGTTGCCTTTTGCTTTCCTTCTTTCTTGGGCTACTTCTAGTGTCTCAGCAGACAGCCATTTTGCCTTCTTGGTTTTCTCTTTCTTTGGGATGTTGTCATGAGTAAGGATGGCGAGCAGGGGGCTCCCATCCAGGCTGTAAAGCCCATGCATAGTACTGAGGAATTAGGTAGCCATTCAAAGAGACACAGATCGGGCCCGCCTTAGCCTTTGGGGTTTATATGTCTGGGTTTTGCCCACGCTTCTTCAGTTTGTTAGGATTTTCTGTCATGTAGCAGTAATAAAACACTAGAGACCTATTCTTGTCTCAGCATGGTTCCTGGCTGTTAGGACAGATGTATTTTGTTGCCGCCTCCTGAACAATGTTGTGAACTTCTGTCCAGAGTTCTTCCGGGACCCTATCTACTAAGTCCAGTCCCTTAAATCTATTCTTCACCTCCACTGCATATTCCGTAGGAATATTAGTGAGCTCATATCTAGGTGATCTGTGGGTCTTCCCTAATCTCTTGAGTCTGATCCTAAATTGTGCAAGAAGAAGTTCATGATCTGAACTACAGTCAGCCCCAGGTCTTGTTTTTACCGACTGGATAGATGTCCACCACCTTTGGCTGCAAAGGATGTAGTCAATCTGATTTCGGTGTTGTCCATCTTGCGAAGTCCATGTATAAAGCCGTCTCTTAGATTGTTGGAAGAGAGTGTTTGTTATGCAGAGTGAGTTGTCTTGGCAATATTCTATCAGCCTATGTCCTGCTTCGTATTGTTCTCCCAGGTCATGCTTACCTGTAATTCCAGGTGTCATTTGACTGCCCACCTTAGCATTCCAGTCGCCCGTGATGAAAATAACATCTCTTTTAGGTGTGTTATCCAGTAGGTGTTGCAGATCCTCATAGAACTGCTCTACTTCAGCTTCTTCAGCATCTGTGGTTGGGGCGTATATTTGGATCACTGTGATGTTAGATGGCTTGCCCTGAATTCGAATTGAGATCATTCTATTGTTTTTTGGATTGTATCCAAGCACTGCTTTAGCCACTTTACTATTCATTATGAAGGCTACTCCATTTCTTCTGTGGTCCTCTTTTCCACAGTAGTAGATCTGGTGGTCATTTGATGTGAAGTGGCCCATTCCAGTCCATTTCAGTTCACTGATGCCCAAAATGTCTATCTTTAATCTTGACATCTCACCAATAACCACATCCAATTTGCCCTGGCTCATAGATCTTACATTCCAGGCTCCAATGGTGTGTTGATCCTTAGAACATCGGATTCACCGTTCACCACCAGCACCGTCGGCCGCTGGCCATCCTTTCTGCTTTGAGCTAGCTGCGTCATCATGTCTGGGGCTAGTTGAACTCATCCTCTGTTCCTCCCCAGTAGCATTTTGACCATCTCCCGACCTGGGGGTCTCATCTTCTGATGGTATACCGATATATCTCTGGTTGTACTGATCCATTTAGTTTTCACGGCAAGAATACTGGGATGGGTTGCCATTACCTTCCCCAGGGATCACATTTAGTCTGACCTCTCTGTCATGACCTTCCTGTCTTGCGTGGCCCTTCACGGTTTAGCTCATGGCATCATTGAGGTGCTCAAGCTCCAGCACCACGACAAGGTAATGATCCTTTGCTGAAGATCAGAATATTAGTGAATCAAATATTTTAAAAAACTTTCAAGAAAAAGTTGATCACTCAAGACCAATTAAATGAGGGGAGGGGAGGCCTCAGATAATGATTTAAGAGACCAAATGCCCCTAGACACAAGTCTCAGGGCAGTCCGATAGTGTTCTTTAACAACTCTAAATGGGCCAGCAAACTGGTAAGATAATGGTTTCACTAGAAACACAGTAGATATTTAAATATATGACAATCCCTCACAAGTGGCTAAGCACAAGAAGTTGCACCAAGCATCCAGGGCTATGGGCACAAATATTGAGTTCCATCCACATTAAACAATATATCCAACCTATTTGGTAATATTTGAGTCCATTTGCATTTACATGGCTTCTATAAAAGGAAGTAACTTTCAACGTAATCTTTTTTAAAGACCATCTTAAGTTTTTACAAGTGGGGTAAGTACTGTAATGCCTTCTATTCTGATGCACCTTTGATGCATTTAAAATAAATATAACCCACTTTTTACAATCTAACCTTCTTAAAGTGGATTCCAAAACATACATCAAGCTGTATAGTCATTAATTAGTTATGCCATAAAATGCCATCATAATAAAATTAACAGTAACATGTTTTCCAGAAGAGAAAATACCTTAAAGTGATCAACAATGCCTTTCAACTTTATACTTCTGCCCTCCATCACAATAACTCTGTCTTCCCCTGCATCGTGTTTTTAGTAATTTCACCTCCTTCCCAGGTCCACCATCCCCCTCTAATTCATTTGTATTTATATAACAGAGCTCTAACTAAAGAGATCTACTGGATTACCCTTCCATTTCACTGTAGCAGCCACCTCATAACCCCTGACCTTTGCTTCTCCTTGAAAGAACAGCCCACAGAACTTTCCTTCTTGGATTTCCCCTGTGACACCAACCTGTTTGACTTTACCACTGTTTGTATCATTGTCAGTGCCAGTTAAGGGAGAGAGAGAGACAGACAGACAGACAGAAGGACATTAAGGTTGTTCAATTCTTTAGCACAAGGATGTGCTATCATTCTAGGGCAAGGGACACACAGAGTCCTTTCTCCTGGTGTTATGTTAAAAATTCAGCAGAAAGAAAGATCTAATATATTTTCATTTAATTACAATTAAACATAAAGAAACAAAGTTTCTTGATTATTCTCTGTGTATTTAAGAATTTCTCCATTCTGTTACATTAAAAATGACAATTCAGCAGCAACTTTTGGAGGGTGATTGCAGAGCATATGAAGTGCTGGGATGACAGGCTGTGCATCTGGTGAGCCATTCTGTGGTCTGAATGTCATTGCTTTCCACAAATAGTCTACAAGGATTTGCTTAGGGAGCACTGAGAAACACCAGGAGACATGTCAGTCTAGTAGGCAACATCTTTCTGAGAGCTTCTATGCATGCTATACAGTAAGAATGGTCAGTGTTGCTTCTCACCAGTGATTGTAGCTCCACAATTTCATCTCTCAAAAGTTCAGGTGTAGCTCCACCATTTCATCTCCCATTCAAAAGATTTCTTTTCTTGTCTTTTCTTCTCCTTTCTTTTGGAAAGTAACAGGCTAAGTCTGATGGCACACATTCAGCCTGGAAATTATTAACCCCATTCCAAACAGAGTTTGCAGCACTGCCAACAGCGCTGTTGCTGTGAAGCAAAGGACACTGCTTGTATATTAAAGCTTACATTAAAAAAAAATGTTGGTGATCTGAATTTGTTGGTTCTTTTTCTGGATATAAGGTCTTGGTTATCCAGTCACTGTACACTCAGCCAGGGTGTTATTAAGACTAATGACATTATCCTTGGCAGTCTGGTGTTCAGAAAGCAGAAAGATGGCATCCTCATTGTTTTCATTTCCTTTTCCTTTCAGCTGAATGGTTTGCCAATAATTTAGCATATCTGAACAGCATTTTATAAACTCCAAGTTATGACCTAATTACCATATGCCATCAAAAGCAAATGTGATAACAGACAATTTTAAAACATTTGAAAGAATGCAATAGATTTAACCATGCTTAGCGTACATGCACTGTAAATCAGTTTAGGCATGATGGATTTGGCCTAATGATTTTTGTGGGTCTTGCTTTGCACAAATAGTCTGGATGTAACCTGGACAATGTTCTGCACATGTTACATAGAAATGAATGGGATTCCTTTTTGCAAATAATTTTGGTGATTATGGACATATTTTAAAAATAAGAAAGCAAACTGAAAACTCTGATTTATGTTGCAGTGTTTTCTTCTTTTATAGATGGCATTAATAATAGCTAATCCCATGATTAATTCAGTGTTAGTCAGGTTTGGATCCTTCCTAAATAGTCAAAGCAATGACATTTTCAGGACTGGCATGATCTTTTAATCTTTCACATGACCATCAGTTCCTGCCCGTCAGTCAACCTGAGCTGTTTTCCCTCACCTGAGTTCCAAGACCTGAATCCTATGTATGCTTTTGATATGTAGCTTTACTCTCAGGTTTATTAACTGTGAGCTAAGAGCAGGAATAATTTATAAAATGATGGTAATTTATGCTACAATCTCCACAGAGCAAGCCACTGAATAAACTCCCACAAAATATATTTTCATTTCTCTTAGGACAAAAAGTTGGACATTGCCACAAGCTGATACTGTGTGTGTGTGTGTGTGTGTGTGTGTGTGTGTGTGTGTAATATGCTGTGTATGGCTACCATTTAAGTTTTGATGGAAAAAAGATTTTACACTATAGGTCTGTGAAAGATTTATCTGGTACCTGTTGTGGTATTAAAACAGGGGAAATTATACGATCTGTGCACACATCCAACTACTATTATATACTAGCATTTATAATGTTATAGAAGCTTAATTAGAGAAGATGGTCCTAATTACACTCTTATATAAGACTATTACTTTCCGTTAATATGACTCAATTTAGACTTGCAATGTTGCTAGGGATATATAGATCAGAGTTTCCAATCTGAGTCATTTCAACACATAACCTATTGGATACGAAGAAGGAGAAGTGGATTTCAGGTTTCAGCTGAGCTTTGTTTGAGCCACAAATTCTTCCTGAACTCTTTCTGGTTGAATATTCCTCTGACCTACCTTCTGTCACCATGCCACTTCATTGTCCTTTGGTTAATTGATGGTTCTTAATTTTTTATTTGTTTTATTGGTCCTTGTTCTCAGCTCCTGGTTGACCTCAGACTATGCCTCTGCCTTAGCCATGGCAGAATATGACTATACTTCTCTCCCCACTTCCCCAATAAAACCACTACAAGAGCTTTATTTGAGCTGCCTCTGCAGCTTCTTCCCAATTATTTATTAAAATCAAAACTGTGACACGATACCTAATATCCTTTGTATTTCCATAGTTCTTAAATACACAGTGGTAACTGGACCAAAAGCCATCTCTGTGTTATGTGTGATGTGTGTGTGTGTGTGTGTGTGTGTGCTTGTTCATTTGTAGAAGAGAGAGGTGGGTAAGCTAATTAATCTTGTATCCTTCAGATGCTTTGAACTATAATTCCATAATACTTTTCCATTGACCATGCTGGGTGAACTGATGGGAGCTGAAGGCCAAAACATATGGAAGTTAAGCAGGATAACACACCTACTTGAGGAGAGTGAATTTAGCTCTGTAGCACAATTCAAGCTTTCCATGCAGAAAGGATTCATTTGCATGTGATTGAAATACCTCTCCCTGATACCCTGAAGAGCAGTCAGAGTACTAGATTACTGTGCTATATTAAATGACAAATAGCATGACCTGGTATAAGGGAGTTTCCTGTTTTCCTCTGTATATACATGTAAAGATGGAGGAAACAAAACATTTCTATTGTTTTCAAGCAGCTATATAAATAGGTGTCCTTACATTAGTTGATTCAAAATTTGATTCCCAACAATGCTGTTAATTTATTTTGATTTGAAATCACTAGCTCAAAATTAAGAAGAAAACCCTCCCTCAAGGCAGCTTACATATCATAAATATTAACAAGTCAATATTAAAAATGTGAAACTACATGAATGTTAAAAACCTCTCCAAAATATTATGAGTTCAGGGGAAAGCTGGGGTAATAAGTGGGTTTTAGCAGCTTATTTAAAGGTTGGAACTACATGAATATTACAGATCTCTCTCTCTCTTCCTCTTTCTTTCTTACTTTCACAAGGCAAAAAAGCAGAGAAGAAAGCAAAGGGTTTGGTTCCTGATTTTAAGTACAGGTAAGTTGATAAGGCTGAAGGCAGTCCTTACAAAATCTTATTTCTTAATATATAACTGGGTAGGAAACTAAAGGTATAGTGACTAGATACAGTCCAGAAGCAATTGTCCCTGTGGCCTCAACAGTCTAGCTGAACCAGTTTTACAATTACAAAGTTTAATTTAGAGAGAGAGAAGGGAGAGGAGAAGAAATGAGGCTGTGATGCATTCCTAAAGGTATGCATCTTTATTAATATTCATTATTATTAAGTATTATCTAAAAAACAGAGAACAGCCATTTGATACATAGAATAAGTAGAAAAGAAAGAACCAGCAATCTATAGACCCAACTGTTTGCATATTCAACATTGAATCAAATCCCATTTGATTCAATGTGAGCACTGCGATCTTTGATTAGTCATTATGAAAAGTAGCTAGGAGCACATTTTTTAAAAAACAACAACTCTGTGCACTATAATTCTCCATGAAGGTTACATTAATTAATGAACTACTTAGAATAGTGGGCAAGTGAAACAAAGAAACTTTGTAAGGCTTGTCACCATTTCAAAACTGATTGCTTTAATGGAAATTGAAGGAATAACATTTGCTTCACGAGCTAGTCAGCAAATATTGCAGTGGGATTTTTTCCCCTCTCAGATTAAATTATTACTAGAAGTTCCTTTAAACACACACACACAAACATTTTGGAGACAAGGGTTTCAATTAAGAAGTATGCTACGGTGAACCTAAGCAGTAGTAAAGCTATATTATAACTGTTTCTGCCTTAATTTTCTCAGAAGACATCTTTTACAACTAGGATAACTTATCTTTTTTGTGCTGTGTCCCTCTTCCAAGATGCTCATGCTATATTATTAAGCCAGGCCTGTAAATTAGATTCAGCGCACATACCTAAAATTCAGTACTTTATCAATTCCCCCTGAATTTTAGAAGCATTTATGGCATTTGTGTAACCTAAAATGTTTAAGGAAAGGATGTCCCATTCCTTAAAGGTTATTTGCACAATTTACCCATTTTTGCCCAGCTCTATAAAATTGATGGCAGCCTATCTGTTAGGTCAACTCAGTCTATGCAGTCTAATCAGAAGCAAGTCATTTTAAAGCAATGGGGTTCCTCTTGGGTAGGCATGTACAGGATTGCAGCTGAGCTGTTTTGGATTGGTGAAATTAATTTGAGAAAGTAGACCTGCTGATATTGCTTTGGCTTCACGATACTGTAATATCAGGGAAAATAATACAACTGCACTGTATTTATTATTCAACCATGTCCAGAATAAAGCACATAATTTCTACAAAAACCTGAAGCTGTATATTTTTTTTAAAAAATTGCAAATTAAAATACTGTTCAAGGAAAAATATTTGCCATGTATGTGATATCTGATCTTTCTAGCAATCCTCTATGAACCCTACCCCAAGTTCAACTTTCTCCCTGTTGCAGATCTCACTATGAGATTCTCACTCCAACCAGACTCTTTCTTCTTCTACCCTCTGACTTCTGTCTCTGGAACAGTTCCCAAGTTCTCACCCCATGAACTTGCTCAGTGGGTAGAATGGGAGGAGAACTGCATTCCAGATTTCACTTCCCACACTGATGTGCTTCCAGTCCATCTCCATCAACATAAAGTACCTTGAACAGAATATTGTCATAGGGACCTATTTCCATAAAGAAGAGGGCATTCTTGATGGTGGAGCCTGGGTTTGAAAGAAGTTTCCCAGAGAAACTCAATTGTTGTGTCCTAACAAGCAGGAACCACGCCGAGACGAGGAATAGGTCTCTAGTGCTTTATTACTGCTACGTTAGACAGAAAATCCTAACAAACTGAAGAAGCCTGAGAAAACCCAGACAGATAAACCCCAAAAGTCAAGGCGGGTCTGTTCTGTGTCTCTTTGAATGACAGCTTAACTTCTCTCTACTACGCATGCATTTTCCCCCCTGGATAGGGGCCCCCTCCAGCTCACCATCAGTGCTCATGACATGTTGTTTTTCTTGTGGTCTTTTCAATATTAGGTGAATATTTTTAAAATATATATATGATGAATATTTTTAAAAAAAATATTCATCCAGACTTATAAATAATTTTAAAGTGAAAATGAAAACTGCTGAGACTAAGAAGAGGCACTGCTCAGAAAGGAGACCATTAGGAAATTCCATGGCTGTAGACTAGACTGGGAAAATATTTCTCCTTCTCTTTCTCTCTCCAGAAAGATGATAGCAAACCACTTCTCTATAGCTGACAAGAAAAAACATGGACCCTATGCAGTTACCAGGAGTAAAAAGAAAAAGGGTTTTACTTTTATTTTAAAAAATAGGAATTCTGATTTTTCAAGGGTTGAATTTTATTCTACTTTTCTTTCTAAGCTGTATTGTTTGGGTTTGATCTTTTTGATTAGCAAGTTTTGACTGTATTTTAAAAATATTCTTTGTTTCTGTGAGCTGTTTAGGAGTATATGACTACACCTGTCAAATCAGCAAAAAATAAAAATAAATAACTATCTACTTGAATAGGCTCACAACTGCCCCATCAGGATTCTGGATGAGTTTCTTTCTTCCCTGACATGAACTGCGCTGGAAGACTAGTCCCCACTACTGCAAGCATTATGGCCTGTAAGATGAAGGAAAGTCCTGAATAGAAATGGGCAGGAGAGAGAGAGAGAGAGAGAGATTGAAATTGTAGTGGAATTAAGAAAAGTGGTAAAGCCAGAATGGTTGGGGTGGGAAGCAAAAATACAAAGGGATCCTTCTGACTGGTCTGGTTTGAGACAGGAAGAGTACACAATGCAATAGCCTCCCAGGGCTATGAAGGGGAGAAGCATTTGGATCCTACACATCAAAAAACATTCCTGGAACTTGCTTGGAGAGGAGACATTGCCTTTCTAAATTCCCGTACCAACTCCTGAAGTAAGTGAACTAGGGTAAAAATATGTGTATTTATCCTCCGGGACAGTTTTACAACTGCTTCCACAGAAATCTGCAATTAAATAAAAAGACCTTATGCATGAAAGTCCAGATTTAAATATGTAATTAAGTACTAGGTTTAGGTATTTTTGTTTTTGTTTTTTCACCAAATACTTACTTCTAAATATATATTTTTCCCCCCAGTACCTATCTCTAAACATTTTGGATTTCTAGACATGTTTTAGAAGCTTTGAAGAGGGTTTTACTTTGGAACTGACAGAACAGCATTCCACAGATAAGATATGCACAACGGTCTGTTTGCACAACAGTCAAAGATTTTCATTGATCCATGGTTTTAAATGAAGTTACCTGACCCATAACAGTCAGTGTGGGTCAGGTAACTTCATTTAAAACCAAGGATCAGTGAAAATCTTTCTGCGTCCTAGCTTCAGGTCAGCTGGGAATCTGCTCAAAGTTTACCAGCTTTCTTGGAGATGGAGAGACCTAGCAATGATGAGCAATCCTGTCCTGCTTATATGTGTTACTATACTTAATCAGACCACTTTATTGTTTTCAACTGATGCTACATGGAAAGTAGAAGAGAAGAGGGTTTCACTCTTTAACTATTGTAACTTAATTTATCGAAGCTTTCTGACCTAATCAGTTGAATTTTAAATAAGTTCCTTCACACACACTCTAGAAGTTTCCCCAGAAACTAACTTCATGTATGGCAGTAAACAAACAGTAGCCCTGAGCTGTGGCTGTTTCAAGCTGGGTTGGAAATCTGGAGATACAATGATGTCCACTGCAAATTTATTATAACCCATTCAGAACATTTGTCCCCCAGTGTTGCCTACAACCTGGAACAATACTTTATCTGTGAATCTTTAAGAAAATTGGGTTTAAGATGTTCTTCTCTTTTACATTCTCCTGATTTCAAAAATAATGCTCACAAAGCTTTCCATATTTATGATTTTTGTCAATGTTTTTCTTTTACTTCTCCAAGTATAAGCAGTTCTCTTCTGTTTATACTTTCTGGGGGAAAAATTGAGAACAACAGCTTGGTCCTGGCTATTCAGTTTTCCATACTAAGGTAAATGCTTTCAGTTTCCAAGATAAAAGCCTGATTTACATGTGCTGACAGCAGGAAGCCTAACACTTGCAGGCTCCTTGACCATCTCCAACACAGCCATGCTGTTATTGGAAACCTCAATTCCTGCTTCTAGTCTAATTCATGTTCCTCTCACCCCCAAACATAGAGAACTCTAGTTAGTTTAAAGCGGAGGTGGCATGTTTTATTTTATTTTTATTTTTTATTTTATTATTTAACTCTTAGTTTAGCCCACTCCCTGAACTTTCCTGCTCCCTTTAGAGGTTGAGATGCTATAGCACCATTCTGCCCATAGACCATTCTTTCTAACTGAGCATAGGAGTGGTTGCAGAAGATGGAGAAACCAGGCAAACTCTGTTCATCTTGATGCATATTCCCAGACTGTGAAATAGCAATTAATGAGGCTTTCTCCTTCAGATAATGTCTGAATAGGTTTGTATATACATGCCATTTTCCCAGTCTAAGATCAATTGATAGACTTCTTGAAGATTTTCTTGTTTGTGGGAAACAATACTTTTCACCCTGAGAAATGCATCAACCCTGTCAGAGATAGCAGAACTGATTTTCTTTAGCAGGATTGTACTTAAAGTTCCTGATCTCAATGGGCACCATGCATACTGTCATAATTCCAGACATCTTCCATCTAGTTGTGTACGTCAGTCACAGGATCACATCTGAGAACAATGTTTCTGAATATGCATTAGCCTTGTATGTGTAGTAATAGAGTGTATCTAGATTTATACTAGAGATTTCCTCTTTCTAGGAAATGGTGGGAGCAGAGCTTGGTGTAGTATGCCAATGATCACTCATGCAAGAATGATCAGAGCAGCTGTTATAATCCTTTGGGAGAAATGTCTGATAATTAAAGAGATATTAGAGAATGAAAGAGGTGTGCATCAGTGATGATGTGGATCGGTCCAAATAAAATGGACAAAAGTGGAACTATGACATCTTGTATATAGGATTTGCACATTTGACTGTGCCAGGTAGAACAGGCTGCCAGACCTCCTTTGCTATATATTTAGAGGGTAATATGCTGCCACCAATTGTGTCATTTACAACAATTTCTAAACCTTGCCAAGCCAAGTATTTTTCTTCTAGAGAAGGACATGCTCTGTTCCAGACCTTTCTTTTTCTCATCTTAATAACCAGGTAAACATGCACAGCTAGCAATCTGCCCTATGGGTGATCCCCCTCTCAGGGTATCTGAACAGACAAAATCAATTCCAGTTTCCAATTCAAGGCATCTATTCAAGAGTCCAACAGAAGAAGTCATAAATGATCAACACAAAATGAAGCCTTCATCAGACTTGACTTAAATTTATCAGGAACCTTAATTTTTGATTCTTCTCACAGAGTGATTCCCTCCACCAGCCATTTGAAGACAAAGCAGGTGCACCCAACATGGTAATTTCTAGGGAGGATAGGAGAAACTTCCAAGGAGGAAAATTTTAAATTGACCCATCTGTGTTTTGGATGACCTGATCAGGCATAAGATTCAATCTAAGGAAGTCAGTTTGGGGCGTAGATTCAGGTAGATTTTCATGTGGGAATGTCCTTTGTGTAGAGCGAGACTATAGCAATGGGAGGAGAATCTGCAGGCATTACAGGAATCAACACTTGATTTGCATATCTTCTTCCCATCCTTCTTATCATCCTTTAATGAAAGAAAACTTGCAGTACCTTCAGTTGGGCTGCCTTTGTAGTTGCTTCTTAAGTATGAGGAATTATGCCAAACATGAGTCTGAAATCTCCTGCAATAGCACAAACACTTCAGTGAACTCCATGTGCCACAGCCTGATACCCAGCTAATCAAGATTAATGGATTAATCTACCAGATGGTTACAACTTTATTAAAATGCAAATGATTGGGTACTGTTAATTGTTTAATATCAGATGCAATTAATCAGGACAGTTCTGCAGTTTAAAACAGTCTTGGTACAGTTCATCTGACTTGTTTAGCATAAAGAAAGAGAGAGAGAGAAGGAAAAAATGGTGAAAGGAAAAGTGACATGTTTTATATTTTTTTAAACTTGGCACTCTTCTCTTTTTATTTTATTTTTAATTTTTATTTAAAATACATTAGATGTATGGGTAGAAATGGAAGCACAGAAAGAATAAAGTGTTGCTAAGATAGCAAAAATATGTTGTACTGTAGGACTAATCATTTTGAGGTACTACTCATTTAACACCCACTAACTCTTTGGTAACCTTTTGTTAATGTTAGAAACAAGGACCAAAAGCTAGTCCAATATAGTTCTCACAATACATTTGCTTATGAGATACCTACATTCTTGAATCTGTGACTGTGTGACTCCGAATTCTAGAATGGTAGAGGAAGCCTGAGAGCAATTCTAGCAACCACCTAGCATAAAACACATTCTATATTTATAGTGAATCCAAGGTTTAATCTTTGTGCCTCTTTCTTTTGCCCAGGTGGTACAGCAGGCTCAAGACCCCTGTCTCTTATTATGGTAATAAACTAGGTTAGTTTTTTGTCCTTTTCCAGAATGAACTCACAGTAAGAAAACCGGAATGTTTGGCTGAAAGGACACGGTTATAGTGGATGCACTTGAAAATGAGTGGATATATTAGTATGTGGGAATGACCCGGAGGGATGAGGAGAAGAGATGCTGCCTAAGGAACAATCAGATAAAAGGGGGAGAAGCCCATAGCTGCATAATGGGAAAAAGAAAAAGGATCTGCCCGAATGTATCAGGCAGTTAAAAGTGACGGCTGGAGATTCGTGTTTTCAGACTTGCAAGATTCCGTTAATGTAGCCTTACAGTAAAGTAGAATTAGCTCATCAGGTTTACCTGGGAGGGCTGACAGTGGAGGAGAAAGAACAAGTGGGGTACAGCCATCTTTGGATACACACTTTAAGGACAGATGGGGAAGAGTATATGGGAGGCATTGTTGCTCTGAATGGCAAAGATGGCACAGTATAAAACTATAGAACCGAAAAGAGTCAGGATTGCCTACAAAATTAAAAATGATAAAACCAAGGCCAAAGACTAATACTGTAGAACTTAGGACAAGTTATCTCTTCTCTGGCTACCATTCCTTTGGTGATCTTCAGATATAGAATGAAATGTGGGAGACAGTTCACTGATGAAGTGTCGTAGCTGAGAGACTTCAGTTACTCTTATATTTTGATAAACTCATGATCAGGACACCCTCCTACCTAAAATTTCTCAGTTCTTGACACATCTATGCCCTAGTTGGTCAAGGAACAATCAGAGGAGAATAATCCTGGATTTAATCTTAAAGCACACTCAGGACTTAATAAGAACTAAAAATGGAAGAACATTTATTTTATTTTTTATCCCACCGTTATTATTTTTATAAATAACTCAAGGTGGGGAACATACCTAATACTCCTTCCTCCTCCTATTTTCCCCACAACAGCAACCCTGTGAGGTGAGTTGGGCTGAGAGAGAGTGACTGGTCCAAGGTCACCCAGCCAGCTTTCATGCCTGAGGTGGGACTAGAACTCACAGACTCCTAGTTTCTAGCCCAGAGCCTTAACCACTAGACCAGACTGGCTCTCAGGAACATGACTATCATAATTTATTAGCAAATACAATTTATTTGATTACACCTTCTCAAGGAAAAAATTGTGCAATTTAAATTGCAATCTTCTCATGAGCACATTTACTTGCAATTGATATATCTATATCTGTGTCCATTTCATCTAGATCTACTGTCTACATCTATACCTATCAATGGAACTTATTTGTGAGTAAACATGATTAGGTTCACTTAGTAAGGGCAGTTGTATGCATATTTACACACTCAGACACACACATAAATGAGAATAGTGTTGAAGCCTAAGTGTCACCATTTTTTCAACAGAAATAATAAAGGACTGAACGAGAAAAGGTAAGTTACTTCATTTATTTTACCATTTATTTTATCTCATTTCACAATCAGCTATCAAAATGGTATATTAGATTTCACCTAGCCTTAGTCTTACTTTTCAAATCATTAACACAGGAAGAAGAGAAAGCAGAAGTATATTAAAATACATTTGGTTTGCTTAAAATTCATGTTCTGGATGTCTTCTCTTTTATTATCCTCCAACAACATTACTTACGTGACTCAGCTGGTAATTTTTCCATCTTGAAATCAAAGTAAACATCCATTCTCTAACTAATCTCAACTTTCTCCTAATAGAAAATAGAGAAAAAAATACAGTTTTTCAAGGCAGAAGATTAAAATTGGATAGAGATTTTATCGGAAACTGCCCGGAGCAATGAGACTTGTGTGCAAACAGTAGTCAATCAAAGTTTAGTCAGAAATAATGGGGGAAATTTGGGCTATATAGAAAATTGTATATTTATATGGAAAGACTATTTTTTTTAAACAACTATTTCATTTCTAAGGCCAGGAACAATTTAACTGATTTTATGACTTTGAACATTTGATGTTTAGATTGACACATGTTTGCACTGATCAGTATTGGACCTGAATAGACAGCTGAGATTATACTAAAGAACTAGGAAGATTCTCAACATAGAATTTTTTGTTTGTTCTTGAGTTTAGTCTGGTATGGAGTAGTTGTCTTCTGAAGGTCAGGCACTGGATGATTTGACTGCCTTCTTAGGGCCAGTTTATACCATCATTAGACTCACATATTAAAGTTTTTTGGCAGGTTTCTTTATTTCAGTCTGAGTAGGAGAAGATCACATTTTGAAATTTTCCTCATTTTTTTTAGGTTCAGCATTTCTCCATGACAAAAAAAAATTTGCTTTTAATTAGGAAACTCTCATTCAGTTCCTCCCTATAGGTCAGAAATATTGGAATAAACCAGATTTTAGTCTGAAGAGCTCCTACCTCACCCACTCACCCATTCACAACTAGTTAAAGCATAATTGTTAGTGACATGCATGTTCAGACTAAAATTTGAATGGGGTCTGACAAATCAGGAAAATAGCAAACTCATGCACAAATTTATTGAAAAAAGGAGAGAAACAGACAATGTGTCTATTTGTCTGTCTGGCCCCATGCAGTTCTATGCAGTTCAATCTGACCAGCTCTTAAGAAGAGGGTTATACATACAGGATTATGTAATCCCTATCCATCCTTTTCATGTTGACAACCATACTTAAGAATACATCAGAATCTAACTTTGATGTGAATGATAATCTATTTTCACTCAGTTTCACACCTAGTGCTTGGTATGTCTAATATCTGGCTTGTGATCAACTGCAGTCTTAGAACTATAATTGATCACAAGCCAAATATCAGTCAGCAGGGTGGCATGCTTTCTAAAAAAACATAAATACCATTTTAGGATCTACAAGAGTATAATTATTATTGCTAATAATAATAGATCCAATAACTGCACTATATTCTGCATTGGGCAGACTCCATTATGACCAATTTTGGGCAATATATTTTAAACATAGATTCAGTGACATTAAAACAATACAGAAAAGAGCAACAAGGATAAACCAGGTACCAGTAGCTAAATATTATTAAGATAGATTGAGAGAATGGGATATATTTAATCTCAAAAATATATGTTTGGAAAGAGAAGATGATAACAGTTTCCAAGTATCTAAAGGGATATGTAATGATTGCCCAGCCCCAAATACTCAGACTCACAAGAGGCTGCTAAATGAGATCTGATTTATTGAGGAACTTAGGACAAATACAGAGAAAGCTGAGAATGAGCAAAAGCACGCCAAATACAACTTAAAACCCTCGGTGCAAACGTATCCCGCCTCCCTGGCAACAGCCCCGCCCGTCCCAGGTGCTAGCAATCGTCAGACCTGCTAGCCTGGGAAAGTAACCTTGAACATAGCAGATAAAGCAAATACATTCCAAAGCACAGCCAAGAGATAACTACTCCCATCCTCCTGTGAAAGATGAAACACGCATCCAGCTAATGACATGCGAAACGTTACGATGTATCAAAGACATTGAAACGGCGAACATGACATACCGCCTCCCCAAAAACAAACTTAGGGACCTGGCTTAGCGGGATAAGCCGAGTGAAAGCGGGCAACCAGAACAGGGGAAGCCACATCCGTTGCGGCGACCCATTCAGGATGAGGGAAATGCTTCCAACGGACTAAGTATTGCAGAGTATTGCGAAGGCGTCTAGAATCTAAAATTTCTTTAACTTCAAAGTGTTGTTGACCGTCAATCATGATGGGGGTTGGAGGTGGAGGTTGGTCATGCCAGCGGTCAGAACGAATAGTCGGTTTGAGCAAACTGCAATGAAAAACAGGGTGTAAGCATTTTAGATTATGTGGTAGATCAAGTTTAAAAGTCACAGGGTTAATTTGAGCGATAATGGGGAAAGGACCCACAAACTTAGGTGCCAACTTCTTAGAAGGTTGTGATGACTTAATAAACTTAGTGGAGAGGTAAACCAAGTCACCGACTTGAAATGCAGGCTGAGGAGCACGTTTCTGATCAGCATAATGTTTGTAATCCAATTGGGCATCAGCCAATGCTTTTTGAATCATTGGCCAGGAATCTGCCAGTTGTGTTGCCCAATCGCCCGGTGAGGGCGAGCCGCTTGGAGGTTGTGGTAAATCTGGGATGGGTACAAAGTCTCTGCCCTGAGCAACACGAAATGGGGTTTGACCCGTACTTTGATGGACAGCATTGTTGTAAGCAACTTCTGCGAAAGGGAGGAGGTCCACCCAGTCATCTTGCTGGTAATTCACAAAGGCTCGAAGGTACTGCTCCAAAGTAGAATTTAAAGCCTCTGTGGCCCCGTCCGTCTGTGGATGCCACGCCGTGGACAGGGCTTGCTTCGTGCCTAGTAGTTTGAGGAATGCCCGCCAGAATTGCGAAGTAAATTGTGTGCCCCTGTCTGAAATTAAACGAGAGGGACATCCGTGTAGCCTGTACACGTGTACTAGAAACAGGCGGGCCAATTGACGTGCCGAAGGGATTGACACGCAAGGGATGAAATGGGCTTGCTTCGAGAAATAGTCTTTGACCACCCAAATGACAGTTTTGCGTTGACTGGGTGGTAATTCAACAATGAAGTCCATGGAAATTTCATCCCAAGGGCAAGCGGGGGTGGCGACCGGCTGCAGCAGCCCCTGAGGTTTACCCACCTTGCGCTTAGACATCACGCATACAATGCAAGAGGCGACATACTCCTTGACATCTTTGCGTAAGGTGGGACGCCAAAACTGCCTCCGAACCAGGTGCAAAGTTTTCACAAATCCAAAATGTCCCGCTACTTTGTCATCGTGTGAACAGAGCAACACCTCTTTTGTTAACCCCTCAGGGACGTAGAGGCGGTTGGATTTCCAAGCAAAGCCTCGGTCAAAAGTAACACTGTCCTTGTTTGCAAGCAACCAAGTATCAGTTTTCAGCTCTTTCAGAAACTTTTGTTGCAACTGGGAGGGAATTGACAAAGCAGTCGGCTGCCCTGGGTCCGCAGAGGGTGGCTGCTGCGTGCGCGTTTGGCTGCGCGTCACAGCCTGCATACCCAATTGGGGCGCCGTCCACAAGGTGCTAACCACCTCTGGCGCTGCACCAGAGTCCTGAGGTTGTCGTGACAATGCATCAGCCAGGAAATTCTTTTTCCCCGGAATAAACTTCAATTGGAAATTGAAACAATTGAAGAATTGAGCCCAACGGACTTGTTTTGGGCTTAATTTCCTCAGGGTGCTAAGAGCTTCCAAGTTTTTATGGTCTGTCTACACCTCGAAAGGGTGATTCGCCCCCTCTAGCAAATGCCGCCAAGCTTCTAACGCGGCTTTCACTGCAAATGCCTCTTTCTCCCATACATGCCATCGCCTCTCCGTCTCAGAGAATTTGCGGGACAAGTAGGCACACGGTTTGAGGCATCCTGCCCTGTCAGCTTGCATCAACAATGCCCCAATGGAATAATCAGAGGCATCAGCCTGCACCACAAAAGGCTTAGAGGGGTCAGGGTGTTGCAAAATTGGTTCTTTGGTAAAAGCCGCTTTGAGCCGCTTGAATGCTGCTTGGCAGGCAGGCGTCCAGCGCAATAGCGCCCCTGGATTCTTTACTCTTCGAGTATCACCAAGTCCCTTGGTTCGAAGTAATTCCGTTAGTGGCAAAGCAATTTCAGCGAACCCTCTTATGAATAATCTGTAGTAATTACTGAACCCCAGGAAACTTTGAAGTTGCCTGCGGGTGCGAGGGCTTTCCCAGTCCACAATAGCTTGCACCTTAGTAGGGTCCATTTCAATGCCCTTATCTGAAATTCTATACCCCAAGTAGTCAATTTGCGTCTGGTGAAAGGCACATTTAGACAGTTTGGCATACAATTGTGCTGTTCTGAGTTTGCTAAGCACCCTTTTTACCAGAGAGACATGTTCTTCCATGGTTTCAGTATAAATCAATACATCATCCAAATACACCAATACCCCTTTAAACAGATGCTCATGAAGTACTTCATTGATCAATTGCATAAATACCCCAGGGGCCCCAGCCAAACCAAAAGGTAACACCTTATACTGGAAAGCACCCAACGGGCAATTGAATGCCGTTTTCCACTCATCGCCCTCTTTGATGCGTACACGGTAATAGGCTTCTCTCAAATCGAGTTTAGAGAAGATTTTACCCTTCACCAGATGTGACATGTCTTTGATCAATGGCAAAGGATATTTATTGGAAATTGAGACGGCATTTATGTCCCGTCCTTTTTTGGGTGGAAGAGGACCGGTGCCCCCACCGGTGAATTCGCTGGCTCAATGAATCCCTGGGCCAAGTTTTTGTCCACAAAGTCCCTCAGCAAAGTTAGTTCCTTTTGCGTCATGGAATAAATCTTTGGCTTGGGCAACTGGGTATTGGGCACCAACTCAATGGCACAATCCGTTTTCCGATGAGGGGGCAATTGATCCGCTTCCTTTTCACCAAACACATCAGCAAACATCTGGTACTCAAGCGGCAAGCCTTCCAGAGGAGGGGCTGGGCAATGCGGAGTCGCAGCTGCCGCTACCCCCACCATCTCCTCTGGGGTACCCTTCCCTTCTGGTGCTTGGTAAAATCCATCCCTAAAAGTGACAGTCCAGTAAACCCAGTTTATTTGGGGATTCTGCTGAACCAACCAGGGCACCCCCAAAACCACCAAGGGACCCCCCACCGGAGCCACGACAAAGGACAAACCTTCACGATGGCTGCCCAGCTGCAAGGCTACTCGTCCCGTGAAATGGGTGACTGGTTTGCCCCCTGCCATGGACCCATCCAGCTGTGTAAAGGCGATGGGTCGCTGCAAGGGGAACGTGGGTAGCTCCAGAGCCACTACCACATCGGGGTGCATCAAACACCTGGAACACCCCGAATCGATCATGGCCCATACTTCTACAGTCTTGGATCGGGAGCCCAACTTCAATTTCTCCGTGAGAATGCGGTAACTGCCACTCACCGATGAAGGCTCGCGCCCTTCTTCCACCACCTGCCCAGCGGCGCCCTTTAAAGCAGGTGGCTGCCGTTTCCCGCCGGCTGCAGCAGTTCGGGCTCCCCCTCCTCCTCGTAGAATGGCACACCGTCTCCCTCGCTTTCAGCCACCGCCGCTTTCTGCTTCCTCAGCAGGGAAGGGGACTTCGTCGGCGGCTTCCCCGGCCGTTCTTCCCCCTTTGCCTTCGGGCACGCCGCTACTCGATGCCCCTCCTTACCACATCGCAGGCACTGCCCTTTCGCATACCGCTTCTCTCGCTCCTCTTCCCAGGCTCTTTGTCCGGGTCATCCCCCGGTGCTCGGTGGGCGACTAGGCTTTAACTCTCACCCCGATTTGGCAGCCCTCCGATGGGCGAACACCTCATGGGCATGCTCAGCCCGTCCCGCGAGCTGGATCCACTCGTACAACGTATAGGGGTCGTCCCTCCCCAAGGACCAGCGCAGCACCTCTGTGTTCAGGCCATCCTTGAATAACTCGATGATGGTGGCTTGGGACCAGTCATCCACTTTCCCAGAAAGCGCTTTGAACTCCAGCGCGTAATCAGCCACGGATCTCGATCCCTGCTTGAGTTCCTTCAAAGCTCGCTTTGCCCTCTCTTTTGCCAGGGGGTCCTCAAAGTGCTGCCTCAATGCCCAGAGGAACTCGTTAAATTTCTCCAGTTCAGGCGCTTCCGACTGGCACATCTGGACATACCAGTCTGCCGCCCTCCCTTTCAGTTTGGTGGCAATGGTGATGATCTTTGCCTTTTCCGATCGAAAAAGCGACCCCCATTCCTCCATGTATGCTTTAGCATTTGTCAGGAAGAATGAGAGTTTTGTCGGATCCCCATCAAACTTGACAGGGAAGTCTCTCATCCCGCCCGCCGATGGGCTGCGCCCCATCCCCGGGGCTTCGGTGGGCTGCGTCCCTCCGGCCAGCGGCGGTGTGGGGGCTGGGGCTGGCCGCACGGACGGTGATGCTACTTCCATCCGGACCGCTTGTTCCCCTTCCCTCGGACGCGCGGTCCGTCTCTGCTCTGGGGACTGCCCATGGGACGAAGGGGTCGAATGCCGTTGGCTTGACCCGTCCCGGGTTTCTTTCAACGAACTCAGGTCTAGACTCAGTTGTTTCAGTATCGTCTCTAATGAGTCCATTTTCGACTCCAGCACTCGGATACGGTCCGGGGTGGGGGAGCCCTCTTTGGGCTGCACCTGGATCACTGTAGGGGACAGTGGGTACCTCTACCTCCAGGATGGACCCCCCGCCACCGAGACATCCCCTTGGATCTCATCCCAGGTGACCAGCTCACCCGGGGTGGTTACGGTAGTCTCCGGGGCAGTTTTCATGCCCCCGCCTTCACCCTCCGACTCAGAGCTCGCTTCTTCCAGGATAGCTGACAGCTCCCCCACTTGGGACGGCCGGTCAGGGCGTCTCACGGTCGAATCCGGCTCCCCTTCTTCCATCAGCATGATATCGGGTTCGGTCATCGCTGGCGCTCTCCCTCACAGGGTTAGACAACTTGCCCTTTCCTGGAAAGGGGCCAGCGGAGTTGGGATCTTTGATTCTCAGCTTTATGTAATGATTGCCCAGCCCCAAATACTCAGACTCACAAGAGGCTGCTAAATGAGATCTGATTTATTGAGGAACTTAGGACAAATACAGAGAAAGCTGAGAATGAGCAAAAGCACGCCAAATACAACTTAAAACCCTCGGTGCAAACGTATCCCGCCTCCCTGGCAACAGCCCCGCCCGTCCCAGGTGCTAGCAATCATCAGACCTGCTAGCCTGGGAAAGTAACCTTGAACATAGCAGATAAAGCAAATACATTCCAAAGCACAGCCAAGAGATAACTACTCCCATCCTCCCGTGAAAGATGAAACACGCATCCAGCTAATGACATGCGAAACGTTACGATGTATCAAAGACATTGAAATGGCGAACATGACAGATATCACACAGAATGATAAGACCTGTTACATAACATCCAACATTGCAGGATACAGACTAATTACATTAAATTACAGAAAGGTAGATTCTGGTTGAATATTAGGAAGAATGTATTAAAAGTAAGAAAAGTTCAACAGTAAAACAGTTATTAAAGAAGGAGTTGACCTCTCTGTGTTGGATATGATGCCAGCTGTCAGGGGTACACTACCTGAAGTGGGATTCTTGCATTGAGTAATGTATTGGATTTAGCTTAAGTACGCTTTTCAGCTGTATGATTCTCTATTTTCCTGTCTATTAATGGTTCCTCTAGGCTCCCATAAAATATTCCAGTTGGACAAATTCATATATAAGATCCTTTAATTCTTTCCCAGGCTTGCAGTATGGCAAACAGTGAAGCATGTGAAATTAATGTTATTATTTAAAATACATAGTAGGTATTTTTTCCATAATTGAAAACCAGGAGTAGAACTACTTCACTGATATCTAATCTTGTTGTTGTTTATTCGTTTAGTCGCTTCGGACTCTTCGTGTCTTCATGAACCAGCCCACGTCAGAGCTTCCTGTCGGTCGTCAACACCCCCAGCTCCCCCAGGAATGAGTCCATCACCTCTAGAATATCATCCATCCACCTTGCCCTTGGTCGGCCTTCTTCCTTTTGCCCTCCACTCTCCCTAGCATCAGCATCTTCTCCAGGGTGTCCTGTCTTCTTATTAGGTGGCCAAAGTATTTCAGTTTTGCCTTTAATATCATTCCCTCAAGTGAGCAGTCTGGCTTTATTTCCTGGAGTATGGACTGGTTTGATCTTCTGGCAGTCCAAGGCACTCTCAGAATTTTCCTCCAACACCACAGTTCCAAAGCATCGATCTTCCTTCTCTCAGCCTTCCTTATGGTCCAGCTCTCACAGCCATATGTTACTACAGGGAACACCATTGCTTTAACTATGCGGACCTTTGTTGTCAGTGTGATGTCTCTACACTTAACTATTTTATCGAGATTTGTCATTGCTCTTCTCCCAAGGATTAAGTGTCTTCTGATTTCCTGACTGCAGTCAGCATCTGCAGTAATCTTTGCACCTAGAAATACAAAGTCTTTCACTGCCTCTACGTTTTCTCCCTCTATTTGCCAGTTATCGATCAAGGTGGGTGCCATAATCTTGGTTTTTTTGAGGTTTAGCTGCAAGCCAGCTTTTGCACTTTCTTCTTTCACCTTTATCATAAGGCTCCTGAGTTCCTCTTCGCTTTCAGCCATCAAAGTGGTATCATCTGCATATCTGAGATTGTTAATGTTTCTTCCAGTGATTTTAACTCCAGCCTTGGATTCCTCAAGCCCAGCATGTTGCATGATGTGTTCTGCATACAAGTTGAATAGGTAGGGTGAGAGCATACAGCCCTGTCGTACTCCTTTCCCAATCTTAAACCAGTCCCTTGTTCCGTGGTCTGTTCTTACTGTTGCTACTTGGTCGTTATACAGATTCTTCAGGAGCAGACAAGATGACTTGGTATCCCCATACCACTAAGAACTTGCCACAATTTGTTATGGTCCACACAGTCAAAGGCTTTAGAATAGTCAATAAAACAGAAATAGATGTTTTTATGAAACTCCCAGGCTTTTTCCATTATCCAGTGGATATTGGCAATTTGGTCCCTAGTTCCTCTGCCTTTTCTAAACCCAGCTTGTACATCTGGCAATTCTCACTCCATGAACTGCTGAAGTCTACCTTGCAGGATCTTGAGCATTACCTTACTGGCATGTGAAATGAGTGCCACTGTTCGATAGTTTGAACATTCTTTAGTGTTTCCCTTTTTTGGTATGGGGATATAAGTTGATTTTTTTCAATGGCCATTCTTGTGTTTTCCAAATTTGCTGGCATATAGCATGCATTACCTTGATAGCATCACCTTGCAAGTTCTTCCGGGACCCTATCTACTAAGTCCGGTCCCTTAAATCGATTCTTCACCTCCACTGCATATTCCTTAGGAATATTAGTGAGCTCATATCTAGCTGATCTGTGCGTCTTCCCTAATCTCTTTAGTCTGATCCTAAATTGTGCAAGAAGTTCGTGATCAGAACTACAGTCAGCTCCAGGTCTTGTTTTTACCAACTGTATAGATGTCCGCCACCTTTGGCTGCAAAGGATGTAGTCAATCTGATTTTGGTGTTGTCCATCTGGGGAAGTCCAAGTATAAAGCCATCTCTTCAGTTGCTGGAAGAGAGTGTTTGTTATGCACATTGAGTTGTCTTGGCAAAATTCTATCAGCCTATGTCCTGCTTCGTTTTGTTCTCCCAGGCCATGCTTACCTGTAATTCCAGGTGTCATTTGACTGCCCACCTTAGCATTCCAGTCTCCCGTGATGAAAATAACATCTCTTTTCGGTGTGTTGTCCAGTAGGTGCTGCAGATCCTCATAGAACTGCTCTACTTCAGCTTCTTCAGCATCTGTGGTTGGGGCGTATATTTGGATCACTGTGATGTTAGATGGCTTGCCCTGAATTCGAATTGAGATCATTCTATTGTTTTTTGGATTGTATCCAAGCACTGCTTTAGCCACTTTACTATTCATTATGAAGGCTACTCCATTTGTTCTGTGGTCCTCTTGTCCACAGTAGTAGATCTGGTGGTCATTTGATGTGAAGTGGCCCATTCCAGTCCATTTCAGTTCACTGATGCCCAAAATGTCTATCTTTAATCTTGACATCTCACCAATAACCACATCCAATTTGCCCTGGCTCATAGATCTTACATTCCAGGTTCCAATGGGGTGTTGATCCTTAGAACATCGGATTCGCCGTTCACCACCAGCACTGTCGGCCGCTAGCCATCCTTTCGGCTCTGAGCTAGCTGTGTCATCACATCTGGGGCTAGTTGAACTCATCCTCTGTTCCTCCCCAGTAGCATTTTGACCATCTTCCAACCTGAGGGTCTCATCTTCCGATGGTATACCGACATATCTCTGGTTGTACTGATCCATTTAGTTTTCATGGCAAGAATACTGGGGTGGGTTGCCATTACCTTCCCCAGGGATCACATTTAGTCTGACCTCTCTGACATGTCCTTCCCGTCTTGGGTGGCCCTTCACGGTTTAGCTCATGGCATCATTGAGGTGCTCAAGCTCCAGCACCACGGCAAGGTAACGATCCTTTGCTGAAGATCTAATCTTATGCTCTATAAAATAGCATCCTGATACCTCTTCATCATCAGCAAGCTTGGTAATTAGAATTGCTAACTGAGAACAAATGATATGACAAGTTAGGTAAGGCAATCTGTCTCTGAATTTTGGAGGTTTTGTTCTTCAGAGCAGAATTATTTAACATCTTTTAATAATGATCTAACTTGGGTTCCAGAAAAATGAATAGTACAGAACATGGATTTTTCCATCGCTGATATTTTTTCTAGGTGGTGATTTCAGCTGCATGCTGGAGATATGCATTCCTGCTTTCTGACGGACATCCAGAGTAAATTATGACACATTCCCTCTCATGGTTACTCATTCATAGTGGCTTGATTCACATTCACACACCCAGAGTCATGTTTTCTGAGGTGGGTGGCATATGAATATGATAAATAAATAAATAATATTTTTCCTAATTCGCTAGCCATGTAACTCCTTGCAAGTCTCCATTAAAAAAAATAATTATCAGCTGACAGCTGCAAAAAAAAAGAAAGAAAGAAAAGAAATCATGAAAAACCCCTGCCAGCCTATCCTGTAAGAACTAGACAAAATGTGACCAGCTATAAACCAAGTATTTAAACTTACGTTCATAAGGGAATGTTCTTGGTGAGATATACCACAATTTGGGCTTCCGTGCATATTATCGCATATTTCCTTAGCACTGAGAAAACCGTGGTCTTCCCAGTGTCAATGAACTATAATCCTTTCCTTAGAAAAAACATTGTTCTCAGATGCAGAAATAAAATTGATACAAGCTGCTGGTTTCTCTTCCTTGCTTGTCTTCTTTACCATCCTAGATCAAACTGAAGTATATCATAACTCAGCACTTTGTGAAATAATATGGAACTGTACAAACTAGCAAGCAGAAAACATCCATTGTTATTGGTGGAAGGGCAGTTAGAGAGAAGAGGCAGACTGCAAATGACAAACAGGTTGAATAGGTAATTACATTTACACAGTTGCTCTATTCTCAAATGACAAAGACATGTGACTTTCCCCATATATTTCCATTCCAAGCATACATTTTAGCTCAAAGCCATTTGCAATGCAATCACCAATGTAATTTTTCTGCCGATCACATCTCCCTCTTCTATACATTGTATAAAATGAGAAGGAAAACGAAAAATGAAGCAAAGTGAACTATTTCCTACTGATTTTAGTCATAGATTGAAAGCACAGTGTCTAAGGTTCTTTTCCCAGATTCCATTCTAAAAAAATTCTAACTTGTTTCTTCTTGTCTTGAAGCAGACATAATATCCGGGACATACTTTTAAAGAGAAAAACCCCACCATTTTGCAGCATATTCTCTATACTTGTTGAAAAAAGCCCGGACATGGAAAATCCAAAGAGGTTCATGAGATATGGTTCTTTGAATTCTACTACTTAAACATAGATAAGGGCTTCCATTTTGAAATGTTTCCTACAAAAGAAATGAGTTCATGGAACCCAAGCATATGAGAAGGAAGTGTGTCATTAACATGGGAGGGGGGGGGGAAACCCTGTTCTCTGCATGTTTGGTATTGTTCAATATGCCAGAACAGGGCCTAAGGTTGACAAATAAATATGATAGTTGTGTATCTGGGTGCATTGCAACTTTGCTTGTGTGGAAAACTACACAGAATTTCCATCATACCTCAATCCCTCTCTTCTTTTTTTAAGCAAAAACCCCTATGATGATTTTTTCAGCATTTTCAGCCGGCATAAGCCAAATATCTTTTTCATTCTCTCAGGCCTTTCAATAATAAGGTTGCTGTGATTTTTAATCTTCTATTGCCAATTTCCTCTGCTTTTCCTTTGTTATTTTAGTCCTTGTTTTATTCTGTGTATTTTATCTGTTATAATGTACATTTTAATTGTTGTAAATTATTGTTTTTATTGCTGATTTTTTTACTGCAAATAACTCTTGAGAATTTTTTTCTTTTAATAAGAAACACTAGATCAATACAACAAATAAATAAATGTTTGTTGAATGATCAGTCCTACAAAACCTGGTTATTTTATAAATTTTGGCTTGCTCTTAACAGGGATATTCTCTGTTTATGTTTTGAGTTATGAATGCAGTATTTTTTAATGTACCAGCATGGTTGCAATACGTTTTATTTTTCTTGCCTGTTTCATTTTCTAATGCAGTAGTATAACATATCTGGGGCCTGAGGTTACATGTATGATCCCTTTAATCATATATGTTTTAGTCCTGTAAACACCATGAAATGTGCCATATCCAAATGTTCCTGAGATCAGCATCTCTGGCCACTGTGGTACTTTGTCTCTTTCTTCCTATCTATGCATAAATAACTCAGTGAATGTTGTTCTTAAGAAACTCTAGCAAAATGTAAATGTTTCTAGCCTATGTAGGCATTTGCTTACTTATGCATAGCACTAAAGTTTAAGGGGACATGTGAATGCACATGTAAAGCTTTTTTGCTCCCAGAGCTCACAGGCCAGGCTACTTGAAAAGTTCTTCACATTTAGCATAAAGGTCTACCAGAGGCTGGTAATCATATCCAGCCACAATGGGGCTTTAGTACAGGTCTTAGTTAAATGCCCAAGAATATTCTCTTTATATACAGAATGCTAGAATCCTAGAATCAAAGGGACCTAAGAGGCTATCAAGTCCAACCGCCTGCAAGCTGCAGGATTCACTACACCATTGCCAGTAAGTGACCATCCAGCCTCTGTCTGAAAAGTTCTAGTTACGGGGAAGAAACCACTCCATGCAGTAACCTATTCTATCAATTGACTCTTACTGTCAAGAAGTTCTTCCTAATGTCTAATCTGTATCTACATCCTTGAAGTTTCATCTCATTAGTTCTAGTCTTATCCTCTGGAGCAAGTAAGAATAAGTCCAAACCTCTATGACTGCCGTTCAGGTATTTGAAGATAGCCACCTGTCCACCTTCTCTTCTACCAGCTAAGCTTTCTAAAGAAGGTTCTAAGCCAACAATTCAGAATGATGCTTGTTCTGCTTTAACATACAGTAGGTTTAATTTGGCACAAGCAAACTGAACATCCATGTTCCTCTGCAATTGTATGGCACATGCCAAGTATCCAACAATATAAAGCTGGATGTGCTGGTGCGTTTTCTTACAATAGTCATGGCACTGTAAGTATGACCCCACCTTGCAGATGGGAGATTAAGCATTACAGATAATGGCTTGCCCAAGGGTAGCCTCACTATCTAGAGGGTTCCCCCATTCACCACCATTCCTGAGATCACATCAGATCTGAAGATTACTGCTTCCTTAAAACAATGTTGCTTAGACTTAGAATACACCCACAAAATATGTACAATAGTCATCCCTCTGCCTTCAATTTACTCCTAAACACTTCTTCCCCATAAAGCCTTTGGTTCAGATCATCAGTCTCTGTCTCCTATCAGAATTTTGCCTAAATTCTTACAACTGAACTACAATATATATCTTCCCCAATTTATTCTTGCCTCCATCTTATCCACTTTCAGCTGTAGCTTCTCCTCTGTGAAAGTAAGATTTTCAAAACAGTTCCTTGTTGTCCTGTAAAGTAGCAGGCCAACCTAAATACAACCATATACATAGTATCATTATATTCAATATCTTCAATCATCCTCCACATTAACTAAATGTTGGTATCCCAGGAAACAGACAAGGTGATGATACTATATGATGTACAGGAACAATTGCATGACACTGTTAGCCTTTTATGGCTCTTTCAGGAGCTTCTCTGTTACTGTCTTTAATCACCTGACACAAGTTTTCAGCAACATAAATCAATACATGATATTTTCTTGTAAACCAAACAAGAAAATATTTGTAATTTTCTTGTAAACGGCTCAGAGTCCCCCTTTTCAGGGGGAGATGGGCAGTGATAGGAATCGGGATAATAAATAAATAAATAAATAAATAATTTTAATTCTAAATTTGGGGAGGTATGGCAATTTCACAAGATTCCCACTACTTCTTTTTTTTTTTAACAAAACAATCTACCTAATTTGGAAGGTTTTCAGATAACAGATAGCAGAGGTGTGGAGGATACCCTAGTGACACTGGGTGCTTCATACTTTATATGAAGCAACTTCATATTTTATTTAGCACATATCTAAGCTGAGGACTTTGCTTGTGCCAGATTACAGCCATATCCTTAAAATATTTAACAGGGGAACTGGACAAATGCATTGTTGCTAGTCGTGATATCTACGTAGTAATTCCTGTATCAGAAGCAAGCATTACTTGCTAGAGATCACAAGGCACAAAGTGTTATTCAGTTCATATGTGGCTTCTGCATCTGTTTGGCCATGTGGAAAATGAGATACTGAAGGGCCTTTGGTCTGATCCAGCACAGCTGTTCCATAAATCCAAGCAAATGCCCAGGTCTCTAATTTCACTTGAAAGTCTCTGGGATTCCACATAAAGAGGACTTTTCCATTCTGATGATTTTCACAGGGGACCCCTGGAAATGAAGTCGGGTCTTTCTGCATGGAAAATTTCTGTCACTTCTTAAAAGAAAAATGTTCTTCCACTTTATGATCATAAACACATTTGGGGCTGAGCAGAAGCAGGGAGGGAGACAAGGGGAGCAACTCATGAAATGAGTTGTATGCCATTGCCATCTATATGTGGTTGCACAGATGTGCATGAGGAGCAGAGCTTGCACTGTAGTATCACATTATGTGTTCTGTCATTTAATGCAATCATTGGAACTTGTGGATAGTAATGGAGATATCAGCCAGTTATATTAACTGGAGTTGTAAGAACATTCTAGGTAACTTCTGTATCCCATTTAAATCAGTGGGGACTTGATCTGTAAATCCTGAATATGTTCTATAAGCTCAGCCAGGTAGTTCAAATAAGACATGCTGTCAAACATGTCTGCAAGTACTAAGAAGCCAGCACCGGTTTGTCAAGAACAAGTCATATCAGATTAACTTTATCTCTTTTTAGGCAGTTATTAGTTTGATAGTCCAAAGGAATGCTGAAACTTCATATTGTATATGAAGCAACTTCATATTGCAGGGTACCTTGGATGCAGGGTACCTTGCTATCAGTAAAGTATTTGAATAAGTCCTGTGGACAAGAAAGATAAATGTGGGCTAGACAGTACTGCAACTGGTTGAACAAATATACCCATAAATTGTTTTGCATTGACTTGGAGGGTCAATAATATTATCAAGACAAGCGCCCTAAGGGGTTGACCTTGGCCCTGCGCTATTTAATAAGCATCCTTTCCACTCTACCTTTATAAATTATCTAGAAGATAGAATGGAAAGGATGTTTATTAAATCTGCAGATGACATAAAGTTAAGGGGACTTTATGTTAAAGTTAAGGGGACTTTACCACATTACAGAAGAAAATTAGAATTCAAAATTACCTCAGTAGTCTTGAACGTTGGGCCAGATCCAATAGGATGATGATCAATGAGAATGCAAGATGGAACAAAAATGGAGTAACTGAGCTTGCTTTGCAGAACTACAACAAACTTCAGGCACAAAATCTTATAGACACAGTTACCAGAAACAAGCAAGATATCAGAGGTAATAAAACAGAACAGTTTCCAAAACAGAAAAGAAGCAAGCATAAAATCCTGATGGTGCATGCTAGCCTACTTTGTTACTCAGTGATTCAATTTTTACCTGGATAAAGCTTGTTCTTGCAGATTTCCAACTTTTATTTAGTGGCTTAGGAACAATTCAGCCTTATTCATCTATCTTTCTGGAAGCTTCTGGGTTTCAATCCTGAGTTCTCTTCCTCATCTCTGTTTTCCAGAAAAACTGGCTTAACTCCTTTTATTACAGCTCCAGACCATTTTACCTTTCCATAGACCTGGAGAACTGCCCTCTACTGTTTGGAGCTGCACCTTTCTCTCTTGACTTGCTGGAGACTTCAGGATCCCAATCTGGACCTCCTTCCTTCACACCCATTATCTGCTCTCTCTTTCCATTACATATTTTAGCAAACATTCTCTAATCTCTGAAAGGAATGTGATTACTATTATAAAGGAATGGATGAGATGTTAAGGAAGAAAAAAATGACAATTCAGTCCTGAGAAAGTAGAAGGCATCAGAAAGAAATTCAAAATAACCCCCCTTGATACTCTTTGGTATAAGAAGTGCAGCAACAAACTCCGGCAAGCTTTCAAGATTCCATTATTATACCCTACAACAATAAAGTAGCATTCTGGTAATATTTATGGAGTCTGTTTTCTGGCTTACCTCAAAGAGCTGACAATTTTTCCTAATCTCTCTGTCTCACATCTCTTTTTTTAAACAGAAAGGGTGAATGGGTGGGACTGGAGAACCTGTTTTTGGATTTCTCTCTCTCCCCCCATGCCAACTCTTTGTGAAGTGAGGATCCCCAAATCACTAAACTTTTGTTCTCTGAAAGGGAGGGGCTGTGAGTCATGCATGTTCTATTCAGGAAGCAAAAGAGTTGTGTCTGTAATAGATTTGTCTAATGACCACCTAAGGCTGGGGGTTGGGGGTGGGGATAGAGACAATTTGCCTGCCTGCCCTAGGTTATAGGATATTCCTCCCATTCTTTAAGACTAAAGCAATTTATACAATTCATTACTTTTTTAAAAAAATGGTTCAACTGATTTTCCTCTATCCTCAGTGAACAACAATTTCCTTCATCCCTAATGAACAGCAAATATTAATAAAATGTGATTTACTTTAGTGCATCTTTCTCCAATTCTCTTACCTTTAGAGTTAAAGAAGGAAAGGTAGAGCTACACTTCTTCAACCATGTCAATAATTTATTTATTTTAATACATATGCCTAATTGCTGGGAAAATAGAACATCTTCAATGTCATCAGCTCCTCTGAGTAATATCTTATACAAGTGTGATTACCAATCAATGTGCAATTGTACTGCACTCAAGACTCTTGAAATATCCTGGATGGAATCTGGATGTTTATAGATGATACATTTCTCTCTTCTCCTCTCTCTTGCAGTTAGTATAATAATGAGAAATTTCATTTTATTTAATAAGAAAAATAATAAAGGTAAATTTTGATTTATATTGAATATATACAGAGTATTAAAATATTAATCAGAAGATATTCAGATTTATGGCAGAAATATCTTTGTATACTTGATTCTATGCATATATTCAGTGCAGCACCTCCCTATACAGTTGCAAATTTATGCTTTGGTTTTCATTTAATATAAGCAGTATTTCTAAAAATGTTATATACCTTCTGTGCAATATTCTTAAGCACTGGCTGTTCGAAGGCATGATTTCTGGTCTTGATGAATCAATTACTGGCCTGCATTTGTGGCAGTCTTTAATTTATCTTTCTAAATAGATGTTACTTTGTTTTAGTGAACATATCATTACAATATACAGTATGTGAAGGTTACTGTCAATGCTAAAAATAATACACATTAGATACCCACTATTAAAGGATCAGATGGTTTTAACTATAAAAGATCAGTGATTTCAATTTAAGTAAATTCAGATTCAGCTACCAATGACCAGCCTGCTGTGATACACACATGCTAAGAAGCACAGGGAGATCAAGGTAGAATCCATTATGTTGCATGATGATTGCTGCAAATTTATACATCAGGAATCACATTAGGGATGCAAAAGGAATCTGCCATGGAAGTGAAATACCTTGTCAGCTCACAAGGAACAGAATGGACCCACGTCACTCTCTAGATCAGGGTTTCTCAACGAGAGTTCTGTGGCACCCTAGGGTTCCATGAGAGGTCACTAAGGGTCCCCTGGGAAATCACAATTCATTTAAAAATTTCCAATTCAGGCAATTTCACATTAAAGAGGTATGTTTCATTCCTTATTTTTAGTTTAAGAACACCACTAATGCATATATACAGGCCTACCCATGAAACAAATGAAATAATTTTGTAACTTCTGGCCTATATTTGAGCCTGAATGTGCAGGGATTCCCTGTGGCCTGAAACATATTTCAAGGGTTCCTCCAAGGTCAAAAGGTTGAGAAAGGCTGCTCTAGAGGCAAGGCAACATGATATTGAGTTATGCAATATTGGAAGCAAAACGATAGGAGCTAAAATTAGTTTTGGGGCTTTGGAAAGATATTGTAAAGGCATTAATTACTTTAAACTATGCCAGGATGGGCCAGACCAAAACAAAAAACAAAAACAAGGGTCTCCAGGTAATGCAGAAATCAGCCTTCTAGAGACAAAGAGGCATATTATGAGCATTCCTGTGTTTTCACTGCTGCCATGAGCTTTGTGACCTTGGCAAAGGATTATAATGCTTAACAGTTGGATTATTCATCCTGTCCAGGGCTCTGAATTGGTCAATGCAAAGATTTCCTGTTTATTTTCACCAGCATCTTAGTGACTCTCCCCAGGCAATGGCAAATTTCATTATATCACAAGTTCTCATTGATTTAATTAGTGGAAAAAGGTGTATGCTATCTAATTAATTCAGGTTTGTATAGAGACACCCTGATAATAGAAATTGAAGCCTCTAGTTCCTGGTAGATCCAACAACCTTTTCCAGTTGAATAAAGTTTTTTTTTAAAAGTTTACCTAATAAAGATTATAAGGTGATTAAGCAAGGTAATTAAAAAATAAAAGTTGTCACATTGCTGTCCAGTACTATGATGCTTCTCAACTGGCTTCATCCTGGAATGAACGTATCACTTTGCTACTTATTATTTATTTATTTATTGAATTTATATGGCTGCCCATCTCACAAGAAGTGACTCTGGGTAATGTCACCACCACCTGGAACCAACCCTGGAGAAAGGAGGTGAACCAGCACAACGCAGTGCCACCTACCCCCAATCCCCTAAGCTGATCCAGAAGGATACCATGGTTGATTATTATGTCCTCCCACAGGAATTCCAGGAATTACCACCATAGGGTAGGCAAACTACAAAGCTTACCTGGAAAGGCTTTTTTAAAAAGTTAAAGAAAATGATATAAGTTTTCTAATATCCTAACAGAATATAACAAATCTACTTTTGTAACCTTGTTAGTTTGGAAGGTTTTCACACTACTGTTCCTCTCCTGACTAATGGGCGTAACAATGCATACTACCCTTGCTAAACTGACATAACAAAGCTTCTTAGCTATTTACCTTTTTTCTTTCTTTCTTTCTTTTTCTTTCTTTCTTTCTTTCTTTCATAGCTTTTTTAAAAGTTTAGACATTCAAATAAAATCACAATGTTTTAACTAATACCTCATTTAGAAATCAGTCTTTATCTCCACTTTTTTGGGGTGAGGGCTAGACAGACCTAATAATGCCCAATCATAATGATCCCATAACCTGAAATGTTCAATCTTTTTTTAAAAAAATAAGAGAGCAAACAAGGTGGTTTTTTTAAAAGCCTTCCTTCTTGTGATAGGTACATACATGAATTGTAGACCCGACTGAAACAAGCAAGGTCACACAGGTCCCAAGGTTTTTCACCCTTGTCTCAGTGTATAGAAGCAGAATGATGCAGAAGCCAAGCCTTATCAGAGCAGTCAAGCACTTTCACTTTTCCATATTTTGCATTGCTAATTAGTTTACACTGTTTGTGTGGGCTCTTTATTTTATGTATTTATTTTATGGGATTAGAAGGTTGCCTGACTGCCAAACAACTGTGGGTAGCTTACATACTTAAAAGGAAAGAAAAAGAAAAAAGAAAAAAAAGGACAATGAAAAGAGAAAAGGGCAAGCACACCCAGTTAAAAACCTAAGCAATTACCAAAAGAACCACTGTGGGCCCAAGAAAACCCCCAGACCTGGGAGGAAAGTCAAGTTTGTCCCCTTTGCTTTATCCTTTTTTTTTTTTTTTTTTTGCCGTTTGCTAGCTTTTAGTCTCAAAAATCTTTGAAATAAACACATCTTAACACATTGTGATTTGAGCCTAACATGCATGTAAGCAATGTTCTGTTTCAGTAATTACTAGGACAACTTCTATTTACCCAACTCAGAACATCACAATTTAAGCCTAACGTGCATGTAAGCATTGTTCTGTCAAAGTAATTATCTGCAATTAAAATGAATATATTACCAAAGATATTATTTCTGTTTCAAACAATTCCAATTTTGATAAATGAAAAAACTTTTAAGTTATGGCAAAAAGACATTTTGAAATTTATATGGCAGGGGGAAAAAAACAAGAATTAAATTTAAACTATTGCAAGATGCCAAAGAGAAAGGAGGCCTAGGATTACCTGATCTTAAATTATATCTGGAAGCTTGTTGTTTTCTATGGATCAAAGACTGGTTAATATTGGAAGATCAAAAACTTTTACAGTTAGAAGGACATGAAATTAAATTTGGTTGGCATGCTTATATCTGGTATGAAAAAGTAAAATTGAACAAAGAATTTAATAATCACATTATTAGAAAAATGTTACTTAAGGCCTGGGACAAATACAAAAGAAGATTACTTCCAAATATACCAATTGGATATCACCATTAGAAGCCCTATCAAAAAGAGAAAGCTTAGGTGACCAGACTAAATGGTTAAGATATTAAAATCTATTAAAATTTGATCAAGGTGGTCTGCCTATTCTAAAATCTCAGGAAGAACTACAAAATGAAGGCCACACGTGTAATTGGTTTACTTACCTCCAATTAAATGAATGATTCAAGTTAGATAAAAAGAGCTATAAATTTAAAAAAGAAGAATCAGAATTTGAAAAACAATTATATTTAAATAATGATCATATTATTACAAAAATGTATAAAATCTTGTTACAAACAAATCAATAAAATGAACAAGTTAAAACATGCATGATCAATTGGGCAAGAAATATTGGTTATGACATCCCATTAGAAAAATGGGAAAAAATGTGGACTAAGGATTTAAAGTTTTCATTATGTTATAATTTAAAGGAAAAATTTTATAAGGTGATGTTTAGATGTACTTGACACCACAAAAACTAGCAAGAATGTATAATAACACTTCAAATACATGTTGGAAATGTCAGCAAATGGAACGATTCTAGAAAAGGATTTAAATCTATCAGAAAAAAAAGTATAGTCTTTCATTAAACCATTTTATGTCTCCATGCATCTATCAAAGCTAAATTTTCCATTAATTAAAAAAAAATTGGTAATTTTCCCTGTTTATCTTTAATTTGTTTGTCTGATTTTCCATCTAATGCTGGTATCGTAACCCCATTCCAGTCACCCATTAATATCCAGCTGGTATAAAATATTTTAATAATTCTCCCATTAAATTCTCATAAAAAACCTTCATGTCTTTATGGGGTACATATACTCCCACTACAATTATTTTCATATCTTGAACTTCAATTTCAATTCCTAAAAATCTCCCTTGATCATCAGAAAATAGCAAATGTGGTTTTAAATAAGATTTGACATATACTACTATACCATTTATTTTCTTATCATTTGCTGTTACAAATTCATTACCCAATTTTCTATTAAGTAAATACTTTACATCCTTTTTTTTAATATGTGTTTCTTGAAGGCAAATAACATCATTATTCAAATTTTTAAGATGGTGAAAGATTTTTTTTCCTTTTTTGGGGACTATTTGCCCCATTGATATTCCAAGTAATATAACTAATACCCATCACTCCAGTAATTCTTCGTATTCTTTAGAAGTTGTGGCTGACTCTTCTCTGCTAGTTTCTTTGATATTTGTCTTAATATGGTCTAAATCCTTTTTGTATCTTTCTAGAAATTCTTTAACCTTGTGCATTGAATTCAACTTAAACCTCCTTTCCTGAAAGGTAAAGCTTACCCCCTCTAATTTCTCCCAGCCAAATGGTATGTTGTTTCTTTTCAACATTTCCGTTAAACCTACATATTCCTTTCTTTTTCTCAAAATTCTTATCGGTATTTCTTTGAGCACAATAATATCCTTTCCTTTAATTCTAATTCTATTGTCAAAGTGTGCATGTAATATCATCTCTTTAGTTTTTCTCCTTGAGAATTCAATCAATATGTCTCTAGGTTTATTGTGTGCCTGTGCATATTTTGAATTTATACAAAACATCTTCTCAATCTCCTCTTCCATCTTATCTTCTTCCCAATTTAGTAAATTTGCTAGTGTTTGGACTATTGTTTCCTCCATCTCATCCTCCTTTCCTTCTGGTATACCCCTAAACCTCAAACTGAATTCCTTATCTCTTAGTTCTAAAAGAGCTATTCTGTCTAGTTCATTTTCTTTCTCTACTTCCAGTTCTTCTACTCTTTCAATCACCTTTTTTATTTCCCCATCTTTTTTTTTCATTTATTTTATCTAAATTTTGTTTCAATCGTTTCTCAAAATCTTCAAAACATTTTTCCAACATTTATATTTACATTTTGCAAGATTGTGAAGTCTTTCCAGAAAACTCTTCAAACATTGCTCAAAGTCCATCATTTCCTCCTGCTCCCGATTCTCTTCTGTTTTGCCTCCTGGTATTCATTGTTAAAGTGTTCATATAATATACACAATATTTTATAGGTTATATCCACCACGTTATAAGGGGAAGCTTACTATACAGCTTTTGTCCACCAAGTCCACTATGTGGCGAGAAGTAATATAGTCACAAGAAAATGGCTACTATATATTAATAATTAACTTGCACTCTGTTCCTGTAGTCCTTATTTTCTCCTTTTAATCTCTCCACAGTTCATCCACCCATTTCAAAATAAAGCAACTCACCAGGCTTTCCTGAGTCTCTACAGCTACATTTAGTCTCTTCTTCTTTCTTCTATTAAGTTGTAAAATAGCCAAGGAAGTGGGGTGGTCAAGGGTATTGTCTTTTAACAAGAAGTTCAATTGCAGCTTCTGCTTACTGAAAAGAAAGTGCTTCCCAGCTGAATCTCTGCTTCACAAAGAAGCGATGTCTGCTGTTTCTCTTGCTTGTCAGCTGTCCAGAGAGCACTTTCACTTTCACACTCACCGCTCCTTTCGCCAGGAGTTGCTTTCGATCTGGAAAAACCTTCCAACTTGTCATATCAAGCCGCAATGAGAACTCTATCTGTAGATCTTCAGTAGAGTTCAGCCCGATGCCATTGCTCCCACACCGGAAACCACCCCTACTTGGATTAACATATTGTTAATTACTGATTCGATCAGATGTTGCGCTGGTCACTGGATTAGCTTGACTATAAAAACAGTGAAAAAGACAAGGAAGAGAAAGATTAGAAAAGAATGGAATTGAAACTAGGAAAAATAATGATAAATGAAGAAGTGAAATATAAATAAAAAGGTCATATACATAGTAACATTCAGTGTGTGGATTGGTTTAATGTCCTTCCTGATATTGGAAAAAAAATGGTTGGAGGTCGGTAGGATTTTCTAGGCTCTTCATTTTTGTTTGCCAAAAATATTTTACAGAAGGGTTATTGGGTTCTCCCAAGACAGCTGTTGTCACTGTTTTACTACCAACTGGGAATGTATTTGTGGAAAACTGTGTTTGCACAATCTCTGCCTGGAAAGATAGCCTTGTTGTTGTTGTTCAGTTGTTAAGTCATGTCCAATTCTTCGTGACCCCATGGACCATAGCACACCAGGCTTTCCTGTCCTCCACTGTCTCCTGGAGTTTATGCATAACTCAATGAAGCCATGAGCTATGCCATGCAGGGCCACCCAAGACAGACAGGTCATGGCAGAGAGTTCCGACAAAATGTGTTCCACTGGAGAAGGAAATGGCAATCCACTCCAGTACCCTTGCCAAGAAAACCCTATGGACAGTATCAAAGATAGCCTTAGTTCCCTTTTAATATCATATTTATTTGCTTATTGGTTTGTTGGTTTATTCCTTACTACTGCCAGAATGTTACTGTACAACCATTCAGCCAAACCGGGGGTGGAATTTGGGGACTTTCGCAAGTCTGTTAGCAACACACTCCCCAAACATTCTTATATTACAACTACTCTAGTAAGATATTTCTGAGGACCAAAATACATACAAATGCAAATTATGTACAACATTACTGTGAAATTCTATCAGAGAAAAGGTCAGTCTTAAGCACGCAGTCCTGTAACTTTATTCAATTAAACCATTGATTAAGCTGATGGTATAAAAAGAAGTGAGGATTCAAGCAACCTTGTCACTGTCATCTTGTAAGTGCTTTAATTATGCAAAATAGACATTTTGCAGCACAAAACTTGATGCTGATGTTCCTTGTCAGTAATGGAACAATTTTTTCTTCTTTCATGAAATTATCTTTCCTTGTTTATAGGTGCTAATTACATAAATATTATGTGTGTCCCATTTATGCTTACAGATTAAATAATAGCTTCAATGCTGATTGATGCAACATTCCGCTGAATCACAAATCCTACAAATGAGAAGATCAATTAACAGACATCATTCAAGTGCCTATTTATTCATAGAAATCAAACATGATTCATAATCAGAAAAAAATCAGACTAGAAATGGAAAAAAATGTAACATGTAAGCAGATGATATATACACAAGCAATGAAGAAAAACATCTTTCTTCCTCAATAGACTGTATTCAAGAGGGATTTTGGTTCCCAAATCATTTACTCAATTACTATTTTTACTTTTACTATCATAGCTGGCTGGCTGGCTTATTTATTTACTTATTTAAACTATTTTACAGAAAATGTCATGGCAAATCCACAATATACTTTCCTATGAAAGAAATAAATGAAAGATCAATCCCACAAAATAAATATCCTACTCCCTCACTCCCCCTTGCAAACCTTTCTCCTATAGTGGGATTCCTGGAGGAAGATACCAATTCCTATCTCCCACAGAAACCCATGAATCCTATCTTACATTATAATAACCCACATCCTATAGATATGCTTTTGGGAGTGAAAAAGGAGATACTGGGAAACTTCATTTCTGTGATCAGCAAACTCAAGATCTGAGATGCTGAATCTAATCTGAATAGAAAACCTAATGTTAAATACAAAGGGGAGGAGGACCCTACATGTCTATCACTGACCTTAAATGCAATAATTCCCATCTATACTTTATCATTCCACTTCCAGCAGCAGAAAGAAAAACAAAGGGAATCAGGCAGGGGACAGCTACAACAGAAACTTGTTTAGCTGGATTTTTCCTCCTTCACAACGCCATTGCTGCAGACAGCCCTATGGAGCAATCCTTGAAAAGAGACAGAGGTAGAGGAACATGGCAGCCATGCAGAAGAGTGCTTGGCTGGACTGTTCTCTCCCCTCTAGCACTGTTACTGGCAACTGTCTTAGGAGAAAATCTGAGAAGTTTGTTTTTCAATAATATTTATGGTAATTTTATTTATAGTCATTTCTTTTGCTGTAAGCTGCTTTGGAAAGACTGTTATTGCTTGAAAGGCTGGATATAAATAATGGTAATAAATAAATCTTCAACAACTGCAGTGATTAACCATGAATAAATAGCTATGAAATGTAAGTAGCATATCCTAAGAATGGAGAAACCCAAGACTACTCAGAAAACAAAGTATATCTGTACCTCTAGTGGCAGAAGTCATGTTTTCAGGCAGAAGGTTTCATCTCAGACTGATCAATGACCAAAATAAAATCATTTTGTTTCATATTTAATCTCCCTGACTCAATAATTCATGCCTTGATCATCACTCAGTTGGACTACTTTGAAGATGACCCAAAAGCCTTAGCTTGTATGAAATATGACATCAAGATTATTGGCAGGATATTACAGAATTATGCCTATATACAGTATGCTGTCTTCAGCAAAGGATCGTTACCTTGTCGTGGTGCTGGAGCTTGAGCACCTCAATGATGCCATAAGCTAAACCGTGAAGGGCCACCCAAGACGGGAAGGTCATGACAGAGAGGTCGGCCTAAATGCAATCCCTGGGGAAGGTAATGGCAACCCACCCCAGTATTCTTGCCGTGAAAACTAAATGGATCAGTACAACCAGAGATATGTTGGTATACCATCAGAAGATGAGACCCCCAGGTCGGAAGATGGTCAAAATGCTACTGGGGAGGAACAGAGGATGAGTTCAACTAGCCCCAGACGTGATGACGCAGCTAGCTCAAAGCCGAAAGGATGGCTAGCGGCCGACGGTGCTGGTGGTGAACGGCGAATCCGATGTTCTAAGGATCAACACACCATTGGAACCTGGAATGTAAGATCTATGAGCCAGGGCAAATTGGATGTGGTTATTGGTGAGATGTCAAGATTAAAGATAGACATTCTGGGCGTCAGTGAACTGAAATGGACTGGAATGGGCCACTTCACATCAAATGACCACCAGATCTACTACTGTGGACAAGAGGACCACAGAAGAAATGGAGTAGCCTTCATAATTAATAGTAAAGTGGCTAAAGCAGTGCTTGGGTACAACCCAAAAAACGACAGAATGATCTCAATTCGAATTCAGGGCAAGCCATCTAACATCACAGTGATCCAAATATATGCCCCAACCACAGATGCTGAAGAAGCTGAAGTAGAGCAGTTCTATGAGGATCTGCAGCACCTACTGGACAACACGCCTAAAAGAGATGTTATTTTCATCACAGGAGACTGGAATGCTAAGGTGGGCAGTCAAATGACACCTCGAATTACAGGTAAGTATGGCCTGGGAGAACAAAATGAAGCAGGATATAGGCTGATAGAATTTTGCCAAGACAATTCACTCTGCATAACAAACACTCTCTTCCAACAACCTAAGAGACGGCTTTATACATGGACTTCACCAGATGGACAACACCGAAATCAGATTGACTACATCCTTTGCAGCCAAAGGTGGCGGACATCTGTACAGTGGGTAAAAACAAGGCCTGGAGCTGACTGTAGTTCAGATCACGAACTTCTTCTTGCACAATTTAGGATCAGACTAAAGAGCTTAGGGAAGACCCACAGATCAGCTAGATATGAGCTCACTAATATTCCTAAGGAATATGCAGTGGAGGTGAAGAAGAGATTTAAGGGACTGGACTTAGTAGATAGGGTCCCGGAAGAACTCTGGACAGAAGTCGGCAGCATTGTTCAGGAGGCGGCAACAAAATACATCCCAAAGAAAGAGAAAACCAAGAAGGCAAAATGGCTGTCTGCTGAGACACTAGATGTAGCCCAAGAAAGAAGGAAAGCAAAAGGCAACAGTGATAGGGGGAGATATGCCCAATTAAATGCAAAATTCCAGAGGTTAGCCAGAAGAGATAAGGAATTATTTTTAAACAAGCAATGCGTGGAAGTGGAAGAAGACAATAGAATAGGAAGGACAAGAGACCTCTTCCAGAAAATTAGAAACATCGGAGGTAAATTCCAGGCCAAAATGGGTATGATCAAAAACAAAGATGGCAAGGACCTAACAGAAGAAGAAGAGATCAAGAGAAGGTGGCAAGAATATACAGAAGACCTGTATAGGAAGGATAACAATATCGGGGATAGCTTTGACAGTGTGGTCGGTGAGCTAGAGCCAGACATCCTGAAGAGTGAGGTTGAATGGGCCTTAAGAAGCATTGCTAATAACAAGGCAACAGGAGATGACGGCATCCCAGCTGAACTGTTCAAAATCTGGCAAGATGATGCTGTCAAGGTAATGCATGCTATATGCCAGCAAATTTGGAAAACACAAGAATGGCCATAAGACTGGAAAAAATCAACTTATATCCCCATACCAAAAAAGGGAAACACTAAAGAATGTTCAAACTATCCAACAGTGGCACTCATTTCACATGCCAGTAAGGTAATGCTCAAGATCCTGCAAGGTAGACTTCAGCAGTTCATGGAGCGAGAATTGCCAGCTGTACAAGCTGGGTTTAGAAAAGGCAGAGGAACTAGAGACCAAATTGCCAATATCCGCTGGATAATGGAAAAAGCCAGGGAGTTTCAGAAAAACATCTATTTCTGTTTTATTGACTATTCTAAAGCCTTTGACTGTGTGGACCACAACAAATTGTGGCAAGTTCTTAGTGGTATGGGAATACCAAGTCATCTTGTATGCCTCCTGAAGAATCTGTATAACGACCAAGTAGCAACAGTAAGAACAGACCACGGAACAAGGGACTGGTTTAAGATTGGGAAAGGAGTACGGCAGGGCTGTATACTCTCACCCTACCTATTCAACTTGTACGCAGAACACATCATGCAATGTGCTGGGCTTGAGGAATCCAAGGCTGGAGTTAAAATCTCTGGAAGAAAGATTAACAATCTCAGATATGCAGATGATACCACTTTGATGGCTGAAAGTGAAGAGGAACTGAGGAGCCTTATGATGAAGGTGAAAGAAGAAAGTGCAAAAGCTGGTTTGCAGCTAAACCTCAAAAAAACCAAGATTATGGCAACCAGCTTGATTGATAACTGGCAAATAGAGGGAGGAAATGTAGAAGCAGTGAAAGACTTTGTATTCCTAGGTGCAAAGATGACTGCAGATGCTGACTGCAGTCAGGAAATCAGAAGACGCTTAATCCTTTGAAGAAGAACAATGACAAATCTCGATAAAATAGTTAAGAGCAGAGACATCACACTGACAACAAAGGCCCGCATAGTTAAAGCAATGGTGTTCCCTGTAGTAACATATGGCTGCGAGAGCTGGACCATAAGGAAGGCTGAGAGAAGGAAGATAGATGCTTTGGAACTGTGGTGTTGGAGGAAAATTCTGAGAGTGCCTTGGACTGCCAGAAGATCAAACCAGTCCATCCTCCAGGAAATAAAGCCAGACTGCTCACTTGAGGGAATGATATTAAAGGCAAAACTGAAATACTTTGGCCACATAATGAGAAGACAGGACACCCTGGAGAAGATGCTGATGCTAGGGAGAGTGGAAGGCAAAAGGAAGAGGGGCCGACCAAGGGCAAGATGGATGGATGATATTCTAGAGGTGACGGACTCGTCCCTGGGGGAGCTGGGGGTGTTGACGACCAACAGGAAGCTCTGGCGTGGGCTGGTCCATGAAGTCACAAAGAGTCGGAAGCGACTAAACGATTAAACAACAACACAGTATGCTGTAAAGCAGTGGCTGTGAGCAGGCTTCTGGGCCTGATTCAAAATGCTGCTCCTTCCCTTTAAAACCTTTGCCAGAATTGAATCTTCCTATCTGGCTTGGTTTCTGAGAGAGGTGACTGAAAGTTTCTTCCCCTCATAAGATTAGCTGGGGATGAGATGGCAGGCCTTCCATATAAGAGCCCCTCCTTGTGGTATACTCTCCCCCAGAAGTGTGTGCAATCCTCACATTGCTGCAATTCTGTTCTATCATTGCTTTTCTTTGTGAGCTTTGCTTCTCTGTTAATATTGATTTGGATCTAGCTATTATTATTATGCTGTTGCTGTTGTTTTTGTTTTTGTTATTTTGTTTGATGTTGGCCTGGATTACAGGTACCAATAAATAAATGAATAAATAAATATTCTGTGTCTAGAATCCTAGTTTCCAGATAGGGCTGCAAAAACTCTTCTCTGAAAGTCTAGAGCAGTGTTTATCAAACGTGTCAACTTTAAGATGTATGGAGTAACTCCCAGAATTCCTCAACCAGCATGGAATTCTGGGAGTTGAAGTCCACAAACCTTAATGTTGCCAGGTTTGAGAAATACTGCTCTAGCAAAATGCAAGCATTCAGTACTGCAATTAATGAGCTAGATGAGCCAGTAAGGGCATCTGCAGGGATCAAAACATCAAGACAGTGTGCACAACTGTGTGATTGAAGCTCTGATCCTTTTCAACATGTGTCACACACATTATACACAGGGCTTCATCATTATATGCAGGGCTTCATCTTACTTTTTTGAGCCGCTCTGCAGAATACCTCAATCTGATTCCATATAATGTACCATCAGTCTCTTTACCAGCTCACACAAAGAAACTAATGTGCAAAAAGCTCACTCCTATCTACAGCTGTCAAGGTTTTTATTGAAGACTTTCTGTTTCTTTGCAGAAAAACAGGCAGACAATCCACACAAGTAAAGAACCTTCTTCAGCCTTCATACCAAAGTGTTTCATCTGTTGTCTTTTTGGTTTTTGACTGAAAATAAAATAAAGTAAAATAAAACAAATCACCCCTTCAATGCTTCTAAAGAACAGGAACTTGGGAACACTGCCAGCAAAACTGGGATCTTACAGAATGAAAAATTTGTTTGGGAATTCCTCCATAGACAGCTTACAAAGCAATCAGCCAATTCAGCTTGGAAGAACAAATTAATTGAATTCCAACCATTTCTTTAGGACTGTACAGAATGATGGAGCGAGTCTCTGAAATATATATAAAATGAATGGCATCCCTCAATATGCTGAAGAATAAATAATGAAAAACCTGGGAGTTACACATGCACAAGTCAGCTCACTAGTCCCTGTACCAAAAAACAGCAATGAGCTAATGTGAATAGAGAAACAGTAATTAGTTAAAATCAGACCATGGCAGCAGTGAAGATGTGTGAGCTGTGCACATAGAGAAGTTTAAAAAGAGCAGTGTGGTTTCCAGCAACCAGTCCATTTGCTTTCCCAAATTAAGAGGCAGTACATTGCAGAGGATAGCTCACATGTTGCAAGTACTTAGCCTATTTTTGTTCTTCTACTGAGTAGTTCCATCTTCTGTTTACAATGAAAGTTCCTACATTGCTCAAAAGCTAACCATTTGTCTTCACATTTGCAGAGGTCTGTATTCATAAAGACCTGGTCTGCTCAGGTAATCTAGCACAAAAAAGAGGGTGTGTAAATTAGAAGCATGCAGACACATACCTGCACGTGCACCATCTATCTCACTCATTACATAAAAATATGGCAAAAGGTAGGGGTCCATATGCATTCTTTCCCCATGCTACCTATAGAACCCACCAGAAAATACTTGAATTGTCCTACACATAAAGCAGCCTAACTCAAACTAGTGTCCACAGATATGTTAGATGTGTCCAGCTCCATCATTCCCTGCATTAGTGGTGGTTGGCCAAGCAACTGAGATTCCAGGAGGTGCAATCCAGATACTGCAAAAAGGCACCAAACTGAGAAAAGCTGATGGAGAAAGAGCATTGTTCATTATATATTTATAGGCAAGGAAATATAACAGAAGATGACTAAAGTATTTCAAGCAGAATTCAGAGGAACTGCTAATGAGTTTGACAATCTAGCATAATCATTTGACACTCTGCGCCAGCCCCGGTTTCTGCTCATGCCGTTCTTCACCAAGAATAAGCATTGATCACATTCTTCAACACAGTACTGACTAATTGCAAACGCAGAGAACATGAGCTTTCCATGCTGTGAAGTATTCTCCATTTGTAACTGTGACTGATAGGAATGCTTTACATGGCATTAAAACGCAAAATTTTTTAATATTTTTCTTTGGCATGAATAAATTTCATCTCTTGGCATAGCTTGGTGACAAATGAAAGCTCAGATCCTTATTCATGCCTTTGTTCTTCTTATCGTGAACACCAGTAATATTTTCACGGTCTAGAAATTTAATATTCTCCTTTCCATGAACATACTCACTATTATTCAATATGCACCTTCTCCATTTGTTTCATTACTTAATTTTGTATTTCTTTGAACTGCCTCTCCTTTTGCAGCCCATATGTAATCTGACCTATTATCATCCAATTATTTTTGCCTCTCTCAAGTCCTTATTCATGATTTGTATTTTTCACACAAAGCTCTTTCTGTACTATCTACAGAGCCAACTAAACTACCTTATTTTATAGTCCTTACCAAAGGATATAAAACATTACTTTTTCAGGCTACACATTCTATTTAATCAGGTGAGCTGTAAATGCACAAGAGAAAGATTAAACAAGGGGAAAAAAATTAGATGAATCAATATAAAAGGTGACGTAAGGATTGCCTATTCTAAAACACCATCAGACTCATGAACAGGATCATAAAGATATCTGATTTATTAAAGAATAGTATGCAGGATCACAAAGAAAGCTGAGAATGGAAAAAGTGTGCCAAATGCAAACTAAAAACCCTTGGTACAAACAAGATCCCTCCGCCCGTAGAATCTTCCCAGGCTCACAATCCCAGGTGCTCCTAACGGCTTCTGATGGTCTGCAGGAAAAGTCCTTGAACAGAGCCCGTAACCCAAACACATTCCATTGAAATGAACATAGATACAGAGCTTGGCACAAGGTTTCACAGCAGCTCCCTCCCAACAGAAACGCGCGTCAGCCATGGCATGTGAAATGTTACGATGTACAGTGCACATTGAAACAGTGAACATGACATACTGCCCCCCCCCAAAAAAGAAAGCATCAAAGGGAAGGTTTTAACGGGTAAGCCAAATGGAAATGGTTAACTAAATCAGGAGCATTAACGTGGTGAGCAGGCACCCATTCAGGATGAGGAAAGTGTTTCCAGCGGATCAGGTACTGGAGGGTGCCCCGAAGCTTGCAAGAATCAATGACCTCCTTGACTTCAAAGTGCTGTTGCCCATCAATCATGATCGGAGCAGGCGGAGGAGGTTGGGGATGCCAGTGGGATGTGTGGTGGACAGGCTTGAGCAGGCTGCAATGGAAAACAGGGTGCAAGCATTTCAAATTGTGAGGCAGGTCCAACTTAACAGTAACTGGATTGATAAGACCAACAATAGGGAAAGGATCAATGAACTTGGGAGCAAGCTTTTTCGAGGGCTGTGGGGACTTGATGAATTTGGTAGAAAGATAAACCTGATCCCCAATTTTGAAATTGTGTTGCAAAGAACGAAGTTTATTGGCTTGGAACTTGTAAGCAGCCTGGGCATCGGCCAAAGCCTGTTGAATCACTGGCCAGGAATCAGCCAGCTTAACAGCCCAGTCAGAGGCAGAACAGGACTGGAGAGGGGTTTGTGGCAGCTCTGGGATGGGAACAAAGTTGTGACCAGAAACCACATGAAAAGGGGTTAATGCCCGGTGCTCTGATGGACAGCATTGTTGTAAGCCACCTCAGCAAAGGGCAACAAGTCCACCCAATTGTCCTGATGGTAATTTATGTATGCTCTAAGGAATTGTTTGAGGACGGAGTCCAAAACCTCTGTAGATCCATCAGTCTCAGGATGCAACGATGTGGACAACGCCTGTTTGGTGCCAATCAATTTTAAAAATGATTTCCAAAACTGGGAAGTGAACTGTGTCCTGTGGTCGCTGACCAAATGGGAGGGGCTACCGTGGAGACAGTAGATGTGGATGAGAAATAGGCGGGCCAATTGCGGGGCTGACAGGATAGACGCACATGGAATGAAATGGGCTTGTTTGGAGAAAAAATCTTTTACAACCCAAATGACAGTTTTTGTCATGAGTACTGATGGTGAGCAGGAGGGGCCTCTATCCAGGGGGGAAAATGCATGCGTAGTATTGAGGAATTAAGCAGCCATTCAAAGAGACACAGATCAGATCTGCCTTAACTCTTGGGGTTTATCTGTCTGGGTTTTTCCCACGCTTCTTCAGTTTGTTAGGATTCTGTCTTATGTAGCAGTAATGAACACTAGAGACCTACTCCTCATCTCAGCATGATTCCTGACTGTTAGGACAGTTTTCTTCTGACTGGGGGGTAAGTCCACAATAAAGTCCATAGAAATCTTGTCCCAGGGATGGGATGGGCTGGCCACTGGCTGCAGAAGCCCCTGTGGTTTACCCCCTTTTCACTTTGACATGGCACAAACAGGACAGGAAGCAACATAGTCCTTTACATCACGCCTTAAGGTTGGCCACCAAAATTGACGGTGAACCAAATGCAATGTTTTGACAAAACCAAAGTGTCCAGCAAGTTTATCATCATGGGAACACTGCAAAACATCAGTCCTTAAAGTTTCAGGCATATAAAGGCGGTGTTCCACCCACGCTAGACTGTCTTCAGAAGAAATATTGTCTCTATTAGCCAGCAACCAAGTGTCAGATTTCAGTGCCTGGAGAAAGTCCTTCTGTAACTGACAAGGAACTTGCATTTTTTGCCTCCCAGACGGGGCTGGGGGCGGGGTTGCCTGTGCATGGGTCTGGCTCCAGGTGACGGCAACCAAGCCCAGTTGTGGTTCAGTAAAAACAGTCCCCACTATATCTGCCATGTGGTCAGAGTCCTGAGGTAACCATGACAAAGCATTGGCCAGAAAGATTTTCTTACCTGGAATAAATTTTAACGAAGGTAAAGCGACTGAAAAAATGAGCCCAGCTAATTTGTTTAGGACTGAGATGCCAGGGGGTGCAGAGAGCTTCCAAATTCCTGTGATCAGTCCAAACCTTGAAAGGGCATTTAGCACCTTCCAGGAGGTGACACCAGGCTTCCAAAGTGGCTTTTACAGCAAAAGCCATTTTTTCCCAAACATGCCACCGGCGTTCAGTTTCAGAAAATTTTCTAGACAAATAAGTGCAGGGTTTTAAGTGATTGTCAGAATCCATCTGTAACAATATAGCCCCAATTGAGGAGTCAGAAGCATCAACCTGGACCACAAAGGGGCGTTCAGGATCGGGGTGCTGTAAAATAGGCTCAGCAGTGAAGAGGGCTTTTAACTTCTCGAATGCCGCCTGTCATTCAGGTGTCCAATTCAGCACTGCCCCAGGGTTTTTCACCTTACGTGTCTCTCCCAAACCCTTGGTACGTAGCAAGTCAGTAAGGGGCAAAGCAATCTCAGCAAATTCCTGGATAAACTGCTGATAATAATTACTGAACCCTAGGAAACTTTGTAGTTGCCTCCGGGTGCGGGGACGTTCCCAACTTAAAATCACCTGAATTTTTTCAGGGGCCATCTCAATGCCTTTGTCAGATACCCTATAACCTAGATAGTCAAGTTGGGTTTTGTGAAATTCACATTTGGAAAGCTTGGCATAAAGCTTGGCATTTCTAAGCTTACTTAACACCTGTTTGAGAAGGTGTTCGTGTTCCTCCTCGGATTCAGTGTAGATGAGCACATTGTCCAAATAAACCAGGACCCTTTTAAACAAATGATCATGTAATACTTCATTAATCAATTGCATGAAGACTCCGGGTGCCCCTGCCAACCCAAAAGGGAGGACTTTGTACTCAAATGAACCCAATGGGCAATTAAAAGCAGTTTTCCACTCATCTCCAGCTCGTATGCAGATGCGAAAATAGGCTTCGCGAAGGTCGAGCTTGGAGAAAATCTACCCTTTGACAAATGGGCTAACATGTCTTTCATTAGTGGTAGAGGATATTTGTTGCAGATTGAGATGGAATTTAACCCCTGACAGTCCATACAGAGTCAAAGCGTGCCATCTTTCTTTTCCTGGAATAGCACAGGGGCCCCAACTGGGGAATTTGCAGGTTCAATAAACCCCCTTGACAGATTTTTGTTGATAAAGTCTCGTAATGCCCCAAGCTCCTTCTGAGTCATTGGATAAATGTTTGGCTTGGGCAATTGAGCATTAGGAACCAACTCTATGGCACAATCAGTTTTCTGATGAGGGGGTAGCTGATCTGCTTCCATTTCTCCAAAAACGTCTGCAAAATCTTGGTATCAATCTGGCAAGCCCTCTAAACATGCCAAACTAGGGCGCAGTGTGGCAATTGCAGCCCTTCTAACCACCACTCTTGAAGCCCTCTCTGCGGCAGGGGCTTGGTAAAACCCATCCTTAAAAGTCAGAGTTCTGTGTTCCCAATTTATATGGGGGCTTCGATAAGTCAACCAGGGAATTCCCAGAATTACTAAAGGGTTGCCAACGGGTGCTACTATAAATTTTAAAGTCTCACGGTGGCTGCCCATTTGCACTGCAACAGTTCCAGTGAAATGGGTTGCCGCCCCCCCCCCCTGCCATTGAACCATCCAACTGTGTGAAGATCAAAGGCTGCTGGAGGGGAAAGCTAGGCAGGTCCAAAGCAGCAACCAGATCAGGGTGAATCAGACACCTGGAACACCCAGAGTCAACTAAAGCCCAGACCTCTGTAGTCTTTGCGCTGGAGCCCAATTTCACTTTTACTGCTAGAGTGGGACAGTCAGCACTCACCATAGCATCTTTGCACCCATCCTCCTCCACCTGCCCGCAGGCGCTTTTCATGGCAGGTGGCTGGCATTTCCCACCGGCTCCTTAGAGTCGTCTTCCCCCTCTCCCAAGAAGTAGGGTACTTCTTCAGCATCAGCGGCCCCCTTGGCTGCCGTCATCCGCCGTGATGAGGGCAGCGATTTGGCTGGCAGTTTGCCCGCTCGGTCTCCAGCCTTGGCTTTTGGACAATCAACTGCTCGGTGCCCTTCCTTTCCGCATCGGAGACACTGACCCTTCGCATAGCGCCGATCTCTCTCCTATTCCCAGGCTCTATAGCCTGGCTGGGTAGCCATTGCGGCACTTCAGGGTCCCCTAATGGTGGCTGGTTGCTTTTCAGGTCGTTTGGCTTGCATGTAGGTATGCTGGGCATGCTCAGCCTTGCTGGCCAGACAGATCCATTCATACAATGTCTCTGGGTCATCTCCACACAACGCCCACCACAGGACGTCCCTGTTGAGTCCCTCTTTAAATCGTTCTATTAAGGTTGACTGAGACCAGTCGGGGATTTTCCCAGCTAAAGCCTTAAACTCCAGGGCATAATCAGCTACAGACAGTTGGCCCTGGATAAGATCCTTCAATGCCTTTTTAGCCCTTGCCTTGGCTAGAGGATCCTCAAAATGCAGCTTTAATGCCCACATGAATTCTTCAAAATCCTCAAGCTCAGGGGAACTAGCCTCACTTAATTGAACATACCAGTCAGCCGCTCGACCCTTCAACTTGGTGGCAATGGCAGTTATCTTAGCCTCTTCGGAAGGGAAGTATGCTTCATGTAACTTTTAGCATTGGTTAGAAAGAAAGATAACTTGGTTGGATCCCCATCAAACTTGACAGGAAAGTCTCTCACCCCCACTCCTGTTGGAGTGGAATCGGCAGCTGCTTGAGTGGTTGGGCCCCAGGTTACAGTAGTTCTCCCTCTTTGGGGTGGGGACACTGGTGGTCGAGCTCTGCGGGGTGGAGATTCATCCCGGAGCTGTCTCCAGCCCCACTCCGCCGGTGGTCCAGGTGGGAGGATGGGGGATGGTTGCGTGAAGCTGGGATCTCCTTCGCGCCTCCCCTGCCCCCCCAATGATAGAGACAGGTTTCTTAACATGTACTCCATCGATTCTATTTTGGCCTCCACCACTCTTAGCCTTTCAGGGGTTTGAGATTCCTCCCTATCTCGTGTGTTAGGCTGTCTCCCTTCTGATACCATGGTAGATTCTATATTTGGGGTCAGCGGGAACCGCTGCCTGGGATGTCCTGGCTGGGGTTCCCCCATTTCATCCCAGGTGATCAACTCTGGAGGCGATTTGCTGGGTGCTGGTTGCTCTGGTGCTCTCCCATCTTCGGATTCCTCTCCCTCAAGGCTGGAACTCGAATGCTGCTGTGAACCTGAAGATTCTGGGGTGAGGCTCAGTTCTTCATTCCTGACCATTGACTCGGGCATCAAGCTAGTCGGCTCCTCGAGTCTCCTGGTCATGGGTTTGGATTTGGCCATCATTAACTGTTTTCCCTCACAAGAAACCAATCTTGGTAGGAGCTAACGGTACGACTTTGGTGATTCTCAGCTTTATGTAAGGATTGCCTATTCTAAAACACCATCAGACTCATGAACAGGATCATAAAGATATCTGATTTATTAAAGAATAGTATGCAGGATCACAAAGAAAGCTGAGAATGGAAAAAGCACACCAAATGCAAACTAAAAAAACCCTCGGTACAAACGAGATCCCTCCCCCTGTAGAATCTTCCCAGGCTCACAATCCCAGGTGCTCCTAACGGCTTCTGATGGTCTGCGGGAAAAGTCCTTGAGCAGAGCACATAACCCAAACACATTCCATTGAAATGAACATAGATACAGAGCTTGGCACAAGGTTTCACAGCAGCTCCCTCCCAACAGAAACACGCGTCAGCACCATGGCATGTGAAACGTTACGATGTACAGTGTGCATTGAAACAGTGAACATGACAGGTAAGCTATATTAAAACTATTACTGATACCCTCAAACAATCATATACTGGTTCTGAGGAAGAACCAAGAGAGTATAAGTGAAGATAAATCAAGGGCTATGATTAGCCAATATTAATTAAGGTCCATTTTCATCATGCCCTGTATTTGAAAATTTAAAAAAAAATTCAGATGGTGGACATCACATTATTGACACAGTGTGGGCAGTGACTTTATGAGATCCAATTCTCAATCATAGCTTGACCTGGAATTTGCACATGAGAAGTTCATGATTTATTCCATAGTCAGCTCCTGCCCACATCTTTGCTTTTATTACTGACCACTTCCACCTCCTTGTGCCAAGAATATAATCACTTATATTTCTGTGTACTCCATCTGGTGATATCCATGTATATAGGCATTGTTTTGGTTGGTTGAGGATTGTGTAAGGGAGGAAGGAATAATAGGATTGGCAGAAATAAATCATTCTCCTGCTGCATTTCTTTTTCCTAGGTCATACAGTCCAAAAATGTTTCCCCCCTTATTATTTCCAATTTTGGCATTCTAGTTTTTAACTATATGCAGCATATTTGGCTTGTTGTTATTTTAGGAATCTGAATGTTGTTAGCCTTAATTCTATCATTTAACTTTAGTGCAAGAGTTTAGATTTACTGTCCTCAGTGACTACATCAGACATAACATATACCTCACCAAGAAGTTTCAGTTTTGAATATGTGGTGAAGCAACAGAAATGGAGAGCCAGACAAGAAAGAATAATGTGAAGGCCACTTGATCAGCATCAACTGGAACCTCAATATTTGATATGAAACCTCCCTGAGTTTCCCAAAAAATTACAATGTGTGACAATTTACAAGTTACAGCTGGTCAGCCAGCCATAGTTACAAAGATCATCTAAAATACTCAAAGAAATGCAGACTGTAGTCTAAATTTTTCCAGCATTGCTATTCTCTGGCTTTCTTACTTTTAGCAGTATATCATTGAATGGAAGAAACGTGGAAGAAAGTGAAGAAAATGTTTGAATTACTCATGTCCATTTTGTTGGAATGCAACAAGAGAAATCACTTGTTGCATCCCAGAACCCAGAATCACTATATCCAGATTGCATACAAAGCAGGATTACCTTTCACCTATGTATTTACTATTTGTTATTACATGTAATGAAGAAGTAAAGCACAATAAAAGAGATGAACTGTATGGAATAGTGAAATATTGGCATGACTTGTAAAGCAAAAAGCAAGATGTATTTCTCTATATATTCTCTATCTAGGTTGCTATCAATTTAGCTTTACAAAATTGTACACACACAGAGAGAGAGAATCCACATAGGTTATTAATCACATAAAATTGTTCCATAACATTAGTCTATTTCCCTTTTTATATATTGCCTTTAATGCATTTTTACTTTTTGCTTCATGTTAATGACTAGAGAGGATATATTATCTGGTTAAATTAATGTAACCACAGCATTCCTGACTTTAGCAATTTCCTGGCTATCACCAGTGTGGTTTATTCCTCAATATTAATGTTGTGTTAGTATTAGTATATTTTTATGACCATCCATTAATTTTTTACTTGATTTATGTAGATATAAAAGTATATAGTGCTAAAAACTTGGAGCTAAGGATTGAATTGGGGACAGATAGTTGAATGACTAAGAGAACAGCTAGAAATTTGGAAGCCTAAATATTTCATTTGTTTTCTTCAAATCTAATTTCCATCTCTATCTCTATCTCTATATCTATCCTCTCTCTCTCTCTCTCTCTCTCTCTCTCTCTTTCTCTCCCTCTATCTGTCTTATTTAGGCAATAATTTTCATTTAGCCAATGCAACTTTCATACTGACAGAGAAACTGACAAATTTGAATACTATTACCTACTAAAAGTAGGCAGGCAATTCTTTTTAAAAAATTATTTTTGGTGGCCTGCCTCATAAAAAGAATTTGGAAATCTGGCGTTTCAGTGTACCTCAGGCTAAAGTGGAAAAGATTTGTAGTTACCCTGTTTCAAATAATTCTTATCATTTCCACCTGCCTCATTAAAAGAAAGAAAGAAATGTTTATGTTATGAGATGGCATGTTCCAAGTCCCACCTATTAGATAGTAACACCTTGTGAGACCTAAGAGTCATGCCTACTTTGTTGCCTGCCCTGTGGAATAACATTCCCCCAGAAACCCAGATGGCTCCAACTCCTTTGGTCTTTCATAAGGCATTAAAGGCCTGGATGTTCCCACAGGCACTTGGGTCAGGACATTAAGCAGTAAGAGACCTTAGATGAGAGACCATCATGAAATCCCAGGGCTGTAGACTACAGAAATTGGTTTAAAAACAAACACTTCCATGTTGTTGCCAAAACAAGCAACAAGGGTTTGCCATCAGCAAATGATCCTGAGACAAGAGAAACTTTACATTTTCCAAATTCTGCACATTATTGTGAGGTTTCAGCCTGCTTCTGACTCTGAAAATGAAACTTATTCGGAGTCAGAAGGGGAAAACGAAACCTATCAGCAAGGACTTGAGGAATCTAATCCAGGAAGTGACTCAGCAGAGTGGGACGAATTGCAGGAGAATATTTGACAAACTCCAGAGGGAGATTTGAAGCCTCCAATCAGTGAGCTAGAGAGAAGAGCAGAAAAGTGTGCAAAAGAAAATAAAACATGATTGGCCAGTAAGGGAGAATGGTGCAAAAAGGAGCAAATAAAACGGCAGGCACACCAAAAGCAAGCTGCTGGACACAACCATTCCTTTGAGCTCACAGCACCTGCAGAAGAATCCTTACCAGCATCAGAAGCCTTGCCTGTAGCCAGTGTGGAACCAGTGCCAGAGCCTTCTGCCTTCGCAGAACCTCCGTCTGCACAGGTTGCTCCAGTAGAGCCTCTCTCAGCCATCCCTGTTGAGCACAGCCTCACGTCCAGCTCCAAGCCTTGTCGCTTCACTCCAGCGCAATCCAGGTGTGCCTCTAGACCTCAGCCATGCCAGAATGCTCCAGTCCAGTCCAGTCTTGCTCCCAGAACCAAGCTCTGCCTAGATACTTCAACCAAGCATTGTCTAGCCTTTGAGTGCCAGCCTGATCCAGCTTGTGTGCCAGGGCACCTACCTGAGTGTTCCATCTCTGCCTCGCACCACAGCTCCTTCCAATTTTGCTGCTTTGAACCAAGAATTGTCCAAGCTCTGCCTTGCTGCCTTGCCTCAATCTGACTCTGCAGTGTTGCCTGGGTGTCCTTTGCCACCTGGGTAGGCTTGATTGAATTACATGTTTTAATCTATTTCAAGAACTCTTTTATGATTGTAAATAGTTTGTTCAATAAAGAATATTATTAGTAGCTCTGCCTAGCTGTCTCATAGTCTGAACAGGACAATTATATGCTACGTATATGATCTTTGCAAACTGAGATTTTTTATTTTCTATAAAACTTTGCTATTTGGAAATCCTTGAGTGAGATTGTGCAAAACCCTTTGCCCCCCACAGGCAGAATGATTCTGAATTCTCTCTCATTATAAGTACAGTAAAAAAACTACCATAAATGACATTTGCGTTGTTCTAATTTTAGAGCTGTTTTAGCTGAGAAAAAATTACAGTTAACTAGTACAGGCAATTTGGTGCCTTATGGATGCTTTAGACCATAGTTCCCAAGTACCCCAGCCCACCATGGCCAAACATCTGAAAGGCCTTGTATTAGTTAACCCTGACACAGTGCATGCCAGTCTAATTACTGATTCAGTATTATTCAGGAACCAAAAACCCAGTTTCTTGGCCAATAACACATAGGAAAGGATTTACCTACTCCTGATTGAAGTGTATTCATTGAATAGATCATAGAACATTTTTCTTACCTTCTCCTTCTCCATCTCCTCCCCCTTTTTTTCTTTTTTACTGTGAACAGGTAGTTTATTTTCTCTTTAGATCATTTCTTCTTAAATCAACATTATGTCCTGCCCATTTCCCACTTTTTAAGAAACCGTTCTAACAAATAAGTACTTCTATTCTCTAAATGAGGGTGATGCTGATAAATGAAGCAAAACAAAAAATGATGCATTATTAAAGCAGAATTATCCACAAATAACTTTTCTCTTTAATAAAGTAAGATATTTTATTACTGCTATAGATTTAATACAGGTACTATCATCTTTCATACAGGGAGTCAATGATAATACAATGCAAGAACATTGTGGAAATCTATTCTCTCTTTCCATTACCTCATCTGATCACTAATTCACAGCCTGATCCAATATAGGATTCCGCTCATTCAACATTTATCAGCTCATCTGCTGCTTTCTTGACACTTGCTCTCCAGCAATACTTTCTCTCCTGACTGCTATCCACTTTCCTGGGGTTCCCCTCTCCTTTTTTTTTTTTAAGAACAAGAGTCCTTCACATTTTATCTTCTGAAACCACTGGAATAATGTCCTTTGCACATACTCAGTTTTTTTTTTTTTTTTTTATGGCAGCAACTTACTTTTCTCAGAAGTATCATAAAAATGTAAGAAAAACCCTGCTGGGCCAGACCAAAGCCCTCTCTAATCCAGCATCTTGTTTTCACGGTGACCAGGCAGATATCTAAAGGAAGTCTGCTAGTAGGACTGGGGCAAAATAACAGTGTGGATGGTAATGGTTTTGAAAATGAACATAATGGAAAGTAAGCTACTTGGCTAAGAAAAATATATGCCCATCTCATGACCTTCTAGGGAAACAAATGATATCCTACTTCATAGAATAATAGAGCTGGAGGAGACCCAGTCTAATTTGATGCAGAAAACCTGATATCAACGCAGTCTCCATAGATAACAGTCTAGCTTGAGAACATAGGACATTAGTGCCTAGGTAACTGGTACCACTGTCAGACTCAATTACCATTCAGGAACTCTTTGTTTTATAACAAATTTTATTAAGTTTCAAGAGAAGAATAAAAACTACAGAAAAACAAAAAACTACAAAAAAAGAAAGAAAAACTAAAAAGATGTGGAAACACAAGAGAATTTTTTTTCAAACTTACAAAAAGATGTGGCTTCAGCAAGGATATACAAAAATTTCCATAATCAATCTCTTACTGTATATTAAACCAAAACATCACATTATTTCTATCAATCATTCTACTTTAACACATAATAAACATCACTAAGTACAGTTACTCCTCTCCCTTATATTAAAATAAAGAAAAAAAATTCATATAAACCTCCTAAACATCTTTCTCCCCTCCAAAAGATAACACCTGTTTAATTATTCCCTTCCTACCACTATTCTATACATTTCTGTCTGCTATAGTAAGAATCAAATTAAAAGCACATAAGTTGTCTGCTATTATACTTAATAATACAACAATTTTAATAATCCCAGTCTTAATAAACCCAAAAAACAAAGACAATTCAAAACAGTAATTCCATATCTTTGAAAGATAAACCAGATAAACATTATTTAACCCTAATACAACAGTTTTAATAATTTTAATCTTAATAAACCCAAAAAACAAAGACAATTCAAAACAGTAAATCCAAATATTTAAAAGCGAATAGCATCAATCAAATCCTTAAAGCAAACCAGATGAACATTCTTCAACCCTCATCCCACTTCAGAATAAACCAGAGCATTTACATATCCCCACAATGTGCACAGAGCTTTCCTCTTGAAAGAGTCAAACAGCCCAACTGCCTCCCTCAAAGATTCCAGGTTCTTTTCATGGCATTCCACCAGGAGATCGATTTTACTTATGGCTTGCAGATCACTCTCTCCCTTAGATTTCTCCAACTCCACTATCCAATCTTCATCCAGCATCTCGATAAAAATCCCAATCTCACTCTTTAAAAAGAGCTTTCTATTGCTTTTAAATTCCTCAGTTTCATTCATTTCCTCCCCAACCTGATGGCACATTTTAGATCTCATATTTTCCACAATGTCCTGGATATCTTGCATAAAAGCTTGATAGAAGTCAGAAGAAATCTGTTTAAAATCTTGGTGGAAGTCAGAAAGAATTTGTTTGAAATCCTCCATGTCTCATGGCGCCCCCTAGGAGCTTAACCAGCAAACATCAAAGATATGGAAGAGGTCTGGAGTGTGTTTACATAAAGTGAAAGTGAGATAGCAGACAGTTCTCAAGGGAAGGTGAAAACAGAAAGCTGAAAGTTCATATCAGCCAATTCAGTGTGTAGGAAAATGCTAATATCTTCAAATTTAATTCAAAAATAATAACAGGAAGATAATTATTTACTCTCAATCCTTCTTTATATTTGGAAGGAAAATGAAATCCAAAACTTTAAAAAAAAATTAAAAAGTAATCCCAAAAATGACGATAAGCACCAAGAGAACCAGCTTTTCCTCACTGTAGAAAGCCTCTCTTGAGGTACACATACTTAAAAAAATACAAATTGGTGATTTAGAAATGGGGTGGCTGGTCTTAGTGTCCCTTTAAGGCTACAGCATGGCTTGGAAAGTGATGAAATCCCCACCTCCCAGCTGGCTCTTACCAGTTGAATGTGAACCTTCTGGCTGTAAGCAGCCATCCAGAGGACAGATGGGATGATTCCAGGCATTCTCCTTGATCCAGAGAACATTTCTGGGCTTCAGGAAAACCTGCCTGACCCCCAAAAAAGTTACCACGTTGTCAGCTCCGCCCACTGAACCCACAGGCACAGCTGTTCAGTCAGCCATTCCCACCAGAAGCCCACCATTCAGGAACTCTTGATCTTTAACTGAACTTTTCTCCTCTATAATTTATGCCTTTTTAAATGTGTTGGAAGGTAACTGCTGTTATTGTTACATTTTTACTCACTCTAAACCATCAAGAGTCCAGTAGACTGCAGCAGGGATAAATTAATAAATAAACTGATTGATTGATTGATTTTAAACATTTGCATACCTGCTTTCCATAAAAAAATTCAAAGCAGCTTACAATAAAATTAAAACAATTAACACTGTAGACTAAAGCAGTTGAATAAATATACACTAAGACGTCGTATAAAATAGAAAAACTTGCATTAAACAATAAAATAAACAAAGCAGAAATAAAAAAGGGATTCATTTGTTCATTCAGTTTCCCTTTATATATCACTAAGACACACATTAAGTTCAGATAACATTCAATGGCAAAGATATTGAAGAATTCAGAAAATCCAAAAGGGAACAAATGTTTTTTTCATATAATTGTATAGCTTCACTCCACCTCCTTCTGTGCCTCCACCTTTGTGGTTGGCCATGTCTCCTCCAGATCCAGACTAAATACCCCACCTATTATTCAATGGCCTCTAGAGCTAGGTGGAAACCAAACAGTTTGGACCCTTCTTATGTAGGCGTAGAAGCAATGGAGGCCACTGGTGATGGTACTGCTGGAGGATGTGCTGCTCCTACTAGTGCTGTTGCTCCTGTTGGTAAAGATACTGCTCCATTTTGGCATCTGAAGATGTTATTTCAGTATTTGAACAGAACAGTGCCATCATATTCACCCTTACTTTCTCGTTCGTTTAGCATATTATAAGAACTGGTACAGACTGAGAAAGATTCAGAAGACGGTTATGTCAACAGCCAGTTGCGTGCTTCTTCTTGCCAGATAAGAAGCCTTTCTGAGAGAAAATCAGAAAGGTTCCACCTAAATGTACACAGAGATATATTGGTTCTTAGTGGGAAAGAGCCAGTTGCTGGAATTCTTGTACCTTAACTCTTTCCTCTTAATATATGAGGAGGAGGAGGAGGAGGAGGAGGAGGAGGAGGAGGAGGAGGATTGGCCACACAGTCAGCCAGATGTTTAGACTGGATTTGGCATTTTTGCCCACCTATCGAGTCTTTCCCAAAGACCTGGGATAGGCAGATGTTGTTGTTTAGTAGTATTAAAGGTATTGTCGCAAAATGTAAGCTGTTCCAAAAAAGCTGCCTTTTGCAATTGACTGATGGTGATTTTGTCAATGTCAATGGTGTTCAAGTGGTGCTCCAGATGTTTTGGAATTCCACCCAAGGCCTCTTCTGTATTACTGTAGGTAGTATCTTTGCTTTCTTTTGCCACAGTTGTTCAACTTCTATTTGTAGGTCTTTATATTTTGTGATTTTCTCCAGTTCTTTCTCTTCTATTATGCTGTCCCCAAGTATTGCAATGTCCACTATCCAGACTTTTTTGTTTTTCTTATCAACAGTTATTAAGTCTGGGGTGTTCTGTGGCAGATGCTTGTCTGTTTGAATTCTAAAGCCCCAGAGCACTTTGGTGTCTTCATTTTCTATTACTTTGTCTATTTTGTGGTCTCACCAGTTCTTGCTTGCAGGCAAGTGGTATTTCTTGCAGACGCGTATTCCAGTCCATTCCTATTGCTACTTTGGGATGCCATTGTTTGTTGTCAGTCTGTGTGATCTTCATGCACCAGCTAACTAGGTGGTCCACTGTTTCTTCAGCTTCCTTGCAGAGGCAGCATTTGCTGTCTGTTCTGTCTTCTCAATTCTGGCTTTATATGCATTTGTTCTTAAGGTTCGGTCTTGTGAAGCCAGAATTAGCCCTTCTGTCCCTTTCTTCAACTTTCCTGCTGTTAGCCATTGCCATTGCTTGTTCTTATCTGCTTTGCCTGCTAGTTTTTGTACTGGCCATGTAATATTTTGCCTTGCCATGTCTCTCTTCTATTCTTCATTTGGTCATTCTTATAGGCCAGTTTGGTCTCTTTGGTATTCAGTAAGCCTTCATGTGTACTAACTTCAGTGCATCTTCTTCACTGTCTTTCAGGTGGTATTATTATTATTATTATTATTATTATTATTATTATTATTATTATTATACACAACAATGTGAAATCAGGAGCTGCCAGTTCTTTAGCTGGTATTGGCCTTCATTCTCATCGAGTTCTTCCTAAGCACCTAGGATTTCATAATGTATCAGCGTAGTATATGTGCAGATCCAAGCAGTTTGGTCTTTTGTAATTGACAGATGGAAATACTGTCAATGAGCAGATTTTCTAAGGGCTGTCCAAGGTTTTCTGGAATGGCACCAAGTGTGCCGATAACCACTGGGACCACCATGGCCTGTTTATGCCATAATCTTTCAACTTCAATGATGATGATGATTATGATGATGATGTGTATGTCATCTGACTAAACAACTCTGGGCAGCTGACAAGAACCAAAGAAATTACAATAAAATCATTAAAACATAAAAAATAAGGATAAAGTGATAAATCTTGCTAAAGAGAATTTTACTTGGGAAGACTCACCTGCAGCTTTTAAGAAAGCTGCCAAAGATCTGACACATGTCCACTCCATCTCTGCCTCTATTTGGCTGTTTTTCTTTGAACTTCTTACAATTTGTCTACTTCCTTAAATTGAAGCACCATTTTCTTTCTTCTCCCAATGAAAGCATATTCTGTTGATATGCTGTGTAAGGAGGGAGGGTGGGAAAACACTGTATTGATTGTAAGCATATATTCAAATATAAAAAAGAAGAATGCTTCATTGGGTATCAGACTTTAATACAATTATTTGTAACTAGTAAAATGGGGTAAGGATTTTTAAGCATTTCTTTTTTATTACAAAAAGCATAGTTCCATGGCCTGGAACATTCTTCCTTTTTATTTCATTCCAAGCATGACACTCAGCATAATTATCTTGAAAATAACAGGCTACCTTACTTGATATCTTAGCTTGAATGCCAACCACCATTTATAGCAGCTTTACTATTTAGCCAACTTGATTAAATAAATTAATTTTCTTCTTTTAGCTGGTCTGGAAATAGTTTTTCAGTGAGAATAATGACCATTTCTTCATTTAATCTTATTATCAAAAGCCATTCTATTAGAAGCACTCTCACTATGATCTCCAATAAAATATTAAATTAAGACCTGCAGCAGCAGCAGAAGACTGCCTGACCTCCCAACAACTCTGGGCAGTTCAGTTGAAACTAAAATTAAAAATAGCGAAGACTGAAATGCAAAAGATACAGCTAGTTAAAAGATCATGCAGCAGCAAACATGCAGAAAATTTTAAGGGGCCTTCTTTAAAGGGCACTACAAAGAAAAAAAAAATCTGATGTGAAGATCCTTGAAGTTTCAGTTCTACAGGAGTCATGGGTACCATATTTTGGACACATTATTTAAGTTAGCCCATTTGAGGTACCTTGCTTCTAAAACTGTTGACCTATGATGCACAGTTTTGGCCAGTTGAAAGTTACAGACAAACAGACAGGAGAATTTTGTAGTATATAGATAGCTTAAGATAGTGAAAGGCTCCCCAGGCAGTTTAGAACTCAGTATTGTACTGCTCCAAGCTTATACAAACATAGCAGATTTCCTTCTGTAGATGTTTGCCTGCAATATATGAAAAGCGGTATGAATAAGTGGGGAGGAGCTACTGTATTCATTCTGACTGGCCCTTCTCACATACTCATTAAACCTGGACACAGAAAGGTAAAATAGAGCCACTAATCATTCATTTAAATGCAGCCCAAGCATAGCGCAACATATTTCGATCAGGGCCACAGTTTTATATGTGGCTAGAGGCATTATTGTCCCCAGCACTAACAGCTAAATATGAACACAAGGAAGAGCTCAGCAGAGATTTTGTTGACACCTAAGAGTAAAGAAAGGATTTGCTTGCACACAATTCAAAATGCACCAGATCCTCTTCAGAATATTTTATCATGATCTGAGCTTCTATAAGAAACAACTATTTCAAATGACATATTAAGAAGATTCACAGAAAATGAATTTTATTTTATTTATTTTAGAGAAAATTACTTTTCCAAAGCTTCTTTGATTCTATTACTATTACGTTCTAAGCACATTTTTCACAGATCTGTAATTGTTACTGATGTCTAGATAATACTCTGTCACACCAGCAACTTCATTTTAAGATAATTTCCTGTAAAAAAAAATGTTAGATATATTTCTAGGAACATGTAGAAACTGTATTTTAAAAGTACATCTGGTGGTGTACACTTTACTCAAGACATATAGAAAGTACTCCTGCTGTGATTGCCTTGGGTCGAACTGAACTATAAGGAGGAAAAGTGAGCTTCCTAAAGTTGAAGTGCATGTGAGATACCCATGGTTACTTTTGGAATGACAGTTTTCATGCAATTAATTTATCATTTCAATTTTACAGAGCAAATGTACATATATCACAATGAATAGCCTTAGGAGAACTGGAGCAGCCAGGGAAAAAGATTCATCTGAAATATTTGTTGTGTGAAACTGACCATTTAAAACCATGAATGTGATGATGGAATTTGGACGTCTTCACAGGTCTTATGTGGGAGAAGTACAGAATACATTTTACTTGAGGAAAAGGCCACCGGGCACTGGGAAGAGACTAGAAAGGCAGGTTTTTAGAGCCCCGTTATCTAAATAGTATGGAATTATGAAAGGAAATGATGTGGGAAAATGTAGAAAATCTGGAAATGTTTACACTGTAGTTTGAAACAAGAGGTCAAAGAAGACAGTGTGAAGGTGAAGGTATGACAAGTGTCATGGTGTCAGGCAATAAATATGGACTGATAAAAAAGAGGGGGATAGGACACTGCATTTCATGTAGCACTATATTTGACTGGGATAATTCAGGCATTATTTAACCTTTAAAAGCACAGCAGGCAAGCTGCAATGAGATGCTTTGCCCCTCCCCAGGTATTGCCCTGGTGATATTATTTAAACATCAGCACCTCATATATAGTGCAGAGAATGCCTTTGTGCCAGGAGCTGTAATGGGCTGTGAGAATGACCTTGGGAGACAGGAGGAAGAGCCACAGCCAGGGCAGTGGTCTGACAGGAGATATCTCAGCCCACAGACTGAAGGGATATGGAGAAAGCATCTCAGAAGGGGCCCTTCCTAGTTTTCTGGAGAGTAAAAGTGAAGGAGGGGAGAATTGCTTGCTGACTTCCAAGATTCTGTTACTGAAACTTTACAATTGAAGTAGTGTTAGCACTCATGGTTTTGGTTTCCTGTCTGGACTACCTCAAAGCGCTGGCATCAATCCCCCCTCTCCCTCTCCCTCTCCCTCTCCCTCTCCCTCTCCCTCTCCCTCTCCCTCTCCCTCTCTCTCTCAGATGTAGCTTAGACAGAAGTGTGGCTTTCCTATCCTTCCATTGCTTAACAAACCTTACTTTTACTTCAAATAAGAATGTTTGATAACACCCATTGATAGCTGGGCTAAGCTCAAACTCTGCAAAGCAACTTTATTATGAGCATTTTATTTTAGTTTTAATGGGATGTTCTGCAACTTAGTTACTCAATATTCTCTCATATTATGTTCAGGAGTACTTTCATTAGCAAAGGTTTCTGCTGAATTAAAAACTCCAGCACTGTGTCATACTTATAACAAAATACATTATTTCATTATTTCTTTAATTTAAAAGCCAAAAAAAAATCTAGTATTTCTCTGGTAAACACAAGAAAGAAAAGAAAGCATTTTATCCCCAGCATTCATAAATATGAGACATGTCTGGCATATTCAGTTGCAGTTTTCTTCATAGAACTTACATGAATTGGAAGGTTTTTTGGTTGTCATCCCTTTGCATAATTATGATTTCCACATAGTGATAGCAATTGTATTGAGACAACTTGGCTGATTCTATGTAACAGTAATATATATTTCCTAGATCTGAGGCTTTGTTACAGTTTTCTTTCATCGCATTGGCCACTGGCAGTTTTCTATTTAATATTGCAGTTCCAGCACTAACCTGTAAATGGGGAAATGGGTAAAATTAACATTTAGTCAGCACTCTGTGGTCATAAATCATTCCCTCTGGAAAGGTTTTAAATACAAGAATAGTCTCAAAACCAAAGTGCATATACAAAGACTCCTCCTCCTCCTCCTCCTCCAATTCTCTCACTTTTCCTTTTAATTTCTGGACTTTTAAATGTCCTATTTAATTCCCTAATAAGCAAACTATCAGTCTATATTGAGAGCACGCTTTAGCAACATAGGAAGCTTCCTCTTACCAAGTTTGATTATTGGTCTATCAGATTACTACAGCAAGGTGATTATCTCCAATGTTTTGGACTTCAACTCCATATCAGCTTCAGCCAGAACAGCCAGTGGTAACAGATGATGGAACTTACAATCTAAACATTGGAGGGCATCAACTTGATTTATATTATTGGCAGCAGTTCAAGAGTCTTTCCCAGCTGTACTCAGAGATGCAGAGGTTTCAAGCACTATGTATTAAAATTAAAATGAAATCAGCTAAGTTAATCAGCAGGATCAGAAAATAACATCATCAGAATCCAGTGAAGCCAATAGAATAGTTGTGTCTGTCTGTCTGTCTGTCTGTCTATCTATCTAGAAAAGTCATCAGTATTCTACTTCTGGGACACAAGAAGAATCCTGAATCAGTGTAGAACCTACCTATCTGACAATAATGAGATGCAACAATATTATGAAATTGTATAGTTCTGTAAGATTTTTATGGTCATTCTTTGGTTGTTTTTATCTTGTTTTTCAATTACATAACAAAGGGACTCTATCCTTTCTGGGGATTGCATTTCTAAAATATAAGCACTGAGCTGAAAGAGGAACTGAAAGAATATCTGTCATGCGCTGCCTACCTCTGAATAATACTCAGACACTGGTTCGCGGATCAGGCTCTGGTTTATTTGCAGGGCAGGTACAGCGTTGGTAGAAAAAAGCTGAGAGTGACAGGAGCGCGCCGGTGCGGGGTTTAAATACCCCGCGCCGGTCAGCGCCCCCTCGCTCACGGTCACGTCACCCCCCTTTGTCCAATACGTTGCCCTGCCGGTGGGTGAGGGTTTCCGGGATCGCCCATCATCAGGTTTCCCATTCCTCTGCTGATTGCTTTCAGCTGGGCGATCCCCGTTGTATTGCCGCTGATGGCTTGGGTGTGCTCCGTGATCCGTTTAGCTATTGTTTGTTGGCCGTTAGTCGTTGTGGGTTGATGGCCACTTATCTTGTACCCCTTCACCTATTTCCTTGCCATTGTCATGTGTGCCATTGCGCTGATGACTTTAGCTCAACGGCACTCATGACATACTGCCCCCTTTTCGAATAGTGTTGCCCCCCGGTTTTCTGGGTTTTCCCCGTGGAGCTGTCAAAACGCCACATTTTTTTTTTTTTTAAAGTTCCCGCCGGAGTAGTTGTCGCCCCTCCCTTTGCTCCTCCCTCTACCACGTGCCTTCCCAGGGTGTGTCCATGGTGCGCATGCTCGGGTCCTGACCTGGCGTGCGCATGCTCCAGCCACACCCTGTTTGTTTGGCTCAGTTCGGCGAGGAGAGAGGCGTGGCTGGTCGGGTGCTTCTCAGCTCCAGGTAGGGCCCTTCTTTTTTCTTATTTAAAGTGCATCGCCTTTGTTGTGTCTCCTGGGCGTTGCCCCCAGGTTGCCCTGTTGACTTGCTTGCCACTCCCCCGCGGCCGGGGGGCAGGGGGAGGGTGCTGGCGAACGTTTGTCACCACCCCGTGGGCCCGGGGCGGGGGGAGTGAGTCCCGGGGGGGGAGGTCCACCCAAGTCGCGGGCTTGGGGGGGCCCTTTCCCTTGGGGCACGGGAGGCGGGGGGGGGCCTGCGGGGGGGGGGTTGGTTTTGCTGACCTTGGTTGCGGTTTGTCGGGGTATGCCCGGTGAAATGCTCTGGTCAGGTCAGGCGCGTTAACGTTGTGCGCCGCCACCCATTCCGGGTGGGGGAAGTGTTTCCACCTGACCAGATAGTGTAGAGTTCCTCGTTGCTTGCGGGAGTCGAGAATGTCCCTTATCTCGAAGTGGTGTTGCCCGTCGATCATCACCGGAGCGGGCTGTGGCGTGCTTGGGTGCCATCGGGAGGTGGTTGCCGGTTTCAGGAGGCTGGTGTGGAACACCGGGTGGAGTCTCCGGAGGTTGTGTGGCAGGTCCAAGCGTATTGCTACCGGGTTCACTATTTGCGTGACTCGGAACGGCCCGATGTACTTAGGCCCCAGTTTTTTCGAGGGTTGGGTTGACTTTAGGAACTTGGTGGATAGATAGGCCATATCCCCCGCCTGGAACGTCGGTTGTTGGCGCCGGTGCTTGTCGGCCTGCTCTTTGTAGGCAGCCTGTGCATCCTTCAGCGCCGCCGTGATTACTGGCCATGCTTCCGCGATCTTCCGTCCCCAGTCGCTAGCGTCCACCTGGGGTTCCGGGGGTTGAGGTAGCTCCGGTATGGGGACGAAGTCGCGCCCCGAGACTACTTCGAACGGAGTTTTCCCCGTGCTCGTGTGGACGGCGTTGTTGTATGCGACTTCGGCGAACAGGAGCAGTTCAGCCCAGTCGTCTTGGTGGTAGTTAGTATATGATCGTATAAATTGCTCTAAGGTGGCATTAAGAACCTCAGTGGCTCCGTCCGTCTGAGGGTGCCAAGCCGTAGATAGGGCCTGTTGGGTCCCCGTCAGCTTCAGGAAGGCCCGCCAGAATTTGGAGGTGAACTGTGTGCCCCTGTCGGTCACCACACGTGCGGGACATCCGTGTAGCCTGTACACGTGGATGAGGAAGAGTTTGGCTAGCTGTTGTGAGGATGGGACCGACATGCAGGGGATGAAGTGGGCCTGCTTTGAGAAGTAGTCCTTCACCACCCAAATGGCCGTTTTCTTCTGGCTGGGTGGGAGGTCCACTATAAAATCCATAGAGATTTCCTCCCATGGGCGGGAGGGTTCTGCCACCCGTTGCAATAGCCCCGCGGGTTTGCCTGGTGCCCGTTTGGCCCTAGCGCACGTTGGGCAGGATGCCACGTAGGTTTTTACGTCTCGCCTGAGCGCGGGCCACCAGAATTGACGCCGTGTTAGGTGTAGGGTCTTGAGGAACCCAAAGTGTCCCGCTTGCTTGGCGTCGTGTGACCTATGCAAGATCGCCTGGCGTTGCGAGTCCGGGACGTAGATTCTGCCTTCCCCCCATGCCAGGTCTTGTGCCATCGTTACCTTGTCGGGGTTTGCCAGGAACCAGGGGTCGGTTTTGAGGGCGGCGGCGAGGTCCGTGCGCATTCCCCCTGGTAGTTGCAGTTGGCTTCTTTCCGTCGCCGGTTGTCCCGCCGTCGGCTGCGCCGTAGAGTCGAGCTGCCTCCGTGCGCCGCTTCGGGTGGTCACGGCCATCCCCAGTTGCGAGGCGGATAGGACCGTCCCAATGGTGTCTGGGGCGGGCTCTTCGTCTTGGGGCAGTCGGGAGAGGGCGTCGGCCAGGAAGTTCTTCTTGCCCGGCATGAACTTCAGCTGGAAATCAAAGCGGCTGAAGAATTGGGCCCATCGGACCTGTTTTGGGCTAAGGCGTCTAGGCGTTCGTAGGGCCTCGAGGTTCCGGTGGTCAGTCCAGACCTTGAATGGTTGGGTGGCTCCCTCGAGTAGGTGTCGCCATGTCTCTAGTGCCGATTTCACCGCGAAGGCTTCTTTCTCCCAGACGTGCCATCGCCTCTCTGTCTCGGAGAACTTCCTTGACAGGTAGGCGCATGGTTTCAGGAGTCCCGTGGGGTCTTTCTGTAGCAGGATGGCTCCCAGGGAGAAGTCTGAGGCGTCGGCTTGGACCACGAACAGCCGTTCTGGGTCCGGGTGCGCGAGGATTGGCTCCGTAGTGAACAGTGCTTTCAGCTTGTCGAATGCGGTCTGGCACGCGGGAGTCCAATTCAGCACTGTGCCTGGGTTCTTGGCGCGTCGGGTGTCCCCCACCCCTTTGGTTTTGAGGAGGTCCGTTAAGGGGAGGGCTATCTCAGCGAACCCCCGGGCGAATGACCTGTAGAAATTCGCGAATCCGAGGAAGCTCTGTAGTTGCCGTCTGTTGCGGGGCCGCTCCCAGTTTAGCACCGCTTCGACTTTTGCGGGGTCCATTTCGATGCCGTCCCCGGAGATTCGGTACCCCAGATAGTCTAGGCGCTCTTTGTGAAACTCGCACTTTGTAGGCTTTGCATAGAGCTGCGCCCTTCTGAGCTTGTCGAGGACTTGCCTGACTAGGGTTACATGTTCCTCGTGCGTTTTTGTGTAAATAAGGACGTCGTCGATGTAGACCAGGACCCCTTTGAACAGATGTTCATGCAGTATCTCATTGATGAGCTACATGAACACCCCAGGGGCCCCCGCGAGTCCGAAGGGCAGTACCTTGTACTGGAAAGCGCCTAGGGGGCAGTTAAACGCCGTCTTCCATTCGTCCCCCTCCCTGATTCGGATGCGATAGTACGCCTCGCGAAGGTCCAATTTGGAAAAGACTTTGCCCGTGGACAGGTGGGCGAGCATGTCCTTCACCAGGGGTAAGGGGTATTTGTTGGACAGGGAAGCCGCGTTTAGGCCCCGGTAGTCGGTGCAGAGCCGTAGGGTCCCGTCTTTCTTCTCCCGGAATAAGACGGGGGCTCCGACCGGTGAGCATGCTGGCTCTATGAATCCCCTGTCTAGGTTTTTATCGATGAACTCCCGGAGGGTTGCCATCTCCTTCGGGGTCATCGAATAGATCTTTGGTCTAGGTAAGGGGACGTCGGGCAGTAGGTCGATCCGGCAATCCGTCTTGCGGTGGGGAGGTAGTTGGTCAGCTTCTGCCTCTCCGAAGACCTCGGAGAAGTCGGCGTATTGTTCTGGTAGGTCTGCTGTGGTAGCGGCGTTGTCTTGTGTGGTCGCCTCCGCTCGTCCTACCGTGGGGTTGCTTCTGCCCGCTGGAACTGGTGCTCGATACTCGCCGTCGCCGAATGTGATGGTGCGGGTCTCCCAGTTGATCCGCGGGTTGTTTGTCGCGAGCCATGGCATCCCCAGGACTGCAATGGGCCGTCCGATGTGCGTGACTACGAACGATGTGCGCTCGGTGTGAGTGCCCATTTGCAGGGTGACCGGCTCGGTTTGTAGCGTGGCTGGTTTCCCTCCCGCTGTAGAGCCGTCCAGCTGGTGGAATGCCAGCGGCGTGGGGAGGGGGAAGCAGCGGAGGTCGAGTTTGGCGACTAGGTCGGGGTGGATGAGGTTTTTTGAGCACCCCGAGTCCACTAGTGCCGCGGCCGTGGTGGCTCCGTTGCCGGCAGAGAGTTGAATTGCTGCCAATATTACGGGGCTTTCGTCGTTTCGTTGAGGTGGTCCGCGTTGCTGTCCCACCGCCTGCCTCGCCACGCGTCTCAGGGCAAGCGGGGAGCATTTCCCGCCGGCTGGTCGGGGTCTGTATTGTCCTCTTCCCCCCAGTAAGCGTCCCAGCCCTCTTCTGGTGTCGCTGTGGCCACGGTCATTCGGCGGTGAGGGGGCGGCCCCGGGTTGGGTGGTTTGGGGCTAATTTTCGGAGTGGGTTTGGGCGCGCTGGTCGGCGGTCGGTTGGCGAAGCAATCCGCCGTCTTGTGCCCTAATTTGCCACACCTCCCACAGGGCTCCCAGTTGAACTTCTTTTTTGGGTATATGGGGCCGGCCATCCCCCCGTGTGGTGCGGGTACCTTTTTCCCGGCATAGTTTGTGTCTTCCGTGGTTGTCATGAGGAAGGTGCGGTGCGCATGTTCGGCTTTCCCCGCGAGGTGGATCCACCCGTGTAACGTTTCTGGGTCGTCGCGGTAGAGGGCCCATTGGAGGACGTCGCGGTTGAGCCCCCTTTTGAACATTTCCAGCAGGGTGGTCTCGGACCAGTCGCTGACCTTCCCCGCGAGGGCTTTGAACTCCAGGGCGTAGTCAGGGACCGTCCGTTTGCCCTGTTTAAGTCTTTGGAGTGCGCTTTTCGCCCTTACTTTGGCTAGGGGGTCTTCGAAGTAGTTTTTCATCTCATTGATGAAAGCAGGGAAGGTGGCGAGGGCGGGGGAGCTGGACTCGTACAGTTGGACGTACCAGTCCGCCGCCCTGTCTTGGAGTTTGATCGCCACGGCGGCGATCTTGTCGGCCTCGGAGTCATAGGAGTGTCCGTGCCTCCCCATGAACTCCCTAGCGTTGGTCACGAAAAACGAGAGTTTTGTGGGGGTCCCATCGAAGAAGATGGGGAAGTCCTTTGGGGCCCGGGCGTTTTGTGCGGCCCCGCCTCTCGCTTCCCGGGGTGTGGTGTCGGCCGCCTGTGCCGTCTGCTGACCCTCCGCTGGCCCGTGTGGGTTCGGTGCTTCGCTCGGGGTGTGGGCTTGTGCGGGGACGTCATTGGGTGGCGCGGGGGGCATAAGCGCCTGGAGCATGGTCCGGAGTTCCGTCAGTTGAGCCCGCATGGCTGCGAGTTCCGCTCGTGCCTCCTCGTCCACAGCCCGCGCTGCCGCTGGGGCCGGTTCCGTTGGCGCGTCCTCGGGGGTGGATTGCCGGCGGGGTTCATCGTCCCTCTGCCGCGGGTCCGCTTCCTCCGCCGTCTGATGGGTGTCTCCGTCGTCCTCCTCCGTGTTGACCGCCGTGGGGCTGTCGCTCCACGCCCGTTGCTGGGGTGCGATGTGGGGCGCGGGGTCCTCCGCTGGTTTCGGAAGTCGTGCTGCTCCCTCCCGCAGTCGGGTTGCCTCCGTCGCCATCTCCCCTTGGGGTTGGAGCTGAGGCTCGGGTCGGGTGGGGTGGGCGTCCATGGCTCCGGGAGTCCGCGGTGCCTCTGGCCTTGGTCGGTCCTCCTCTGTCTCTTGCCGCGCGGCTCGCCCTCCTTGCCCGCGCCGCTCCGGCCTCATCTTGCTGGTCTTCTCGCCGTCTACTCCTCCCGCGGCTCGTTGTCGTCCGGTGGGGCTCGGCGAGGCTGAGTTTAGCACTCTCAGCTTTATGTCATGCGCTGCCTACCTCTGAATAATACTCAGACACTGGTTCGCGGATCAGGCTCTGGTTTATTTGCAGGGCAGGTACAGCGTTGGTAGAAAAAAGCTGAGAGTGACAGGAGCGCGCCGGTGCGGGGTTTAAATACCCCGCGCCGGTCAGCGCCCCCTCGCTCACGGTCACGTCACCCCCCTTTGTCCAATACGTTGCCCTGCCGGTGGGTGAGGGTTTCCGGGATCGCCCATCATCAGGTTTCCCATTCCTCTGCTGATTGCTTTCAGCTGGGCGATCCCCGTTGTATTGCCGCTGATGGCTTGGGTGTGCTCCGTGATCCGTTTAGCTATTGTTTGTTGGCCGTTAGTCGTTGTGGGTTGATGGCCACTTATCTTGTACCCCTTCACCTATTTCCTTGCCATTGTCATGTGTGCCATTGCGCTGATGACTTTAGCTCAACGGCACTCATGACAATATCTCCTTTACAGCAGGCAAAGCTACTTGACCAAGCATATTAAAAAAATCCCCAACCTACTGTCATCCTTTTCAGACTACCTTCTTCCAAAGCATCAGAACAGTGAGAAAAAAACAGAATTTAAAAGTGAATTAGGTGTAGATGATGAACATGTAATTGCTAAAATGTATAAGCTTACACTGAAATATGAAATGGAAGAACAGGTTAAAGAGTGTATGATAAGATGGGCTAAAAACTTTGGTTGTAATATGCAGATGGATCAGTGAGAAAATATGTGGCTGAAAGGATTGAAATTCACATTATGTTATAATTTAAAAGATAACTTTTGTAAAATGATGTACCATTGGTATATGATACTAGAAAAACTTTCTAGAATGTATAAAGGAAATGTTGGAAATGTGAAAAACATGAAAGGTCATTTTATCATGCTTGATGGACTTGTGAAAAAAGCTAGAAAGTTTTGGATTCAAATACAAACAGTGATACAAAGAATTTTAACTGAATTCAACTGAAACTATAGCTTTTCTTGCTGAGACTAATGGACAGACAACTAGAAAAGACTTATGGATGATTGTTTTTGTATGTGGTAACTACAGCAAGATTATTATATGCACAAAGATAGAGAGACTCTGAAATACCCACAATGGACAAATGGTTGGTGAAGATGACCAAATTTGCTGAGATGGCAAAATTGACTTGTTTGATTAGAGAAATGACAATAACTACATTTGTCAGTGATTGAAGACCCTTAATGGACTTTTTTGCTGAAAACAGAAAAAAAAATGAACTTGTGATTTATGGGTTTGATGATTAGAAAGTGTAGATAATGGAAAAAAGGGAGCCATTATATAACCTTAATGCATTTATAACTGCTGTAAAGAAGACTGGAAGCCACTTCTTTATATCTTTCTTTTTCTTTTTCTTTTTGTCTTTTTTGTCTTTTTTATTTCATTTCTTTTCTACTTACTTATCACTTTATTTTATTTTTCTTTATTTCCCTTTTTCTTTAAATTTGTATTGTTTTTACTTTGTAAAAAACTTCTTCAATATAAATTAATTAAAAAAAAAAAAAGAACAGTCACTAAAGCTAAAATCACCTTCTAGGACAACTTCTTGCCCAGTTGTGCTAATCCAAACCTACATTATTTTTTTTTAAAAAATGAGGGGTCTCACCAGTCACATGGCAAGAGAGGACAAAACAGAACTATGTACTGAGGTAAGGAGTCATTTTCATTTTTTCTCCTGTAATGTGCTCAAGTTTTTCAAATCATTTTAAAAACCTTTATGTATTAGCACTTCGTATGTTAATATTACAATTTATGTAATTGCAAAAAGAAAAAAGAAAATATTTCATGAATATTCATGTCCATTGACAATTTGTATATATACAGTATGTCTATGGACAAATAGATAGATGATAGATAGATCGATCCACAAATCATAATATCTGGCCATTACTTTGCTTCAATGTCAGCGAATTTACCTAACTTTAAACTAAAAAAAGGAAACAAATGGAGGATTAAGTATGTACAGTAATATAAGTGGACCCAATTTCTAAACGGCTTTTCAGTTGACACTCACAGATTTAAAGTATATTCAATTATGGAAAAATGATAAGTCTTCAGACCACTATCTGAGAATGAATATTCATCCACCCTAGTAATATCAATGATTTTTTCAGTCATAAGAGCATGAAATGTCCACTTGTTTTCTTCTTTTACAAGTCCCAACCCACCGGTATATAATTCAAAAGAATATGAGCACTGAAAAAAATATAAGTCTTTCAAAACAAAAACATTACATTCACTACCTTCTATCCAGGGTATCTGCAAGGGGTCAAAAACCATGCAAAGTGTGCCCTTTTTAACCTACATGTCACCTTGGCTTTTTCACTCTGGGTATCTAAAATGAAAAGAGGAATTCCCTATTTCCAAAACAATTGGACCATAAAGTGTCCCATTTGTAAGAGGCATGAAATACTGTATGCTTCAGGATAGCCCATGTGGGATCATTGCCAGTGGATGAACTATTCATTAACCTGAGAGAAAAGATATGACTTAAACTGTACATATTATGATATAAACTTAAATCTGGAAAATAAAAATCTATTTCTTTACCTGGCAACTCATGCTTTTGGGCTGAAAATGGCTATCAAGTCTATTGTGATTTCTATGTACATCTTAAAACATATAATCCATGCTGACAGGCCAACATACCTTTTACAGCTTCTAAAAAGATATTGAAATGTAGCAGCTGAGGAAAGTTCTAGGATGTTTCCACTTTTCCTCACCCAGTATATCCTTAATGCTTCCTATGAGAAGAAGGCATTGAGGAGGCATTAGAAAGAAGAGAGGTGGCTTTTTATATTCCAGATGATAACTAAAGTGACATAAATGTAAGAGATACATGCATGCATGCACAAAGATCAAGGAAAAGTTTTTTAAAAAATTCATTAAATGACAAACTTTTTTCAAAACATTTTTTTAAGAGATCCGAAAAACCACTAATAATGATGATCAATGGGACCATCTCATCCTCCTTACATCGAGCTGTCCCACCTGGTCATGCAGAGAAGGCATGTTACGGACCCCGTCTATAAGAGAATTCCATCTGGTGGGGTCCAGGAAGCAGGCCTTCTCTGCAGTGGCTCCGGTCCTTTGGAACATTCTTCCCCCGGTGGTGAGGCAAGCCCCCTCTCTCCAGATCTTCCAGAAAAAGATGAAGACCTGGCTCTGCCATCTCGCATAGGGTGGGAAGGGGAGTAGTCATTCTTGGGGATGGCTGGTGCCTTAAAGTGATCCTCATATATACACGAATTGGATTAGAACTTCCACTGCCATCTGGATTCTATCTTATACTTATATCTTGTATTTATGTTTATATTTTATGTATTATTTATGGTTTTGTTGCATTTTAAATCTTTTAGCTTTACTGTAAACCGCCCAGAGTCCCTCTTCTGCGGGGAGATGGACAGTGGCAAAATTTGATAGATAAATAAATAAAATGATAGTAATAATTTAAAAAACACAATCTGGTCCAATCCCAATAAACTTATTTGTAGCTTCTGGACTGAAAAACTTCACACATTAACTTAACGTTGTTTAGCAGAACTTCAAGCTGAATAGTTATTTTGTTCATTTGAATCAATAACGAAAGCTTTTAACTCTGCCCTATTCTTACCCAGAGAATCCAGGCTCTGGGTTGCCTTAAATTACTGTTTCATCATAGCCACCAAAGTTTTGGTTGGCATAACTTTGAAAAAACTAAATCATGACTCGGAGCTTCTGAAGTAACAAGCAACTCCAGATTAGTTACTTTCTCTTGTGGGTCAAGGATGACTTGCTGCTTTTCAGCAGCTTCTTCCAAAATTTCAGCAGTGAACTCTTCCCAGAGGCATCCACAAGTGGAGGTATTAAAAAAAAAAAAGATGGCAACCACAACCGTGTGATCAAAGCCCCACCCCTTTTTACATGTGTCAATGTTGTATGCATGAACAAAGGGGTGGGGCTTCAATCACACAGTCACAGCAATGTTCTTGATATTTTTGACACCGCCTGCTCCCTGAAACCCTTGTGATATGACAGAAGTAGCAAGAGGAGATGCTTAGCCCTGTACCCAGCCCATTTATTCAGTTACAAGTCAGAAGAGAAGGCAACCAATTTAGCAATTGATTAAGAACCAGGAACCTTCTTTAAAAACGTCCCTCTCTGAATTTATAGCAAACCCTAAAAGGCTGCTTTGTGTAAAACCTGAAGATCTCTAGATGGGTGCTTTTTTTATTATTATTATTATTTTACCATTCATTAACTTTCAGAATTATAAATGTCAACAGGAGCATTGCATTAACCTCATTACTAATATAATTTAAAATTATACAGATGTATAACTTATCGCCACTGGGTACGTAATTATGGTCTTTTCAGTTAACTCCCTAACAATTCTTGCCACTATTGACTTTTTGAAATTATGGCTGCTGTAACTGTCTTCATAGATTCTGTCCAAAGGAAAAGGAGAAAACAAATATTGTGGACAGATTGTAGTGCCTTTGTTTTATGAAAAAGAGTCCCAATGAACTCTGTATGAGGGGGAGGAATGGAAAATGCTGTCAGTCTTGCAAGCTTCTGTTACTATAGCCTATCTCAATGAAATATAGTTGTAGTCTTCTTGTAGAGCTGTTTCCTGTCTGAACAACTCGTAAGGCTGACAAGTTTTGACACAGAGCATTATGATAGCATAGCCAATTGTGGCTTATTCAAAAGATATGTAACTAAATCATGGCTTATCTAATCAGACTGTTATGCACATAATGGGGAGGTTGACAAAAGTTAAGATGGTAAAGATAAAAAGGGGGTTGATTGTGCTGATATGACTGCTGTCTTGATTTTTTTTTAATCACCTCCATCGCACAAATGCTCCTGCTTATGTAGCTCAGTATTGTTCACACTAACAGTAGCTTTTTGGCTGTGAAAGATTAGTTCTTTCCTAGCACTGCATGAAGTCACTTGGTAGTGAATTTGAGATTTTGTGTGCTGCCATGGTTGCTGTTATTTCTGACTTGGATCTTCTACCCTCTTTCTAATGACCAATATATGACCCTCCCTGATACCATCCCAATAGCTGAACTCCAGCATAGCTCATTCTATTTTTCTGTTACCAGATTTTGGATTGATTTTCTGCATATTTTCTTAACACTTTTGCCACAGTCCTTATATTAAAGCTGCATTGATGGAATAATATATTATTTAGTAGCATTATTTTCTCCTCCCCACCATGCCACTTTCTCTGCTTTCATTTACATGTATTGTGGGTGAAAGTAATGTTGGTTTCCATCAGTACAGCTACCAGAACTTCATTTTCCTCCTTTGCAGTATATTGAAGACAAGATGCTAATCAGTAATGCAAACATGTAATTACATCTATTATCCACAATTAGTTAACAGGAGAAACATTCTAACTGCTGACTTTAAAACATTAATAAAGCATAATTCTAATCTATTACTAACATAATGTGACTTCTTTTGAAGTTGAAAAGAAAATTCATGAAGCTAATGAAAACCTGGCTCCCAAAAGGCTTGTTTACTTACTTATTTTATTAAGATTAGGGCAAAAACTAAGAAGTAAGTCCCACAAGATACAATGGGATGTACCTCTTTAAATCTCTTTAGCACTGTGATTTCAGCTATATTTGATTTCCATAAGGTTTACTTCTAAATAAGTATACCCTTATGTGTGTGCATGTCTCTGAGTCAGTCTTGACTCCTGGCAACTACGTGAACAAGTCTATGCAGTTTTCTGGGCAACCTTTTGGGAAGTGGTTTGCCCTTGCCTTGTTCCTTGGGCTGCAAAAAAGCTATTGGCCCAAAGTCACCCCACTGGCTTAATTCCTAAGAGATTAAGTCTCCCTGCTCTTAGTCCAGCACCTTAACCACTAAACCAGCCTTTATATTTCACGCTGTAAATCAGTGTTTCTCAATCTCTGTAACTTTAAGATGTGTGGACTTCAACTCCTAGAATTCCCCAGCCAGCCTTGCTCTAAATAATGCAAGATGATGGATATCCAGCTTCCTAGTCTGAGGAACCCATTTTGGATTAAGTTCTCTGCTAATTGTCTAGAATTCAGCTGTCTTATTTTCTACAGATGTATGTGGAATTCACCATTATTTTTGCAAGCAACCAAACAACCAAAAAGAGAATATACAACTGAATATACCTAATACTTGGCTGCGAGTGAACATTGCTTAAAATTTTAAATATTTTTAAAATACTTAATAAACCAATATTTTAGCATTTTGTTTACTAGTGCTTTTATTCCTTTACTGCTTTTAATTTCTTGTATCTATTTCTCATTAAACTCTCTGTACTGTGAAAGGGTGGATATCCCTTTCCTAAGACAAAAATTGGGAGCTTAATAATCTTCACATAGGTGCAAGGGTTCCTTTTGATGAGTAGAAGGAATCTTTCTCAAATTATTGCAAATATCTCAAATGGTTTCTTTGTGTTGAATCTTTGTTCTTTTAATTGTGAACAATGGTTTTCAGAACAGTACCACAAGAAGAAAAAATCCTTCTGCCATAAGATTTTTTTTTCAGAAATCCTTTCTTCAGAATGTCATCATTTTTTCTCATTGAGCTTTGTGCTTCTCAAAATCCAAGAGAGTCTGAAAATCTTTGTGCTAAATCTCATAACCCATATGAACTGGGGACATACTTTGTATTTAGCATTGCTTGTTTACAAATAGTTTGTTGAGTAAGTCACCGTTGGTTGATTCATACAACTTGCTAAATATATACTATGCTTTAAAATCACAATACAGGGGTTAGATATCAGACCAAACCAATATCAAAATACATCAAACGTAATCACTGAGTGATTTCCCTGGTGAAATATTGAAGAATTAGCTTTTCAGATGTAGCAGGCAGCATTGTAAAGGAAGAAAATATGTTTTTTCATAATATTGTTGTGCTGTATATAAATGCCTATTCATTGGAGGGGTAAAAATGTACCTTTTTTGACTCCTCCTGTAATAAAGCTGAACACTCCACTCCATCAGATGTATCAAAAATTGGAATACCAGTAGTGAATAATGAGAAGAATTTGTAAGAGATCTAAGAAAATGTACTAAATAAAAATCAGTAGATTCATTTACTTAACAAGTATCAGATATTAAAAAAAAAATCAATATGAGCTAAGGTTATGCCCCTGTGGAGAAGGGTCCATTGAAACCATAATCCATGTCCTGGTATATTGTATTTTTTTATAAGGATGCAAGGGCCCATCTCATCATTCTCCATTTAATAAAGTACCCAGGCAACTTTAATCTATTTTATAGAGTTGTTATTATCAGACCAGTATGATTCTGTCTCTGTGAACATGGCCAAATTTTGTTACATTGTCTGCAAAACTAGGCATACTTTGATTGCATCAATGAATTAGTCACAAACTGTTTTATTTTGTTCCATCCACTGTTGACTGTTCTATCCTGGTCAGTGTCTGTAATAAAGAGATGTATGTATGTACGTATGTATGCATACTTTAAAAATATCAGTAGCTTCATTCACTTAGCAGCAAAATAATATAAGTTTATGGTATCCTGGGGCCTAGTTAGTACAATCTGGCAGCAAAACTTGCATAGCCAAAAAACACATACACAAGTCCCCCCCTCCCCAACCCTCAGAGATTGTGTGGAGGCCAAATTATTTCAGTATCAGATCTGGATCCAAAATCTGTTCATGGATTTGAATTTCTCTCACCCAATTGTCCCTTTTCTCTTTTCCACTGTTGCTTTGGAAAGAGCAAAACAATAATGTTAATAGGTACTACTCTAACTTTACTGGCACACAGCCATTTTAATGTACTATGTACTGAGCTACAGTAGTTTCCCCAGACTTGATAGCTTCTAACTGCAGGCTGCCTGGGAACACAATAAACTGTTGGACATTCACATTCCAATACATCTGGGGTTGCCAAGATGGAGAAGACTTATCTATAGTATTATACAGGACCATACGACTATAAAAGCCAACTCTAATAGCAGTGGCACTGGCTAGGGGTAGTAGACCTTAGACAGAAGTGCCCTAGACTGAGATCTGATCTCTCCAACCTCCACAAAATTTGGGGTGCTGCTCCAGCAGCACTTAAAGTGATGGGAATTCTAGTCCAACAACATCTGAAAGGACCCAGATCAATGAAAGCTACCTTAGACCAACAAAATGTAGATAACAAAATATGAATTTGGAACTTGTTATAGACAAAGGAAATTATTTCATGAACATTTTGACTGCTTGTTTGTTTCAATTTATATGTCACCCACTTGCATGCAACTTTATATTATACTGAGATGCTTCCCACTGATGTCAGTTCCTTTTATTCATGGAAAGCACTTAATAAAAGGATCTATAGATATATCTAGCACCCATTATTCTAGTTCCTTCCATATCATATAGGAGAATTTGTCATGTGTATTTCAGCCAGGATCTGCCAATATCTAGCATCTAGTGCATTGGATGAGGAGCAGGGAGACCCGGATTGCCACATTAGCAATCCAAGGGATTCTCAGGAGTCTTCTCTAACACCAAAGTTCAAAAACATCAATATTCTTCCTTCTCCAAAGTCCAACTTTTGCTTCCATAGAGTGTCACAGGGAAAACCATTGCATGCACAGTTCTGATCTTTGTTGCTATAGACACAGCATCTGATGACCTTTTCCAAAGCCTTCATTGCTACCCCACCAAGTGCTAGCCTGCACTGTATGAATTAACTGCTGGTTCCTTTACTGTTGATAGTCAATCCCAAGAAGCAGAAGCTGTCAATCACTACAGTATCTTCACTGTCAGTTCTAAGGCTGGTTGCGGTACCTGTTATTAATTTGGTGTTCTTTATATTTAATAGTAGTCCCATTTTTTTTCACTGTAGGCCTGGACTTTTATTCCTAAAGCTTCCAGATCATCTGCATTTTCAGCTATCAGAATAGTGCCTTTGGCATAGCACAAGTTATTGATATTTCTTCCTCCAGTTTTAAAACCATGCTCATCTTCTTCCAATCCAGAGTCCTTCAGTATATATTCAGCATATAATTTGAATAAATAAAGAAAGAATATGCAGCCTTTCCCAACCTGAGCCAGTCTGTTTTAACAAGTTCAATCTGGACTGTGGCTTTCTGTCCTCTGTATAGGTTTCACATCAGAATTATAATAATAATGAATATAAATAAATATTACATTAAATCATATCAATTTATATGTGCTATATACTGTATGTTGTTCATATACATTTACGTATGTCCTGGTACTTCTCTTATTCTTCAGCACTGAAGCAACATAATGCATGTATCTTGCACAGATCTATTTCATTGGAAGGCAGCCACTATGTTGCTAAGGGGACATTCAAATCTCGCCTTAGCCATGAATTTCAAATATTAATCCATTAGTTAGTTGTAGGCAAGATGATGTTCACATATCCATAAAGTATGGAGAGTATGATATTGACCTCCCTTACAAGATACAAGTAAAATTTATTGAGATAACATTAATGAAATGCTTTCAAAACTCAAAATATGTTTTATAAATATTAAAATAGTATTAAATAAAAAGATTCTTGCTTTTAGCAGAACCAAGATATTTAACCCAAAATTGTTCCACCAAGCTTTTAACTGTTAATTTTAAATATCGTTTCAGAGGTGTGCTTCCTTTTAATCATCTTATACAAGCTAAGAGAAAGCAATTGAAGCAATACTGTAGCTAGAAAATATTCATCGCCCTTTCCTTCAGGAAAGAGATCCATTGAATTACTGGGACCAATTAGATGCTTCATACTTGTTTGTTTGTTAAAGAATCTCTTGCTTTCTTTCAGCACAACAAAGAACTGAGAACAAAGAACAAAGGTCATTGCTTTAAGTCATGATCTATGTCTGCAAGGAATATCTATTCATTTATCCAGCCAAATTAAGTTTGATTGATATTGTTATTCATTGTCATGTCCTGCTTACCACTACTAGGCATTCATTGGTTAATTCCATCCCCCTTGCTCTTGACACCAAGCTACTAAATTATTGACTTGGGCAAGTGTACTGATCATTCTTTCATTTTTCACTCTAATAAGTTTTGGATAGGATGTGCTTTCAGATGGGTCACCATAACCTTGGCTAAATCCTATTTCATTAAATTATTGTTTTTTCCCCCAACTTCCTTTTTTTTAATAGGAGGAGAATTTAAATTATGATCATGTTTTACAAGTAATAATTCTATTTTTTTCTTGCTCAAACATTTTGAAAATCCTATGTGAACATTCCAAGACGCCTTTTAAATTAGCATTTATTTATTTATTTATTTATAGAGTTTCTATGGACATCAACTTCACAAATAGTTGCTCTTCAGAATGCAATGTCTAGAAATTGCAACTAGTATGGTTCATCCTGACATACTGTGTTATGCAAGTGTGTAAGAAATAGCTGAGTCCTCAGATCATTTATTACTTGTACAATATGTATTAAGACTCTTTTTCAAAGCAAATGGGAAGGGAAAAGGCATGAAGGCAGTTGCTGTCTCTACAAGATTGAGAAATCGTCCAATTAGATTTCCCAATAACATTCAGATAACAATTGTATCTATTGTAACAATTACCTTTACTTTCAGGGGTTCCCTATCAAACAGGGAGATCAGAGATGAAAATGTCAAGCACATCATTTTCTTTATCTAAATTGCAACTTCCAAGAGAAGGGAATGCTTTAATTATCTGGATTTTCAAATTTATCACTGGACTATATTTTGTGTTGGCTTTTTGTAAGATCCAAGTGATTTGTTTCAAAACTGTTAGGGGTACAACTATAAATTTATTACTTGACCTCTCTGATATCTTGGCAGGCTCTTAGTTATTTTTTCAACCAAAATTCAATTGTTTTTTCCAGTACTAAATGCTGCAAAGTACGTTGGAAGTTTGGGATGGAAGTTTAAGTTTGATTCCCATTCACAGGCAAAACTGATTCTTTAGGATAATTCCAATTTAAAAATTGCAGGTAAAATTCCCAGTTTTGACTTGTGGAGCATTTAGGCCAAAAAGAGAATTAACACTCTCGACCAGTTCATTGTTAATGCTTCCTTGAAAACAATTGATAGGAGAATTTAACTTGATTAAAATTGATAAATGGCAATATGTTCAATTGAATCATCTTTTGATCTTTCAATCTTAATTCTTATACATTAGCAGCTTCTGAAAGTTGTACAAGAAACTGTGTGTAAACCTAGAGTTTATGTTTATAGACCCTGAAGATAGATATGGATAATTTGCAAGAATTTTGATATACTTAGTTGGACTATCATATTTTAATAAACCAATGGCCTTATGTTTTAATAAGTGTTAAAATGTTTCTTACCATCTTAAAATGAGATGAATTCATCAGAATATTATTTTTTCATATTTATTAGATAGCTCAGCAGCTGTTTAAGAAGAAGTGGATGTCAGTGTTTTTAAGTTGGAGATGTAATATATTTGAGGTGACCCTGACTCACATGATTTAGTCTTTCTTAATGATTGTCCTGCTTTGGTCTAATATTCACATTATTCTCTTATAAACCTTATTAGAGAAAAAAAGTTTAAAGATATTAATATAATTTTTAAGTATATACCAAACACTTTAAACTTGTCAATTCATGAAGAAATTTATACTTACCCAACTTGAAGTGCAGCTAAAAATAAGAAATTGTGCATTGTTGGAAAAAACCTATCACTTTAGACATAAATGCCTGTATTGAAGAAATGGGTCCACTCTCAGTTTTTAAAATGGCTCTTTACTGACATAATGGAAAGATGAATCAATATGATTCTGTGGGGGCAAGATTTAACTCATTTTTATGAAAAACAAAATTGCTTTCACATAAGTGTTGTTATGCATGTGTATGTTTTGTTTCATTGATGTGTGTGTGGGATTTTCTGCTTTCTTGGGATAGGTATTTGCATTTTTTTCTTCTTTTCTTTAGCATTTAAAAAAAACATAATTATCTCTACTTCTTGCATGCTTTTTCTAAAACTGAGGCTATGGTGTCAGAACAAACTGAGCCTATCTAATTATATATATATATATATATATATACACATACATACACACACACACACACACACACATACATGCATGCATACATACATACACATACATACATACATACATACATACATACACACTCTCATGGGAGCTACTGCAGAACCTGTAGCATCTGCACTATTGATTATAAATCTGGGACTGAAGGCTATGTTTACAAATATGTAATTCCCTATTTCCAGAAAGCTAAAATATCAGTCCCAGTTTTCACACAGTGATATCTTTTACAAGCACAACTCTACAAACTCTTCCATGTCAAGCATTTAAGTTAAAGATTTTAATGTATTATTTGATTAATAAATAGGAATTTTTATCTGTACCACTGAGTAGAAAATGCATAAGATTCTAGAGAAGTTGTTAGTATCCCTAGAGAAGTATAATAATTCTGAAAATCATTTTGAACTTTTTCTGCAGCTTTGTTCATAAATAAATATTCAGATAATCCATCATGTCAAAAGGTGTCCTGTTCAGACTATGAGGCAGCCAGGCAGGTTTAATATCAAAAAGTACTCTTCATTAAATAACTATTTACAATAAATAAGACCTTTTGGTCAAGAGGTAGACGGGTTTTGATTAAGACCAACCGGGAAACAACAGGAAAATCGGCAAGGTTGAAGGAGGAGACTGTGGTAAAACAGCGGAGCAGAATTCGCTGACAGGAGCTGGAAAGCTGGAAGAATAGGGCACATGGCACTACTGGAACTGGAGATGATCATCTGTGATCTGGAACACCACTCGAACTGGGCTAGGTGAGACCGAACTGGAACCACTGGGCAAGGCTTGGCTCTAGAGGCAGGACTGGACTGAACTAGGTGTCTCAATGCTGGACTGGGTACTCTGGGCTGGAGACTCAGAACAAGGCTGATAACTTGAAGCAAGGCTGGACTCAGCTGAAGATTCCAGGCTGGGCTGGAAGCTTGGCACACAACTAGGCTAGACTGGAGGTTCTTGACTAGACAAAGAGCTTGAAATATAACTGGACCACAGGTTCTAGACAAGGTTGAAAACCTGATTCACAATAAGATAGTTCTGAAGTTCCTGAACAACGGTGGGCAGCCGGGATGATCCTAGGTGAGACTGGAGGTCAACAGCATCATGAAGCTGTACTGGAGACTCTGGACAAGGCTGGGAGCTGGAAGCGCAGTAAGGCTGAACTGGAGATTCTGGGCAAGGTTGAGGACTTGGAGCACAACAAAGCTGGGCTGAAGATTCTGAACATGACTGGAAGCTTGAAGCAAGGCTGGAAGCATGCCTGGAACTTGCAGAATGGCAACAAAGAGGTCCGAAGCTGGACGCGAGGCTGAGGTTGCTGGGTGTGGCAGGGAGAAGATCCTTTGTGGCAGCAATTGCAGGATGCAAGTCCTCTCCAATAGGAAACACTGGCATTGATTCCCCTCCAGCTACAGACAAGGTTTCCGACGCAGTTAAGGACTCTTCTGCTGGAATGGCGAGCTCAAAGGATCAGTTGTCTCTGGCAGCTTGCTTTTCGCACGTCTGCCTTTTATGCAGATCCTTTGCAAGCTTATTCCCTTCTGCAGCCAATCAGGCTGCCTTCTCCTTCATGCGCTTTTCCGCCCAACATTCACATGTGCTGATTGGAGGATACAAATCCTCCTCTGAAGACTGACCAGTCAGCGTCTGGACTTTTCCCACACTGCTGAGTCATCTCTGGATTTCTCTTTCCCAGTTTCTGCCTGGTAAGTTTATGTTTCCCCCTCTGACTCAGAAAGAGTTTTGTTTTCTGAGTCAAAGGCTGGCAGGAATCTCACAAAAGGAATTGTGTTTATTCTAATCAATTTTATGCAATACATCTCCATCCGAAATGCTTCATTGCAGATATTGACACTATGTGCTACTGTGAGGTTTGCCACTAGGGTTCATTCCAAGGATGCATTCAAAAGTGCATTGATGTAGCTGAAAAATAACACATTGACTGAACCCAAGATTTGCTATAGCAGCAAATATGTGCATACTATGGGGAATATAATATGACTACTGTGAATGAGGGGAAAGAAATATCAAGACCAGAAATCTTAATTAAATAGATTGTAATCTTCATAATGGTCACTTTTTCTTTTCAACTGTCATCACTAGTATTATTGCTGTGTTTCTATATCACCATGATCTGACTAATAATGGTGATTTATGACATAAAAACATATAACAGATAGAAGTGAGATAAAAATAATTAAGTAAAAATGCAATAATTGCAACAAATTCAGTTAGGCATAAATGATAAAAAATCTCACTCCCCAAATTCCCTTTGGAACAATTAGGTCTTCAGCAGTTTTCAGAAGGCCAACAAAACAGATGTTGACCTCACTTCACCACAAAAGGGAGGCCATTCCAAAAGGTAGGAGCTCTTCTATGGCTGGCTAATGTCCCTTGTGTCGGATTGAGGATGATCTGGCTGCAACATCTGTCACCCCATTAATCGCCAGGGTTGATTCAGCTGATCTGGCTGGCTAGGCGGGTGTCCCCTTCCTCCCTCACCACTCCATGTGTGTCCCTCCCAAAGCTGCGTGCTCAGTGGAAGAGGACGACAATCCCATATAGAAGGAGCTCAGCCACTCATGCTCCCATCTCTGTCCAGTCCTTACCTGTCACAATAGTGACAGGACCCTCTCAGATGGCTAACAACAACAACAACAACATATTAAACTTGTATGCCTTACAATTCTCAAAGACTCTGGGAAGATTGCCAAATTTCACCATCTTCCTCATTGGCCATTTCACCCCTTGGGGTTGTTTGCTGATATACTGGGCCACTTAGTTGTTCAGACAGCCAAGAGGGTTTTGGCTAGGTTTTTCTACTTTTCATCTCTGAATGTCCCAACTTCCTCTTCTGCTTTCTCTTTCTCTTTCTGTCTCTCTCCATCACACTGGAACCATCATATTCCATTCCTTGAGTCCAAAGAGACCTGAAATAACAACGTACGGTATCTTCCATAGGCTTCTTTGAATACAGAAAGCTGATCCTGACTGCTTCTAGTGAATCATCCATATAATACATATAACTGTTTGTGTAACTTATTCTCATTTCTGTAATCACAGATATCTGTTGATCATTATTACAGTAGCATCTTCACTGATTACAGTTTAAATGCATATGTGAGCATTTTAGAGGATGAATGGAAGATGAGGGGAATTTTTTTATATGAGATGTGGAAGAGTGAGGTCAAAAAGTTGAAAACAAAGGAACTGTGTGGAGAAACAAGGTCAGCTGGAACCTGAAAATCAAAACCTGATATGGAAACTCTGGGCTGTCAAGAAGGGAATAATAGAAACCTCAGGGTTCCTGAAAGAGAAATTTGTTATCTATAAGCTAAATAATTTGCTAAATGCTACAGAAGACCTCTGATATAAAGAGCATCTGGACAAGTTTCAAGAGAGAACTAAGCTGACCAACAGTAGGAAAGACTGTTGATGCTGCAGATGCACTGCCAAAGCTCTGACTCTGAAAAAATCCATCTGTCAGGGTAATTTAACAACAACAAGAGTAAGAAGGTTTATACCAGGACTTCAGGATCAATGAAAAGAGGAATCACTTTAAAGAGAGGAATCACTTTAGTCCCACCAGTAGCAGATTTAGATGGGATCTCCAACAAGATGATAAGGCCTAACACAATTAATCTGCAGCAAGAGCAGGACAAAAATGCTATGGATTTCCTATCCCATACATGCCTGGACTAAGTAATTGGGGGTTTAAAGGCAAATGGGGAAGCTAAAACCCTAGATCAGTTTACTTGAACCATAGATTCAAGGGAAATGAAGGTCATTCAGACTGGTAGAGGAATAAATTAGGTCTTTGATCACTGGGTGTGCCTCAGCATTACCAAATGCTTCTATACTTGTTAGAACAAATTAAAGTATGAAGAGTCACCAAAGGTTTCAGATGTTGCAGTTCTTCAGGTCACTTACACCAATGAATTTCCAAGAGGAACAAGACACACATCCAACCACCAATTCATCAATCAGACAAACAATATTCAAGGCATAGAGTATGATTACAAGGCTCATGTCTTTGTTGGTAGTGTCAATCTGATATGATATACTGTATGGTGGTGTATATAGGCAAAGTTTAAAATGTTTGGGGAAATACTGACAAATAATACAAAGATTCTCTTGGACCCTGATGAAAGCAGTCATGGAAAGGAAGGAAAAGGATCAAGGCAAATGGAAGAAAGGTCAGAAGTAAACACATATACCCCTCTAGAGGAAGAAAGACCTTATCCCAGTAGGGATGGTCTATCACAGCCTTAAGATCTAGATGATAATATTGGGGAAACTACATTAAAATCGAGAAGAGAGGTTGTATCATGTAAATCTTCTAAACCCATCCAGGAGTCTGATCTTCAGAAATATTCTGGGAATCCAGGGAAAGAACGCAAACACCCTATTGTCAGTGGTCAAAATGGTTAGTCTCCAAGAATGCCTCAAAATCCCTTCTAAAAATGTTAAAGAAGAAAATTCTAAAATTAATTTCTCATTTAAGTACTCCAGGATTCTTTCTACCTACTCCTAAACAAGAAATCTATGAGCCTGTATAAAAAATCCTGCCAAAACTATTTTGTACCTCTGCAGCTAGAAATTGTTACTACTATCACAAAATCAGGAAATCCTATAATCTACATTTCTGGACCCCCAAACAGGTTATTACTAGGAAAAAGGGAGTGAAAATCAACAAGGAATACCCATGTGGGCTTGCTGGCCCCCATATAATTTTCTTTGCAGACGAACTTCCTATTTCTTTTAATACTATTTTCCATTATACAGTGAAACCTCACTTTAATGGACTAATTGTGGGGAGGGGGAGTTTGTTATTCCCCAAAGTCCAGTAAATCAAAAGGTACATCAACATGGCAATGCAAATGAGTCATTTGAGTCATCTGTGATTCCATAATTACACCAATTTTGGCGCCAACATCATGTTACTGTGACACAAATGACTTAAAGCAGAATAGAATGTGATCGGCAACATGGTGGTCCAGAAAATCAAGCTGTCACTTTGTACTCTTCTTGTATGTTTAATGCACGTTATTTCTATGCAGTTGCTGAGAACTGCATCACAAAAGCATAGAAAAATGGGCAGTTGAAAGGATATGTTCCAACCAGTTCAGAAAGTAAAAATTAGCTTGAGTTGTTTATAAATGTGGACTAATTATTTTTTCTTCATCCCTAAACTAAGAAGACAGATAGCTTTACCAACCAGAGCATCATGATAACATTCTTGAAATGACTTACCTGGGCTCCTTTTTTGGCCTATTGGCAAATGCCTTTAAATACTACTGCTACCCTAGCTCCACCAATTGATCTCCTGGTTATCACTCCTTGGCTCCCACCCTCCCAAGTTTCTTGGGCTGTAAAGGCGACGGGGGAGAAATGTGCTTTCAGACTTGCAAGTTTCTGTTAATGTAACCTTACAATAAAGTGGAATTAGTTCATCTGGGTATGCTTCCTGTCTGGACTATCTTGCAAGGCTGACATCTATCTTGCAAGTCTGAAAGTACATTTCTCCCCCATTGCCTTTACAGCCCAAGAAACTAGGGAGGGTCCCTTCTGGGATGTTTGCCACACCCACATTCCTTCGGCGGGCTAAGCTGCATCTTATCGGACTGTTCCCCTCGCTGTGGCTCTTCTCCTTGTCTCTCAAGGTCATTCCCACATACCATTACAGGAGAAGAGGGGGACCTATTAATTTTCCAGCAGAAATATTCTGGTAGTAGATTATACATTAGGAAGATAAGAGAGGCTGCAGCCAAGAATAAGAAGAGAAACACTGATAAATTGCTTATATATTTCTCAGTGTCCGCTTGGGATCCAGAAAGTAGAAATATTCATTCTTTTGTTAAATGTGACCTTTAGAGTTCAGGCCTGTCTCATTTTCAAGTGAAGTATGTGTAGATTTCAAGCAGACTAAACATCTAGTTTCCATTGTAAAGGGACAAATTTTATCTTCATGATTCTTTGAAAATTATTCAGTTGTGATCTGCCCAGCTTTGCAGTTTTCAGAAAAGCTATTTAAGATACTGCTGGATTCAATTATAGAACATGTTTTTTTTTAAATTGTAAGAGTTTACAGGAATTTGTTTCACTGACCTGCTATAGTTACAAAAGCATGCATATTTGTACGTGAATACTGACTATTCTTATTTGATCTTTTTTACAAAGATGTTTACCAATTGTGGTTTCTGACATGCAATCTCTTTCAATTGATTCTTTGTACCCCTCTTCCAGAAACTATCAAGAAATGAAACAAGGAAAAGCCAATATTGATTGTCAGGAACACTGTCTCTGTGATTGAGGACACTGCTCTTGAAATGCTAGGGTTAATTTGCCTATGTGTAAAACCAGGCTGTAGAAACAAGCTGAGGATCCTGCTCATGTACTAGCTTTCCTGCTGCCCAGTGGATCTATTCTCTGAACTGTGGGGGTGGACCTTTTGCTGCTGGGAGACTTCAACCTTCATGCCTTGGAGACTCAGTTTAGTAAAGTCCAGGAGTTCATGGCCTCCATGGCAACCATGGGCTTATCTCACGTAATCTCTAGCTCACCACATATGGATGGTCATATGTAAGACCTCTTTTTTACCACAGAAATGTTATATTATTTGGACATGCAGAGGATTTCCATCACTTCTTTGCCATGATCAGATCGCATCCTGATCTGGATGTCACTGACAGCCACCTGGGACCTCTGCAGTGTGCATAGATCCATTCAGGTGGGTCAACCCCAGTTGTCTAATGGATCCACATGGGTTCCAGAGTGTGCTTAGATGTATTCTAACAGACAACTCTCTTGAGAGTCTGGTTGGCCACTGGCAACAGGAGGCAAGCTGACTATTGGATGGAATTACTTCCAAGTGGCTGTTCTTGGTTAGTTTACTCAGGACCTCTGAGAAATGAAGCAACAGACATGTAGCATGCAGGTGGAAAAAGATGAAAAGTTATTCTGATCAAGGTTAGGTACATGACCACCTTCAGGCCTATACCTTGATGATTAGCAAAGCAAAGCATCTTTATTTTGCCACCATTATTATGGCAGTAGGCTGTGGTCCAGTGGCCTTGTTTAGGATAATTAATTCCCCTCAAGGGAAAAGTCAAGGGGCAAGATCTCTCACTTGGCTGCTGTGTCCAATCTGCACAGTATTTTGCTGATAAATTTGCTCAGATTTTCAAGAATCTTGACTCTTCTGGGCAGTGTCTTTGGTAGTGACTAGAGCAGCGGTTCTCAAACATTTGTGGTGGAGGAGAGATTGGCACAGTGGCTCCTGCTTTGCAGGATTCCACAAGGGATAGTCTTTTCTCCCTTGATCTTTAATAATTATGTGACACCACAATATAAGATTGTCTGACAGTTTGGGATACAGTATCATCAGCACATGGATGCTACCCAAATTTTGAAGTGCTGTTGATGTCTTTTTCCAGTGCTTGGAAGCTGTCAGGGTTTGGATGGGTCACAACACACTGAAGCTCAACCCAGACAAGATGGAGATATTATTTGTACATTGAGTCTTGTCATGTTCAGACTATGCAACCAAGCAGAGTAATACTGCCCAGAGTCCCCCATTGGGGGAGACGGGCGGTGATATGAATTTAATAAATTAAATAAATAAATAAATAAATATAAAAATATTTCCTTTATTAAATAACTATTTACAATAATTAAGTCCTTGAAGCACAAAAAAGTAGATTCAGTCAAGCCCAACTTGTCAACCACAAGACCACGGAACAGGATTCCCCAATGGGAACTGGATGACTGGAAGACTGGAACACCAGGTGCTGATGAAGCTGAAGACACAGGTCTCAAACTGGAACAGTACTTGAGTTGCTCTGGTGCTGGAACACTGGGTTGGACTGGAAGCCGGTAACTGGAGTCTTGAAGCAAGACTAAGGACTGGGAACAAGGCTGGACCCAACTGGAAGCTCTGGGCTAGGCTGGACCCCCTGAAATGGAGACTTGGAGCAGGACTGGGAACTCAGAGCAAGGCTAGACTTGGCTGGAAGCCCTGGACTAGGCTGGATCCTCTGGACTGGAGACTAAAGCAAGGCTGGAAACCCGGAGTAAGACTAGGCTCGGCTGGAAGCCTTGGACTAGGCTGGATTCCCTGGACTGGAAACTCAGACTAAGACTAGACTGAGAAACGGGTTCACAACAAGATAGGTGTGAAACTCCTGAGCAAGGCTGAACACCCAGAGCACAGTTGGATGGAACCGAAGACATGCTGCGGGACTGAGAATCAAAGGCATGATGAAGCTGCACGAAGATCGCGGAGTTTCAAGGCTGGATGCAAGGCTGAGATTGCTGGGCACGGTGAATACAGAATCCCCAGTGGCAGCAGAAGCAGGATCCCAGTCCTCTTCAGTGCAGAGCAAAGGCGCTGATTCCTCTTCAGCAACACACGCTGTCTCCAATGCAGTTAGGGACTCTTCCGCTGAAGCTGAAGACTTGGAGGCTCAGTTGTCTCCGGCAGCTTGCTCTCCACACATCTGCCTTTTATCCCGATCCTTTGCACACCTGGACCCTTCTGCAGCCAATTAGGGTATCTTCTCTTTTGCATGCTTTTCTGCATCATTGGCACGCACTGATTGGAAGATTCGAATCCTCCCCCGAATCCTGGCAATCAGTGCCTTGGACTCTTCCCACACTGCTGGCTGATCCTCTGGTTTTGTTTTCCTGATTTTAGCCCAGTAAGTTTCCATTTCCTCCTCTGACTCAGAAGGAGTTTCGCTTTCTTGGTCAGAGGCAGGCTTGACTCTGACAAGTCTCTCCAGTGACAACAGTGTTGTCTCTGGATGCATAGGCATTACCCCTGAAGAGCAGATTTGCAACCTGAGGGTCCTTCTAGACTTTCAGCTCCTGCTAGTACAACAGATGGAGGCTGTAGCTAGAGATGCTTTTGGCACACTTGGCTAGTCTACCAATTGTGGCATTCCAAGGCACAAAAGGTACTTGCTATACTGACTCATACTCATATGGCTTCCTGGTTAGGACAACTGTAGTACATTTTACATGAGGTTCCTTTAAAGACTACTCAGTGTAATGATTGCCTATTCTAACATACTCAGTCTCACAAGGGGATTCTTTATGAAAACTGATTTATTGACAGAATAGTATGCAAATACGAAGAAAGCTGAGAATGAGCAAAACAAACTAAAAACCCTCGCTTCAAAACCAACCCTGCCCCCTCCCTCCTAGTGACCACCCCCTCCCAGGTGTTAGCAACCGTTACCCACATTGGCCTGAGAAAGTAACCTTGAACAGAGTCACTAACCCAAACATACATTCCACAGTTGCAGTAAGAAGATTACAACATGGGGTAGAAAAGTGACATGCGAAACGTTACAATGTATACAGAACATTGAAATGATGAACATGACACTCAGAAGCTTCAGATAGTCCAAAATATAGCAGCTAGAGTTCTAACCAGCACCCATTGGTTGAAACATATTACATTTATGCTATGGGCTGTACACTGGCTACTAATTCATTTCCAGGAGTAATTTTAATTATTAATTCAATAATTTAATTATTAATTAATTAAATTATTTTAAAGCCCTTTATGGCTTGGTATTTGGGTTCCTACAGGACCATCTACCCCAACCAGAATCAGCCTGACCTATTAGGTAATCTAAAGAGAAGCTGCCTCTAGTATCCTACTTTCAGCAGACCAGTTCTCTGGAACACTCCCCCTGAGAAGGTCAGGCTGGCCATGGCTCTGATTGTGTCAGCCCTCCCAGGTAGACCAGACAGGAAGCACAACCAGATGAGCTAATTCTACTTTATTGTAAGGCTACCTCAACAGAATCTTGCAAGTCTGAAAGTACAAATCTCCCGTTATCTCTTTTTACCACCTGATCAATTAGGGCAGATCCTTCCTAAGTTTCTGGCTCTGACCATTAAGCAGCTGTGGGATCCCCCCTCATTATCTGATTGTTCCTTAGGCAGCATCTCTTCTCCTTGTCTCTCAAGGTCATTCACACATGGCATTACATCACCCTCCCCTTCAGACTCATCTCCCCCTCCTGAGTTCCCAGGAGAAACAGGTTGTGGGCTTTGAGAATGAAATGTAGCTGTGTCACTCCCCTCTTTTCCCAGCAATTCCAAGAGATCACATGAGGTGTCCTGTAAATCATCTGTTCCAGTTGAGGTGACAGTCACCCCTCCCTCAAGAACCTGTTGCTCCCACCCCCATGTCCTGTATGCCTAATGTGGAAGGAGCTGATTCATTTCACTCTACTTGGTCTCTTGGTATCTCCAAGGGTCCCTCCACCCCATAGAAGAACACCTCATGTTGGTCAGTGCCTGACTTCTGCAAGGCCAGTAGTTTCCAAGGACGGGGTTTGTTGGGGTATTTGTCGTGAAAGCAGTGTACCAATTGTGGCTTGTGTTGTTTATTCGTTCAGTCGCTTCCGACTCTTTGTGACTTCATGTACCAGCCCATGCCAGAGCTTCCTGTCGGTCATCAACACCCCCAGCTCCCCCAGGGATGAGTCCGTCACCTCTAGAATATCATCCATCCACCTTGCCCTTGGTCGGCCCCTCTTCCTTTTGCCTTCCACTCTCCCTAGCATCAGCATCTTCTCCAGGGTGTCCTGTCTTCTCATTATGTGGCCAAAGTACTTCGGTTTTGCTTTTAATATCATTCCCTCAAGGGAGCAGTCTGGCTTTATTTCCTGGAGGATGGACTGGTTTGATCTTCTTGCAGTCCAAGGCACTCTCAGAATTTTCCTCCAACACCACAGTTCCAAAGTATCTATCTTCCTTCTCTCAGCCTTCCTCATGGTCCAGCTCTCGCAGCCATATGTTACTACGGGGAACACCATTGCTTTAACTATGCAGACCTTTGTTGTCAGTGTGATGTCTCTGCTCTTAACTGTTTTATTGAGATTTGTCATTGCTCTTCTCCCAAGGATTAAGTGTCTTCTGATTTCCTGACTGCAGTCAGCATCTGCAGTAATCTTCACATCTAGAAATACAAAGTCTTTCACTGCCTCTATGTTTTCTCCCTCTATTTGCCAGTTATCAATCAAGCTGGTTGCCATAATCTTGGTTTTTTTGAGGTTTAGCTGCAAGCCAGCTTTTGCACTTTCTTCTTTCACCTTCATCATAAGGCTCCTCAGGTCCTCTTCGCTTTCAGCCATCAAAGTGGTATCATCTGCATATCTGAGATTGTTAATCTTTCTTCCAGTGATTTTAACTCCAGCCTTGGATTCCTCAAGCCCAGCACGTCGCATGATGTGTTCTGCATACAAGTTGAATAGGTAGGGTGAGAGTATACAGCCCTGCCGTACTCCTTTCCCAATCTTAAACCAGTCCCTTGTTCCGTGGTCTGTTCTTACTGTTGCTACTTGGTCATTATACAGATTCTTCAGGAGGCAGACAAGATGACTTGGTATCCCCATACCACTAAGAACTTGCCACAATTTGTTATGGTCCACACAGTCAAAGGCTTTAGACAGTCAATAAAACAGAAATAGATGTTTTTCTGAAACTCCCTGGCTTTTTCCATTATCCAGCAGATATTGGCAATTTGGTCCCTAGTTCCTCTGCCTTTTCTAAACCCAGCTTGTACAGCTGGCAATTCTCGCTCCATGAATTGCTGAAGTCTACCTTGCAGGATCTTGAGCATTACCTTACTGGCATGTGAAATGAGTGCCACTGTTCTATAGTTTGAACATTCTTTAGTGTTTCCCTTTTTTGGTATGGGGATATAAGTTGATTTTTTTCCAATCTGATGGCCATTCTTGTGTTTTCCAAATTTGCTGGCATATAGCATGCATTACCTTGACAGCATCATCTTGCAAGATTTTGAACAGTTCAGCTGGGATGCCGTCGTCTCCTGCTGCCTTGTTATTAGCAATGATTCTTAAGGCCCATTCAACCTCACTCTTCAGGATGTCTGGCTCTAGCTCCCTGACCACACCGTCAAAGCTATCCCCGATATTGTTATCCTTCCTATACAGGTCTTCTGTATATTCTTGCCACCTTTTCTTGATCTCTTCTTCTTCTCTTAGGTCCTTGCCATCTTTGTTTTTGATCATACCCATTTTTGCCTGGAATTTACCTCCGATGTTTCTAATTTTCTGGAAGAGGTCTCTTGTCCTTCCTATTCTATTGTCTTCTTCCACTTCCGTCCATTGCTTGTTTAAAAATAATTCCTTATCTCTTCTGGCTAACCTCTGGAATTTTGCATTTAATTGGGCATATCTCCCCCTATCACTGTTGCCTTTTGCTTTCCTTCTTTCTTGGGCTACTTCTAGTGTCTCAGCAGACAGCCATTTTGCCGCCTTGGTTTTCTCTTTCTTTGGGATGTATTTTGTTGCCACCTCCTGAACAATGTTGCGAACTTCTGCCCATAGTTCTTCTGGGACCCTATCTACTAAGTCCAGTCCCTTAAATCTATTCTTCACCTCCACTGCATATTCCTTAGGAATATTAGTGAGCTCATATCTAGCTGATCTGCGGGTCTTCCCTAATCTCTTTAGTCTGATCCTAAATGGTGCAATAAGAAGTAGTTCGTGATCGGAACTACAGTCAGCTCCAGGTCTTGTTTTTACCGACTGTATAGATGTCCGCCACCTTTGGCTGCAAAGGATGTAGTCAATCTGATTTCGGTGTTGTGCATCTGGGGAAGTCCATGTATAAAGCCGTCTCTTAGGTTGTTGGAAGAGAGTGTTTGTTATGCAGAGTGAGTTGTCTTGGGAAAATTCTATCAGCCTATGTCCTGCTTTGTTTTGTTCTCCCAGGCCATGCTTACCTGCAATTCCAGGTGTCATTTGACTGGCCACCTTGGCATTCCAGTCTCCTGTGATGAAAATAACATCTCTTTTAGGCGTGTTGTCCAGTAGGTGCTGCAGATCCTCATAGAACTGCTCTACTTCAGCTTCTTCAGCATCTGTGGTTGGGGCGTATATTTGGATCACTGTGATGTTAGATGGCTTGCCCTGAATTCGAATTGAGATCATTCTATCCTTTTTTGGATTGTATCCGAGCACTGCTTTAGCCACTTTACTATTAATTATGAAGGCTACTCCATGTTTTCTGTGGTCCTCTTTTCCACAGTAGTAGATCTGGTGGTCATTTGATGTGAAGTGGCCCATTCCAGTCCATTTCAGTTCACTGACACCCAAAATGTCTATCTTTAATCTTGACATCTCACCAATAACCACATCCAATTTGCCCTGGCTCATAGATCTTACATTCCAGGTTCCAATGGGGTGCTGATCCTTAGAACATCGGATTCGTCGTTCACCACCAGCACCGTCGACTGCTAGCCGTCCTTTCGGCTTTGAGCTAGCCGTGTCATCACGTCTGGGGCTAGTTGAACTCATCCTCTGTTCCTCCCCAGTAGCATTTTGACCATCTTCTGACCTGGGGGTCTCATCTTCCGATGGTATACCGACATATCTCTGGTTGTACTGATCCATTTAGTTTTCACGGCAAGAATACTGGGGTGGGTTGCCATTACCTTCCCCAGGGATCACATTTAGTCTGACCTCTCTGTCATGTCCTTCCCATCTTGGGTGGGCCTTTACAGTTTAGCCCATGGCATCATTGAGGTGCTCAAGCTCCAGCACCATGACAAGGTAACGATCCTTTGCTGAAGGCCAATTGTGGCTACTAGAGAGAAACAAAGAAGCTTTCAAGAGAAACCCATAGGATGGGGGGAACCAGAAAAATCCAATCCCAGCCTGGTGGGTCTGCTCACTTTATACCACTGGTCTGCCCATTGCAGCCTTCCCCTACCCCAAATGTTTAAGTGTACTGTCCAGAAACTAAGAGTTTATTCAACCCAGGTTTCTTTCTAAATTGAAATTGGTTTCAAATATAGTAAAATAGATTCCTTCCCAAGAAATGCTAACACCCAGGAAACCAGAAAGGGAAAACTGATGCAAAGGTTTGCTGCAGTCTATCATGGGTATACAATTATACATTTCATTGGAAGAATTACTAAAAGTCACAGCAAAAGCTAAACCAGTGCAGGAATGAGCAAAACAGCCTATCAGACCAGTGGCTTCTGACCTTTTCCAGCACATTAATAAAAAAAGGAAAAAGAAAGAAAGAATTACTAGAAGTCCTTCTGCAATTGCTATTCGACCATTTCTGAAAAAACCCAAGATATATTTTGGATGGTTGTTTTTCTGAATTTGGTTATCTGGGTTTGAAGAATGTCTCTAAATATACATTAGTTCCAAACTCCAATATCTGAATGCTTCCTCACCACCACTCCCTTTGCTTTTATTTTTGCAGGCTTAACATTAATTGTGATGCTTCGTTTTTCATTGCTAAATGTCATTGTACTGTAACTCCATATGCATCAGCAGCTCTGCAATGGCACAAGCTGGTTAAATATAAAAGACTTCCCCTGAATCTTACTCTTTCGTCTTTTCTTCTTAACCATAATGAGAAATCTCTTCAGGAACCTTTAGGCTAGTTTTCACTTCATATACAACCACACATGAAAATTTTCAGAAGGAGGACAGCTTGTATCTGTGCTCAAGTGCAATTAAGAGTGTGGAATAAAAACTACAAAGGACACCGTGGTTCTCAGGCTGGTCCAGGATGGAACCTATGCATTAGGGATTTGATTCTAAACACCGAGAACTCAGAGATTCCTGACTATTTTATTGAACTAAGGCAATCTGACAAACCTCTGCTTTTTCAAAATAATAGGGATTGTTGGGTGAAAAGTCCCAATGACATGAAAACAAACAGCTAGCCCATCCAAGCTCCTCTGGTAGAAAAGAAGCATAGCCACATGGATCTTGGATAGTACACCAACACATGATTCCAATTTCCAAAGCAATTCTATGCACATGTACTAGCAAATAAGTCTCATTGAACTCACTGAGATTTATTCTGAGTAGACATGTTTAGGATTCTGCTGGTCTGATTCTCTAATAACAGAGTTACTGGAGCATTTCTTTAGGAATATTCTCTACATTTTCATGTCTGGTTTCAAAACTAAGCAGCACTCTTCATTTGGCTTACATAGTTTTGAACAATTGCCGTTCGTACTGCAGCCTTAGAGTGACATCTATAGTATGAAAATTAAACAGAAAGTTCTGCTGAAAAAGGAGAAGGAGAAGATGCTGGAGAAGGAGAACCAAGACAGACTGGGGGAAGGAATTAATTGATAGATTGTATAAGGTTAAAGAAGAAAAGGAAATAATTCCACATTTCTCTTGCCACCCCCCTGAGCCCTACCAGGCTGCCGGGGCTCAGAGGAGTGGCATGAGAAGGGGGAAAGAAAAACAGGAGAAATCAAAGCTTTAAACCTGACAACCTACTCCCATAGATCAGGCACTGTGCCTGATCTGTACAGCAATGCTTCCTAGTAAAGCAGAAGTATTTGCTTTATTGGGAGCTTCACCCCTCCATGAATTAGGAAATGGGAACAAGAGAACACAGTCTGCTTTTTCAGCAGAATCCATAGAAATATGCAGCAGTTAGGATGAAATATCTCATAAGCAATAGAGCTAGAAATGTATAAAGAGAGATGGAGAAGGGATAGAACCCCATTTTTTCTAATTCATGTGATGACAGCCTTTTACATGTATATATGTATGTATGTATGCATGCTTTGAACCTTACCTGTCTACATTACCCTTTACAAAGGAAAAAAAATGTCATTTAAATGGTACTATCTGGATCCTTTATTACTTGTTGCACAACAGAACTCACTCCCCAACAGTATGCCACCACTATCTGCAGTTCAACTAGCTCAGGACCATGTTTCAACAGATGGTTTAGCCATCTTTCTAAACTTGCTTCCTTTTTTAGGGAGAGTGATAGGTAGTTGCTTTTCCCACTGAAAAAGCAGGTGATGCCAGGGAATCCACCAGCTGTTTTACAGTTTGTGAGGATAGCGGCTATCACTGGCCCTATAGCTGAGGCAGAATAGGGCTCATCAATGAGGGCATTGCAAAATATTACACACACACACGCATGCACGCACACACACTGCTGGAAAGCACACTAAAGTGGCCATAAGGAAGAACCCATAAATGTGTCTGAATCTTCTTGCAGTTTATCTTACAAAGATGGAAGGATTTCCACTAGATGACTAGCACTCATTTTATTCATGGTCATGCTTTATCATAAACTCAGCCCTTTATGATTTGATTATTAGCATAACTCTGTATATCAGTATCTCTTATCCCTTAACAACAGCAGAAAGACTAACATCAATTAAAATTATTATCAAAAGACCCATGACTTCTCCAACACAGCAATATCCTGTTATCATATTGTGTGAAATTCTCATATTTACAACTGCTAATAGAACTATAATTCTCTCAAAGGTCTTGTGGCTCTTTACAGAACAATATTTAGTTGCATTGCAAATAGAGCCAGCTGCTTGATAGAATTCTAACCCTACTTCTCAGGAACAGGAAAACATACAAGACTGCTTACATTATAAGACCAATATCAAATGTCAATACTTCTTTTTTCTTTCTTTATTGGTGGGGGTGATTTAAAAGAAGAAGTGAAGTATGAACCATTAAAATGTCTTTGTTCCAAGGGTTCCTGCAAGAGTACAGAATGCATTCTTCAGCAGTTAATATTCTCCAGTATTGTATACTAATCTGATGTGTCATTGTGTGCTTTCTATTATTTCTATTATAACCTCCCATCAAGGTAACTAATCACTGGAAGAATTATTGATCCATGACATTTCATGTAATGGTGCAAACAATCTCATATTCCTTTGTGTCACAAAGGTTATTAAAGATGATTTTCTCCACAGAATAAGGAGATGCATCAAAATATTTGGGAAAAATATTCCACTCTCTTCTTTTATGCCAATGTTTTTAAGTTATCATTTCTTAATTAGCTTCATCCCATCAACCAATCACTTCCTGCCTCCCAGTTTTTGGACTGTTGCACAATTGCAGAAGTAGTAAACTCTGCCCTTTTCTGCCATCCACCACCTCCTGCTGCAATCCCAATGCAAACCTAAGCCTAAATCTGGACATACCTGGACTTGCCTGATATCTGAGAGTTGCATTTTGAACTTATTCTGACCTTGCCTTTATTATTGGCAAAACATGTCTCTACCAGTATTGTCCTCTTTTTGGAAAGTACCCTATCATTTTAGTGGTAAATCTCTTCTTTAGTGGTTTGTAGAAAGAGCAGTCTTTCAAAGATACTATTTCTGTGCATTTGGGGCAAATAATACAATTGCCATTATTAGGAACATTTTAAAAAATCCGTTGTGAATTTTTTTCCAAGTGAAATGTAATGATCCAAACAAAAGGAGTTTGTTGTAGCAGGGGCATGAACAAATTTAAGGAATCAACTAGCATCTGCTTAAACAAATTTATTGACTTAAAATTTACTTACAAAATGGTGAGTATTGGAAAGTTGCATAATCGAGTATACAAGTGAAATGGTTCTATAAGAAAAAAAAACATGCATATTTGACAGTTGCATTAAAAAGTATCCATTAGAATTACTTGTTGGTATATTGGCGAAGATGTATTTATTGAGATTTAAATCAATAATTGTTGATTGCGTATTTATTTTATTTATTATTCACATTTCTATTACCGCCCATCTCCCCCCAAGAAGGGGACACTGGGCAGTTTACAGTAAAATTCTCCTTAAAACCTCAACATAATAAAATCACTGAATCAACACCTACAATACTAAAATAATAAATATAAATATAAAATCCAAGTGGGAAAATTTCCATTTGGTAGGGAGAACTCTACGTCACCAGCCACCCCCAGGAAGAGCTATTGCCCTTCCCATCCCAGGCAAGGCAGCAGAACCAGGTCTTCAAACCCTTCCAGAAGGTCAGGAGCAAAGGGGCCTGCCTCACCTCGGGGGGTAGAATGTTCCAAAGGGCAGGCGCCACTGCATAGAAGGCTCACCTCCTGGACCCCGCCAAGTGGAACTCCCTTGCCGACAGGATCTGCAGCATGCCCTCCCCGCATGACTGGGTGGGACGGGTCGATGTTATGGGGATGAGACGGTCCCTCAGGTAACCTGGCCCCATGCCATGTAGGGCTTTAAAGATAATAACCAACACCTTGAATCAGACCCAGAAGCAAACTGGGACCCAGTGCAGCTCATGCAGTAAAGGTGTTACGCATGCTGATCTTGGAGCACTCATCACTGTTCCCGCAGCCGCATTCTGGACCAGCTGAAGCTTCTGGATACTCTTCAAGGGTAGCTTCATGTAGAGCACATTGCAGTAGTCTATATGGGAGATGACCAGGGCATGAGTGACTGTCTGGAGAGCATCTCGATCCAGGAAAGGGTGTAACTGGCGCACAACATGAAGTTGTGCAAAGGCCTTCCTGGCCACAACTGCCACCTGCTCTTCGAGCAGGAGTCATGAGTCCAGGAGGACACCCAAGTTATGCACTGGTTCTGAATGGGGCAGTGCCACCCCATCCAGAACTAATGATGACAACTTCCTGGATACTGAGGAGCCGTCAATCCACAGCCACTCCATCTTACCAGGGTTCAGCTGAAGCCTGTTGTTCCCCATCCAGACCCCCACAGCCCCCAGGCACTGAGAGAGGGCAGCCACAGCATCACTTACTTCACCCGAGATGGAGATATATATCTGAGTATCATTAGCATATTGATGATACATCATCCCATGGTGACAGATGATCTCACCAGCGGTTTCATGTAGATGTTAAATAGGAGACGGGAGAGAACCAAACCCTGTAGCACACACACGGCAGGGGTCAAAGGTCAGATCTCTCATCTCCTATCACCACCGACTAGGACCCACCCTGGAGGAAGGAGGTGAACCAGCACAAAACTATGCCACCCACCCCTAACTCCCTGAGCTGCCCCAGAAGGATGCCATGGCCGATGGTATTGAAAGCCACTGAGAGGTCCAAAAGAGCCAGGATGGATGCACTGCCACCATCCCGCTCCCACCAGAGATCATTCGTAAGCGCGACAATGCAGTCTCTGTCCCATACCCTGGCCTGAAACCTGAATGAAAGGGGTCTAGATAATCTGTTTCATCCAGAATCCTCTGAAGTTGTAATGCCACCACTTTCTCAACCACCTTCCCCAAAAAGGGGAGGTGGGAGACTGGGTGAAAATTGTCCAGGGCAGTAGGGTCCAGCAATGGCTTTTTGAGGAGAGGATGTACCAGTGCCTCTTTAAAGGCAATGGGAACCACTCCTAAAGGCAATGGGAACTACTCAAGGATACATTAACCATTGCCTGGACCCAACCATGTGTCACCTCCCAGGCTGCTTTCACAAGCCAGGAAGGGCACGGTCTAGATGACACGTGGCATTTACAGTCTGGAGGATCCTGTCCACTTCCTCAGGCCCAACAGGATCAAACTGTTCCCAGATAACAGGGTAAGTACATTCCCTCAGCATCTCCCCAGATTCTGCTCCACGCTTAGAGTCCAACTTGGAACGAATCTGAGCGATTTTATCCTGCAGATGCTCAGCAATCTCCTCCACATGGCCCTATAGGTGGGAGACAGAGCCCCCCTTACCTAATAATGATCGAGTAATTTTAAACAGGGTCGTTGAGTGTCATTCTGCAGACACAATAAGAGAGGAGAAATATTGATGTTTTGCCACTCTTACTGCCACAAGGTAGGCCTTAATAGCAGTTCTAGCCTGTGTTCAGTCAGATTCGGTCTTGGTCTTCCTCCAGCGGCACTCTAGGCATCTCTTAACCCTCTTCAAAGACGGTGTATATTGTGTATATTTTAATAACTGACCGAAAATTTAAAGTGCCAGACAAATTTATTTAAATTGGGCATGCTACAGATTCCCATTAGTTGCTGTAGCTGGCTTACAAAAATTTGTATACACTGAAATTATCTGGCTCAAAAAAGTCTTAGAAGTTGGAATAAAAGAAATGTTTTAAGTCCCTCTTAACTTTAACAAGGAGGGATCCAAGTGGTCCAGCTCCAACAGCAAGTTATTATATAGTCTATGCCTTACCAGATAGAGGTCAAAATTACCAGTTGAAGATCTAAGCATGCACGGTAGACTCTGTGGGCAGTGGTGGTCCTTCAGGTTTTCTGAGTCCAGACAGTACAGGACAAGCTATATGACACAGGCTGGGTTTAGACTGGTCCACACAAACTTAATCACCAATCATAAATATTCATCACCTGTTACAAATTATGAATTAAATATCACTTGACATTTAAGCAGTGGTAATATACAGTATACGTTAGGTATACCAATACAAATTGATCTAAACATCAATATATAAACATAATCAACCCATCTCTCAGGAAAAAAATGGGTTTTCTATCCATTTTTCTTAGTTCCTAGAGTTATTAGTCCATGCTGATATTTCACTGCAGCATGGATTTATGTTACTAGCACAAGCCTGCCAGACAGGAATGCCCACAAGGAGGTCAAAAAAGTCAAGATGGAATCCCTCTCTCATTGGGAGAGGACAGTGACTAGAGTAATGAAAAGGTTAGTAGCCAGGCCACAGGGCCCTATATCTACTGCAATAATCATGGATGTATTGTTAGCTTAGAATTAGAAGCAACTTTTCTTTGAATATCAGTTATTGGGGAGGAACAGTGACAAGACTGTTGCCCCATTTCTAAATAGCATATGATTTCACATTGTGAGAAATATACTAGATTAGATAGATCTTTAGTTTGATGCGTTATGGCTCTTCTTATGTAGCTGGTTAATCCTTTCAAGAGAAAAACATAAGCTTAAAGACTTTTTTTTCCCCTCTGAAAGCAATTAACTAAGGAGAAGGGCTTGGGATACATGTAGCTTCCCTGTAGTTTCCCAAGTGTATTGTGTGGTACCCTTTCATCACACTAAAAACTCCCCATGAAACTATGAGTCCCAAAGTTAACATTTTGGGAAGAAAGACCTCTGCGGGCATTTGGATAGCAGTTGCCTATGCAGAGCACAATGAAAGATAAATTCACCCCATGCTGTCCTATTTCATGTGGCATGAAGTCTCTTCATATTCAGCTTCCTGACATTTTGAGGCAATAACAGAAGCCTCAGAAAACACATAGTCTCTTTTTTAAAGAAGGCAGCAGTGAAAGTTTCTGCCTGAGGAGCTATGCAAACCCTTATCACATATACTCTGCTTGATTCTGTACATTGTATTCTCTCTCTCGTTGTCTCTCTCTGTCTCTCTTTCTCTCTCGCCAGGGTAACAATTGAGCAAGACTTTGAAAATTAAGAATTGAATAAAGGTCTGATCTGTTCTACCAAACACTGGGTGTTAAATCTTGCAAGCAAAATCTTGACAGATTTTAGTGAATACTGTAGTACCTGGATGCTATTCCTACTGGGATAAGCTTGAAGGAATGTTCCCTATAAATTTTGAAGCCTATCTTTACGATTTAGACACGGGGGAGTCTTTCTACCTCAGTTAAATATATATTGATTGTATGCCAGGAAGCTGATCCTCCTGATTTATTTCTATTTTTGAAATAAGATTAGCATTTTTTTCTTCTTTTTCAAATTCTACCTGGCAAATTTAGATTTTAGGAATGAAGAGGCTGGAAGGGGGAAGAGATATTTTAAATTCTCCATTCTGAACCCAATGGCCCCAATCTGGAACTTAAGGGGAAATATGAGTGATACCACCTAGGTGAAATAATGAGTAGTTAATGCTAAAGATAGTTGGGTTAATATCTACAGTAGGTTTTGAAGGATCTTAGGGCTTGAGGGAGGAATGGAGTAGAAATGCCCATTGCATGAACGGCCTTCCTTTCATGCAATATTGGATTTCACCCATAACTGTTGTTTATTCATTTAGTCGCTTCCGACTCTTCGTGACTTCATGGACCAGCCCACGCCAGAGCTTCCTGTTGGTCGTCAACACCCCCAGCTCCCCCAGGGATGAATCCATCACCTCTAGAATATCATCCATCCACCTTGCCCTTGGTCGGCCCCTCTTCCTTTTGCCTTCCACTCTCCCTAGCATCAGCATCTTCTCCAGGGTGTCCTGTCTTATCATTATGTGGCCAAAGTATTTCAGTTTTGCCTTTAATATCATTCCCTCAAGTGAGCAGTCTGGCTTTATTTCCTGGAGGATGGACTGGTTTGATCTTCTTGCAGTCCAAGGCACTCTCAGAATTTTCCTCCAACACCACAGTTCAAAAGCATCTATCTTCCTTCTCTCAGCCTTCCTTATGGTCCAGCTCTCGCAGCCATATGTTACTACTGGGAACACCATTGCTTTAACTATGCAGACCTTTGTTGTCAGTGTGATGTCACTGCTCTTAACTATTTTATTAAGATTTGTCATTGCTCTTCTCCCAAGGATTAAGAATCTTCTGATTTCCTGACTGCAGTCAGCATCTGCAGTAATCTTCACGCCTAGAAATACAAAGTCTTTCACTGCCTCTACGTTTTCTCCCTCTATTTGCCAGTTATCAATCAAGCTGGTTGCCATAATCTTGGTTTTTTTGAGGTTTAGCTGCAAGCCAGCTTTTGCACTTTCTTCTTTCACCTTCATCATAAGGCTCCTACGGTCCTCTTCGCTTTCAGCCATCAAAGTGGTATCATCTGCATATCTGAGATTGTTAATCTTTCTTCCAGTGATTTTAACTCCAGCCTTGGATTCCTCAAGCCCAGCATGTCACATGATGTGTTCTGCGTACAAGTTGAATAGGTAGGGTGAGAGTATACAGCCCTGCTGTACTCCTTTCCCAATCTTAAACCAGTCCCTTGTTCCGTGGTCTGTTCTTACTGTTGCTACTTGGTCGTTATACAAATTCTTCAGGAGGCAGACAAGATGACTTGGTATCCCCATACCACTAAGAACTTGCCACAATTTGTTATGGTCCACACAGTCAAAGGCTTTAGAATAGTCAATAAAACAGAAATAGATGTTTTTCAGAAACTCCCTGGCCTTTTCCATTATCCAGCAGATATTGGCAATTTGGTCCCTAGTTCCTCTGCCTTTTCTAAACCCAGCTTGTACAGCTGGCAATTCTCGCTCCATGAATTGCTGAAGTCTACCTTGCAGGATCTTGAGCATTACCTTACTGGCATGTGAAATGAGTGCCACTGTTCGATAGTTTGAACATTCTTTAGTGTTTCCCTTTTTTGGTATGGGGATATAAGTTGATTTTTTCCAGTCTGATGGCCATTCTTGTGTTTTCCAAATTTGCTGGCCTAGAGCATGCATTACCTTGACAGCATCATCTTGCGAGATTTTGAACAGTTCAGCTGGGATGCTGTCGTCTCCTGCTGCCTTGTTATTAGCAATGCTTCTTAAGGCCCATTCAACCTCACTCTTCAGGATGTCTGGCTCTACCTCCCTGACCACACCGTCAAAGCTATCCCCGATATTGTTATCCTTCCTATACAGGTCTTCCGTATATTCTTGCCACCTTTTCTTGATCTCTTCTTCTTCTGTTAGGTCCTTGCCATCTTTGTTTTTGATCATACCCATTTTGGCCTGGAATTTACCTCCAAAGTTTCTAATTTACTGGAAGAGGTCTCTTGTCCTTCCTATTCTATTGTCTTCTTCCACTTCCGCACATTGCTTGTTTAAAAATAATTCCTTATCTCTTCTGGCTAACCTCTGGAATTTTGCATTTAATTGGGCATATCTCCCCCTATCACTGTTGCCTTTTGCTTTCCTTCTTTTTTGGGCTACTTCTAGTGTCTCAGCAGACAGCCATTTTGCCTTCTTGGTTTTCTCTTTCTTTGGGATGTATTTTGTTGCCACCTCCTGAACAATGCTGCCAACTTCTGTCCAGAGTTCTTCCGGGACCCTATCTACTAAGTCCAATCCCTTAAATCTATTCTTCACCTCCACTGCATATTCCTTAGGAATATTAGTGAGCTCATATCTAGCTGATCTGCGGGTCTTCCCTAATCTCTTTAGTCTGATCCTAAATGGTGCAAGAAGTAGTTCATGATCTGAACTAAAGTCAGCTCCAGGTCTTGTTTTTACCGACTGTATAGATGTCCGCCACCTTTGGCTGCAAAGGATGTAGTCAATCTGATTTTGGTGTTGTGCATCTGGTGAAGTCCATGTATAAAGCCATCTCTTAGGTTGTTGGATTCACCCATAATATCAAATTTAAATATACATTTAAAATAGGAACAATTATTCCATGTCATTACATCCTGCTTTTTCTCCAGAAGCTCAATGCAGCATACATAGCTTTCCCTTCTCCATTTCCCCCCCCCCCCAAACTACCATGAGAGATAGGTTGGGCTGAAAGAGAAAACTAATCCATAAAGGTGAGAACAGATTTGAGCTTGGGTTACTCCAGTTTTAGTCCAACACCTTAACTACTATACTATACTGGCTCCCATAACTGCAGTATATAATAAAAAAATTAATTCACTATTTTGGAAATATGAGAGACAGCACCTTTCTGTTTGTGTCGATGGCTTTTCAGTTATACTCACACCTTTGGTTGGTGTTGAATATTCAGCTGTTGCACATGGATATATAAACCAGCTTTGTTTCATTTAATTCTGTCTCCTCCTTTGACTAAAACAAAGAAACACTAAACTTTACCAGTTCATAACCTACAGCTGAAGAAAAGCAGGCTCTCTCTTGAAAACTAATATCTAGAATACTGAGCATTAGTTATCTATCATGTTCATTTTATATTTCTATTTGTTATTCTGTAGAACTAAACAAGTGTATGTTATTTGAGAAGGATCTAGAACGGCATTTGTAAGGGTCTTCATCTTTTCTCCAAATATTTTCAATATTGGAAAAGTGATCTATTTTCAAAAATCACTAACCAAGCATTCTGTTCATCCTGCCCAGATTGTTGTCCGTATCAGTCAACATAAAGATGTACAAATATTGTTACTTGAAGCAGTCAAGGCAATAATTAAATATAATTGAGAGTCAGACAATGATGTATCAGTAATCACAACTTCCATAGGGACATAGTCCTTATGGACGTTTAACACACAAGCAGTGAACTATTGTGAAGGAACATAGACCTGAACTAGTGAATGGGGAAGGTATGGGTGAGCCATTAAAAGTGGACTTTAAGGAAAAAATTACTCAGTCCTGAGAAAGAGGTGAAAAAAAATTCAAAATAATTTCAACTTGCTTTTGCCTAGAGAAAAACTCTAACAGGCTGTCAACATTCTGCTCTTCTACCCTATAACAATAAACAGAATTCCTGGAATCACTGCCAGGCCTGTTTCATGACCTGGCCTGTCTCAAAGGGCTGACAGCTAAAAGCAGGCGATATTTGTTTTTGCCTTCATAATCAATATTAATATTTCACTGGGTACTGTTTTTTCTGAACATATTTTCTCACTTTCCTTGAGTTAGTACAAAGTAGTTTTGGTGTATAATTGCATTTAAAAAACACTTGGGAATAAAAAATATATATTGTAGTCATTACACAGATAAATATTTGTAACACCCTTAATATACAAGATAGGAGAAAGTAGGAAAGGTAACAGACAATTAACTTTTGTTTTCTTTGGACATTCTGTCCTTTATCTTTTTACCAAGACTTTTCTGCATTCAGCTGTTCTCCTCTTCCTCCCTCTTGTATGTGTATGTATGAGAACTCAAGTCTATCTACCATTCTCTCATACAAGTTTTTACAATGTCTTTATTAAAGTATGTCATAGAAACAAACTGGGTAAGACAAAGATACTCAAAAAAGGAGATATTTTAAAGGCAGATGCTTTTAAACAACAAATCACCTCCTCCTGTACTAAAGAGAAACTCCTAATTTGGCATACTAGAATAATTTGCTCAGTACAAAGCAAAATATAAGGCTGATGACAGAAAATCTCATCTTCTTCTCTATAAAACATGCCAGGAGTTCCTTTGGACTAGGACACACCAAACATTATATATTTATTAATGGGGTTTAAAGACCACTTTTCATTCAAAGTTTTATCAAAACACCTTAAAATATTTACATCATACAATAAATATATCATAAATATAATATATCATATATATCATATATATATATATATATATATATATATATATATAATATTTTTTGATATATACATATATCAAAAAATAAAAGCAGTAAATGTAATAGAAACAGTTGTTGTTGTTGTTGTTTATTCGTTTAGTCGCTTCCGACTCTTCGTGACTTCATGGACCAGCCCACGCCAGAGCTTCCTGTCGGTCGTCAACACCCCCAGCTCCCTCAGGGACGATTCCGTCACCTCTAGAATATCATCCATCCACCTTGCCCTTGGTCGGCCCCTCTTCCTTTTGCCTTCCACTCTCCCTAGCATCAGCATCTTCTCCAGGGTGTCCTGTCTTCTCATTATGTGGCCAAAGTATTTCAGTTTGGCCTTTAATATCATTCCCTCAAGTGAGCAGTCTGGCTTTATTTCCTGGAGGATGGACTGGTTTGATCTTCTTGCAGTCCAAGGCACTCTCAGAATTTTCCTCCAACACCACAGTTCAAAAGCATCTATCTTCCTTCGCTCAGCCTTCCTTATGGTCCAGCTCTCGCAGCCATATGTTACTACGGGGAACACCATTGCTTTAACTATGCGGACCTTTGTTGTCAGTGTGATGTCTCTGCTCTTAACTATTTTATCGAGATTTGTCATTGCTCTTCTTCCAAGGATTAAGCGTCTTCTGATTTCCTGACTGCAGTCAGCATCTGCAGTAATCTTCGCACCTAGGAATACAAAGTCTTTCACTGCTTCTACATTTTCTCCCTCTATTTGCCAGTTATCGATCAAGCTGGTTGCCATAATCTTGGTTTTTTTGAGGTTTAGCTGCAAACCAGCTTTTGCACTTTCTTCTTTCACCTTCATCATAAGGCTCCTCAGTTCCTCTTCGCTTTCAGCCATCAAAGTGGTATCATCTGCATATCTGACATTGTTAATGTTTCTTCCAGAGATTTTAACTCCAGCCTTGGATTCCTCAAGGCCAGCTTGTCGCATGATGTGTTCTGCATACAAGTTGAATAGGTAGGGTGAGAGGATACAGCCCTGCCGTACTCCTTTCCCAATCTTAAACCAGTCTGTTGTTCCGTGGTCTGTTCTTACTGTTGCTACTTGGTCGTTATACAGATTCTTCAGGAGGCATACAAGATGACTTGGTATCCCCATACCACTAAGAACGTGCCACAATTTGTTATGGTCCACACAGTCAAAGGCTTTAGAATAGTCAATAAAACAGAAATAGATGTTTTTCTGAAACTCCCTGGCTTTTTCCATTATCCAGCGGATATTGGCAATTTGGTCTCTAGTTCCTCTGCCTTTTCTAAACCCAGCTTGTACATCTGGCAATTCTCGCTCCATGAACTGCTGAAGTCTACCTTGCAGGATCTTGAGCATTACCTTACTGGCATGTGAAATGAGTGCCACTGTTCGATAGTTTGAACATTCTTTAGTGTTTCCCTTTTTTGGTATGGGGATATAAGTTGATTTTTTCCAGTCTGATGGCCATTCTTGTGTTTTCCAAATTTGCTGGCATATAGCATGCATTACCTTGACAGCATCATCTTGCAAGATTTTGAACAGTTCAGCTGGGATGCCGTCGTCTCCTGTTGCCTTGTTATTAGCAATGCTTCTTAAGGCCCATTCAACCTCACTCTTCAGGATGTCTGGCTCTAGCTCACTGACCACACCGTCAAAGCTATCCCCGATATTGTTATCCTTCCTATACAGGTCTTCCGTATATTCTTGCCACCTCTTCTTGATCTCTTCTTCTTCTGTTAGGTCCTTGCCATCTTTGTTTTTGATCATAACCATTTTTGCCTGGAATTTACCTCCGATGTTTCTAATTTTCTGGAAGAGGTCTCTTGTCCTTCCTATTCTATTGTCTTCTTCCACTTCCGCGCATTGCTTGTTTAAAAATAATTCCTTATCTCTTCTGGCTAACCTCTGGAATTTTGCATTTAATTGGGCATATCTCCCCCTATCACTGTTGCCTTTTGCTTTCCTTCTTTCTTGGGCTACTTCTAGTGTCTCAGCAGACAGCCATTTTGCCTTCTTGGTTTTCTCTTTCTTTGGGATGTATTTTGTTGCTGCCTCCTGAACAATGCTGCCAACTTCTGTCCAGAGTTCTTCCGGGACCCTATCTACTAAGTCCAGTCCCTTAAATCTATTCTTCACCTCCACTGCATATTCCTTAGGAATATTAGTGAGCTCATATCTAGCTGATCTGTGGGTCTTCCCTAATCTCTTTAGTCTGATCCTAAATTGTGCAAGAAGAAGTTCGTGATCTGAACTACAGTCAGCTCCAGGCCTTGTTTTTACCGACTGTACAGATGTCCGCCACCTTTGGCTGCAAAGGATGTAATCAATCTGATTTCGGTGTTGTCCATCTGGTGAAGTCCATGTATAAAGCCGTCTCTTAGGTTGTTGGAAGAGAGTGTTTGTTATGCAGAGTGAATTGTCTTGGCAAAATTCTATCAGCCTATGTCCTGCTTCATTTTGTTCTCCCAGGCCATACTTACCTGTAATTCGAGGTGTCATTTGACTGCCCACCTTAGCATTCCAGTCTCCTGTGATGAAAATAACATCTCTTTTAGGCGTGTTGTCCAGTAGGTGCTGCAGATCCTCATAGAACTGCTCTACTTCAGCTTCTTCAGCATTTGTGGTTGGGGCGTATATTTGGATCACTGTGATGTTAGATGGCTTGCCCTGAATTCGAATTGAGATCATTCTGTCATTTTTTGGGTTGTATCCAAGCACTGCTTTAGCCACTTTACTATTAATTATGAAGGCTACTCCATTTCTTCTGTGGTCCTCTTGTCCACAGTAGTAGATCTGGTGGTCATTTGATGTGAAGTGGCCCATTCCAGTCCATTTCAGTTCACTGACGCCCAGAATGTCTATCTTTAATCTTGACATCTCACCAATAACCACATCCAATTTGCCCTGGCTCATAGATCTGACATTCCAGGTTCCAATGGTGTGTTGATCCTTAGAACATCGGATTCGCCGTTCACCACCAGCACCGTCGGCCGCTAGCCGTCCTTTCGGCTTTGAGCTAGCTGCGTCATCACGTCTGGGGCTAGTTGAGCTCATCCTCTGTTCCTCCCCAGTAGCATTTTGACCATCTTCCGACCTGGGGGTCTCACCTTCCGATGGTATACCGACATATCTCTGGTTGTACTGATCCATTTAGTTTTCACGGCAAGAATACTGGGGTGGGTTGCCATTACCTTCCCCAGGGATCGCATTTAGTCTGACCTCTCTGTCATGACCTTCCCATCTTGGGTGGCCCTTCACGGTTTAGCTCATGGCATCATTGAGGTGCTCAAGCTCCAGCACCACGACAAGGTAACGATCCTTTGCTGAAGAATAGAAACAGTAGTCATGAATAATTACTAGTGCCATTGGCAAGAAGGCAGAGATGAATTGAAGAGAAAGTGTAGGCAAATAAATGAGTTTTCCATTTACAAGAGAAACATCCCATAGAGAGGGTCCACCTGACTTCCTCAAGGAGTTTGCTCACACATAATGTATGTCACAAACTGGAGATTGGCACGTTTTCTAGTTCTCTTCTATTTCAGGTTATAGTAAGAGCAATGAAACAGTCCACTGGTGAAATGGTTAAAGACAACAACACAGCAGTGCAGTTGGTAGCTGAGGAATGAAAGAAAGAGGAAGAGGAGGAGAGGGAGAGGTTGCTTCTCCCAGGTTTCAAACTGGAGACCCTTTACATGCGAGGTAAACATGATACCCACTACTCTGTTGAAGCACCACTCTAAGAGTAGCAGCAGCAGAGGTTAAGGAGCTGAGTGGTGTTAGGACTAACCAAGAAGAGAGACACTGGCGCTACCAAAGGAGAAGGATTTGAGTGGAATACTGCCTAAATCTAGGGAACGTGTGTCTTCAAGCTCATCTGGCAATGATTCAGACCGAGAAATTGACACAGTGCATGGGATTCATCTGCTAGTTGAAAAAAAAAAAGGAAAAAACAGACAGCCCCAGAAAACCCCAAAAAGAAATAGAAGATTCCAGAGGAACAGCTCCCTCCAGGCAAAGTAGCAACAAAGACAAGATGTTTCAGACTAGTAAAATGAGATATGTCAATGTTTGAGTTTTTAAAGGTAAAGTCCCAAGTGATTATGGAGAATCCTGGATGGATCAAGAAGGTACAATGAAGCCTGACAGAAAAGGCATCTTTCTCTATCCAGAACAGGGGACCCAGCTGAATGATGGATTACTGATATCTACAAAGCAGGAAGGAAACATAAAGATGAGCCATATAGAAATTCTACTGTTTTAGTCTTAAGTAGTCTTTTTTACATTGGCATTCATTTTTCTAAACAATTTGTTTTTCAGTATATTTGGATTGCAAAACAATTTGTAAGATGGGATGATTTTTAATACACATTAAAAGTGTATTTGGAGTGGGGTGGGGAGCAATAATGAGCCAAACTAGGAATGTGCAATCCCCCCCCCAATTAAAGCTGGTTGTGTTTGCATATATATGCATTTAAATGTCATACAGTAAACAGCATCACATGTTTCAAAAAAGAATCTATCTCCTGTTAAATCCTGCATGTGGAAAGAAAAGTGATAGTTTATTGGTTTCCTAGCATGGATGGGTGGGGTAAAGAAGCAAAGGAATCATCCAACCAGGGGCCATGTTAACCACAGTCTGAACAGACCTCCTGGCCATCACCACAGCCTAAGTGGGAGAAGGGGATGAATCCAGAAAGGGGTTTCTTAAGCCAGTTTAACGTCCAGCTGGTTTATGGATGGGAGACAAGCAGCTGAAGGCTACCATGAGATAAAATGCATAGACTACACTGCCTGTTTCTGGTGTTTGATGCTGCCTCTGACACTACCTGGTTCCTGACCTTCACTACACTACATGCCTTTGGTTCCTACATCTACCAATTGGCATTGATGCAAACTTGAAATGTAATGATCTATAACTAAACACAGACCTTCCTGTAAGACCCCTGTGGGAGGTTTGAATATAGTGTTTAAATTATTTAAAATATTTTTGGATGTGATGCTAAAGATTCTAATAAGAAGAACAAGCATGAAAAGGCAGCTAAAAGCAATTATGTTGTCAGAATGGAATAACTGGGGTAGACTGGCAACGTTGAGGCAAGCTAGGGAGGCCATGAAGATGCTGAGATTAAGATGCTAAGATTATATCTGCAACAGAATTTTCCAAACAGAGGTGGATGGGGAACCTTGAGGCCTCATGTCTTGGTAGTACTCAACAGTTAATTCATCTCTCTTCCTCCCTCCCTCTCTCTCTCTCTTCCACTTTTTAACATTGTTAAAAGCTCTTCCAAGGCAAGGATATTTTGTGATCTCCCACATGGCAATTGGTAGTCTTCTCTTCTCCTCTTTTCTTCTATATTTGTTCAATATTCATTTTTATTCAATGCATATGGCTGCGCATCTCAACAAGAGACTCTGGGTGGTGAACAAAATTGAAGTAAAAACAATTGCAATAATACAAAAATTAAAATACATAGCAGCTGAGAAAATATCATATCCCATAATTCCTAATACAACCAAGAAACTGGTCCATGCGCACATGCAGGGCTCCAGGCCCAGGCCCAGAACCAGGTCTTTAGAGGCTTACAAAGGGCCAGCAGGGGTTTGGGGCCATCCTGATCTCTGGAGGGAGAGTGTTCCATAGGGTGGGTGCTACGGCAGAAAAGCCACACCTCCTGGGCCCCACCAACTAGCATTCCTTGGCAGATGGGACCTGGAGCATGCCCATCCTGCTGGACCGGATTGGACAGCTACAAACAACTGGGAAGTTCTTTCCACTTCTGCACTCAATCCTACAGAGAGAAACAGTTCCAGGTAACTATGCATAAGATTGCATCTTATGGGTGTATGTGAAATATGTATAAAAACAGCTTTGCCATTCTTTTATGGTAAAGTTTCTAAAGGTAATTATCTCATATATTTAATATAAATTTACTCTTATTTGTAAATAGACAACCTGTGACCCATTGGGTCATCATTTCAGAGATATTTCTTTACCATATTCCTCAATGCTTTCAACAATGGCAGAGTTTCTAATGTACTCCCTTCACTAGAAAAGTTCTTAAAAATTCAGGGAGATATTCAGAGATGTATCTGCCTTGAAAATAGCCCATGTCATTCACAGTGAACTGTATAGCACAGTCAGACATCAGGAGTTGACCACAGAAAATATTTTATGATATGTTGTACTATGTCATAAAATGTTTTATGATAATTCTATGTCATAAAATGTCTTACAACATTTTCCAAATCTCAATTCCATGGGAGTCATGGGTCCCAGATTTTGGATGCATTCTGTAAGTTAGTTCATTTGAGGTACCTTGGTTCAAAAATTGCTGGCCTATGATGCACTGCTTCACCCAATTAAAGGTTACAAACAAACAGACATGAGAGTTTTAGTAGTATACAGTATACTGGAGATAACTGGAGAAATATACCAGACTGTATATCAAAATAAAATAAGCAAGCAACATATGTTTAATGGAAGTACTAAAATATTGTTTCCCTAAAATAGCAGAAATGCAGCCCAGAGTGCTGTAAATTTAAATCCTTATGAAAGACCATGATGCTATCCAAATCTGAAACAAAGGAGGGGAAATGAATGAAATGAAGAAGGCAAATTCAAGTTCTACTTGAAGTTCTACTGCCCTCCAGGGGAATAATTTGGAAAAACAGCAATATCTTTATACTGAATGTTTACAGCCATGAATTATTATAAAAGGAACTCTATACTGCGTTATGGTTTTAATAACTCTGAAACAAGAAATATTCCACATAAATCACATCAGTTACCATTCGGAGAGAATGTTATCGCTGATGGTTTTTTGGTGCTCTTCTCAGATTCTAACTAAGTTGATCCAAAATCAGCTAGGTATGTTTGGATGCCTAAATCTGGTTTGTTCAGGGTCATGAGTTCTCAGGTAATACTCTCTTTGTAATACATTTTAAGATAAAAAAGGGTATTTAAAAATCTGTAATTGTGTAGATTTTTAATGCACATTTCACAATATTCATTTTATTTCTATGTTATGCAACTAAGCCCACACAGGTTTTATATATGGATTCCTGATATACAGGTTTTTTTTTATAGGTATCTTTGTGTAGGTGTATCATTATGCACATTTTTATTTAACTACATTTAAAAAATTATTTAGCTTTTCTTGAAAACACAGATTTTTCATAACCTTTCCAAATGCAGGTTAGGCTTTGCAGTGCTTCCTAATAAAGAATGACATTGAATTAAACTGTATAACTGAATTACATTGATTGCTGCCATCTGTGCAGCAGTAAATTCCATTTTGGGGGGTTGCAGCACTTCAGTCTCAACAAAATCTGTAACTGATTACCTTTATATCTCAAGTTGCAACTTACTTTCCACCATATGCAAAGAAAAATGGCATGTCAAGGTAAGATCTCTAATTAATATTTAAACTTTTAACATTTCAAAATTGTGCACAATGGACTGTCGTAATTTTATAGACTCCAGATTCAATCTAGGAGTGCATGAGGCACTAAATTTCAGTAAATTCCAAAATGACCCACCATTCCTAGATTTCTCCATCATATATTCTGATACATCTTTCACATTAAAAACCAGGAGTCTGTGAGTTCTAGTCCCGCCTTAGGCCTGAAAGCTGGCTGGGTGACCTTGGGCCAGTCACTCTCTCTCAGCCCAACTCACCTGACAGGGTTGCTGTTGTGGGGAAAATAGGAGGAGGAAGGACGGTTAGGTATGTTCCCCACCTTGAGTTATTTATAAAAATAATAAAGGCAGGATAAAAAAAAAATAAAATAAAATAAAATAAAATAAAATAAAATAAAATAAAATAAAATAAAATAAAATAAAATAAAATAAAATAAAATAAAATAAAATAAAATAAAATAGATCTTAAAAGAAACCTTAGTATTTGGGGGGGATTATATGTATTTTTGTATTATTTAAAAGCCAATTTCAAGCAGATGTTTTAATCTACAGTATATGAATGCAGTAGCGGGTTGGCTTAGGCATAAGGATGTACATAGACAAAATCCACCTGGGCCAGATACACAGCAATTTATTCAGCTTTTCTTCAAACCTCTTCAGGTTTTGCTTTAACACAATCCAGCCACCAGATGGCTCCCCCCTTTCATATGAGAGAACAATTAATGCATAGTTCAGGAATATTTATTTCCACATAATTAAAGATAGAGCACTTTAAGTCCATACCTTCCAACATTTCAAAGGGAAAAAATGGGGCACTTGTAGCAAGCCAGTAGTTCTATTAAGGATCACAGCCTGAGACCATTTCTCCTTAGACATCACTGAAGATTCATTACAGGTAGGTTTCAATTAGTGCGGTTAATGAATCCCACAAAATGCTTGCATTATTCCAATTTGCACTATTCAAAGTAATATTTCGAGGGAAAATAGGGTGATTGGTTCCAGCTCGAAGGAAGTAAGCAATTAAAAATTTTAAACAACAATTTTAATGTGTTTATTAATGAAATATTGAATAACACTAAAGGAGGATAAACCCATATCAAAGCATACCTGCTATCTCCTGTATGCTGCTGTAGTTCTTCAAAATGAGCCTCTTCTTTTTTGAGCTTTCCTCGAACAGAACCTTCCTTTCCTCCATTTTGCACAAAAGACAATTAGTGCCTAAAACCCCAACGGCAACTGCTCTTGCACTAGCTTCAACTGCATGTGTGCTAGCCTTCACTAACTGAATTTTGGCTGGCATTAAATGTGACCTGGTATCCATTTATAAATCACACAAAATTGAATTTTGCACTATTTGAACTCACACTAATCATAACCTACCTATACTCCCCTTTGCATCCCACAGTTAGAGCGAGACAATATTACAATTTTGTGATTGAAACCAGCTAAAAAAAATTTTCCTGAGGAAAAAAATGATCCTTGTTTCCAAAGGTTAAACACTGTGGTTTCCCAAGTCAACTGCTACGTGATCAGCATCACTTTTCCCTTGATGCATCCCCCAGATGGCTTTATGTCTAAGGCAGGACTAGAACTCAAAGTCTCCTGGTTTCTAGCCTAGCACCCACTAAAATTCAATCTTCCTGGAATAATCTGCAAAATAGGTAATGTCCATAAAGCACAAACATTGTGATAATTCACCATTTCCATCTTTCCTAACTTGCAAGGCAAAGCCATCGTGAAAAAGGATTATTTTGGTATTTGCCTGACAATACTGTCAAAAACAAAACATTATACCAGATCACTATAAAAAGCCAGAAATGCTTCAGCAGGATACTGTTAGACTGATACAAGGTCTGGGCACCTCCTGCATGATGGGCAGGACTCTTATTTCACTAACCTAAAGGTAGTCCAGGCTAGTGTTCAATGCCACCAGCCTAAAGAAATCCGCAGATGGATTAGGAGGCTATACTTAGGTTGCTGTGTGATTTCTTGCAGTAGAAAACAACTTCAAACATCCCAGCTTGTAAACAGGACCCTGAGCTATTGCAGGTTTATCACGCCTGCTGTTAGCCAGCTGAGCTTACTTAAAAGCTTAAAAAGTGCTGTGAGAGCCACCATGTGCATTAAGCAAAGGTACTAGTCCTCTCAGAACAAAAATAGTATTTTTAAAACAGATGAAGGAGTTGACAAGACTTCTAAGGCTCTGTACATCCTTCACCACCTTGAAACAATGGCTGCTGCTCTTAGTCCTTAAAGCAATGGCTGTATAATTATTTTCCCAATTCTTAATCTCATTAATTTCTGTAATAAGGTGTATTTTCTTAACAGATGCTTTGATACCATTGCTCTTCTTCAGGCAGAGGGCTACAGCCTCTCTTAGAGATCAGACAGATGACTCAAAGCATTAACTTTTAAGAAGGAAGTTTTCATTATATCCATTATAAGTTTCAATAGAAGAGAATGAAACATCTGCAAGCAAACAACCAAGCTCAGAGAGCACCAAGGACTCCACATTATAAGTTTGTTAAATGAAATTACTGCAAGCTTATTGATTTGGTTAAACTAAACGCTTTGTTTACTTGATGGGGTCAACTTTTCTATGGCTCACAAAGATTACAGTTTCTTTGTTTGTTTGTTTGTTCAACAGTGGCAGTTTTTGTGTGATACACTGAACTGCAAACTAACCATCCAAATTTTGCTTAGCATTGTGTGTAAATCAGCAGGGTGTTTAGCTTATGGTTTATTGTGTAATAAAGTATGCTTACTTACACTCAACCATCAGCATTACATATATTTTAATGGAACCTATACCTGCAGGATCTTGTGTGCTTAAGGAAAGTCTCACACCCAGAAAGGCCACAGACAAAGCTTTGAAAAGCAGCTGTTTGTTTAATAAAGAAGTAGAGCAAGTTGAAATTGTTCATCAGGAGAATAAGAAATACCCATGAAATTGAGGATATCATTAGATTAGAGGAATTAGAGTCATAGGCAACATTAGGACAACTGTATCTGAGATGCAAAAATATGGGAAATACTAATGGCAGAAAAGAATCACTAACATCTAGTGGTCACCTGGAGTTTTGCAGCTCAAATAGGGTAGTTCTAATCAGTACAATAAACATGAAAATATGGACTTCCAAAATCTGGATGTCCATTAGATGCTAGCATAGAGACATCTACAGCTGTAACAGTTTTCTGCCATCTAGTGGTTGCCTGGATTTCTGCAGCCTAGATAGGGAGGCAAGATATAGCAAAGTGTTGTAACAAATACAAAGTGGATAGTTGTAAGAGAGATTGACTAGAAAGCTGTCTGCGTGAGGTTGAGTACTTTGGAGAGACTTAAGGAAAAGAGAGCAGCAAATTTAAAAATTGCTTAGCTTTTGGAGAGAGGTGAAGAAAAACAAAGCCAGAAGTGGCCTAAAGTAGACCTGAAAACAATTTCTAAGGGAATGAGTTGAGGAGAAATAGTGGATACCAGATCCATGAGAGTTTGCAGAGACTGAATTTGTAGCTATTACTTGGTGACTGCTCCTATGGTTTTTATTCTCAGGTAACATCAGCATTTTTACAAGTGTTAACAAGGAGTGGAGGAAGTAAAACAAAATCCAACAATACAGCCTACAAAAGGTGCTTGCAAAAGCTCACATCTATCCATCCATCCTTTTTGAAACATGTATCGCTGGGTTTCAATAATGGAGGGACTTTTCCTGTACTTTTTTGCATCTCCTTTCAAATGCAGGTTACCTTTAACAAACTATGTGTAAAATTCCTAACAATCAGGTTGTGCAAACCTAGATATATGCAGAAATTAAGTAAGTCCTCTGACTCAGCCGGATAACTGCATGTACTTGGAAGTAATCAGATATAAAGGACTGAATACACACTAAACAGTAATCTGAGATTATTTGCTTTGAATTTGTCTTTTCCTTCTTACATCAAGCCAGCCCAAGAGACTCATGTGGCCTCCCACCCAGACCCTATTTAAACAAGCCTTTAAAACCTGGCTCTTCCCCCAGAGCTTGGGCTAGGGTAGTTGACACAAAGGGTATATGGGAGATTTGTTTTGGAGCTATTGATGTTCTTATTCCAGACATCTATTTTACCCAATATTTCTAGTATTCCATCTGTAATCATCTTATGTTGTACATTGCCCAGAGTTAGGATAGAGTTGGGTAGCCTATAAATTTAATTAATAAATAAAATGTCACCCACCACACTAGATGTCAACTTCCTGCTCTCTTTGGTGGTTCATCTTTGTCTGAAATGGTCAAACAAAGAATTTATATCCTGCTCAGGCCTTGGTGAGCATTGTCTACCACGGTCTCTTATGTGCCATAGGATCTTCAAGTCTGCAGCAGGAAATATCTTAATATCAGCACTTTCCAGCAGAAGTGATTACCTAGATGGTGGAGACATTTAAAGGCCAACTTTTCTCCCATTATAGCTCCCATCGTGTCCCCAGAAAACTTGCAAACCAAGGCAAAATGCCTTGGTTTAACATCAGTACTAACATCAGGACACCCTGGAGAAGATGCTGATGCTGGGGAGAGTGGAAGGCAAAAGGAAGAGGGGCCGACCAAGGGCAAGATGGATGGATGATATTCTAGAGGTGACGGACTCATCCCTGGGGGAGCTGGGGTTGTTGACTACCGACAGGAAGCTCTGGCGTGGGCTGGTCCATGAAGTCACGAAGAGTCGGAAGCGACTAAACGAATAAACAACAACAACAACACTAGATCTCTTAATTTCTGCACAACTCTCTCTATAACATCTATAATAAATTGTCATCTGTTGTTTTCGGTAGATATCTTAAAATACATTTACCCCTAGTAAGATGAAAGAAAAATAGCCCAGCCAGATGGTTCAAAAGAACTTTTAAAAAAGAAGCAGTGAAAGGAGACAAAAATGGAATTACAATATTAATCAAAGGCAAGCATCCACATAAACAGGAATGGGCAGGGGATAAAAGATAGTCCCAAACATTGTCTCATAGCTCTATCAGATCTTTTTCAGAACAAAAGTCAATGAATATTTAGGAAGGTAAGATTATAGTCCCTGTACTAAAGTGTATTATCTAGTGAAGAGAATGAGAAACAAGCAGAAGATTGGCAGAAGCTAATTTACAGAAATTCATGGCTTTGACTAGCACTTGGAAATTGCAGCAGGTTCAGAGCGGAGTCATAAAACATAGAATGGAGTCTTCTTCAGTACTTTACATTTGGATTCAGTACCCAAGTAGGTCCACTGCATCCCTAAAGAATCTGAGTCCTGGATATATTAAGGACCATTATCTCCTGTAGAAACTACCTGCACATATCTTCCTCTGAAGCGACCATTGTGCCCTTTGCCATCTAGTGATTAGGAACTTTAGCAGAGTATTTTCCAGTGGTTGTCCAAACTCTCATGGAGTCCCTGCAGAAGGCAAAGAATGCATCAATTGTGATTAGCAAGTATGATTCCAAAAGAAAACATTCCAACTATGTTGCCAATGTATCTTATGAACAGCGTACCTGATCCTTGCAACAGTTTTAATCCTAAGTGACCTTTAAAAAAAATCTCACACAGAACTCTTACAGAAGGAGCTCTCCAAAACTGCTGAGTGGGAGAGTGAGAACTGAAGGAGGTGAGATGACATCACTCTGTTTGGTGTCTAGATTGCCATTTTGAGTTTGCAGCTTGGATCATTTTGTGCCTCTTCTCATTCAGAGCAAGTTACTAAGTATAGTGGCATATGCTCCTTTAGTCATGAGATGCTGCTAGGAATACTCACTCCTCAGCCCAAAGAAACTGACTCTTATCCCTGTTATCTGCATCAATCACCAATGTTACACAATGAGTGTCTACAACCTTTCTCCACAGCCACTGAGATTCATATTGTGACAACATAGTGTATAATAGTAATATTAACAATAATGATCATGATAATAATGATAGTTATGTTATGACTGAAAGACACTCTAAAGGGTGTTTCCAAGACACTCCTATTAGTTGGGCAGGACATTAAAAAGGACGTAAGGTATTTTACAGATACAAAGTATTTATGCACTAGCAGTATAGCAGGTCTATCAGCTGCCTTCTGTGTACTTTTCCCCCCTATTTAGAAATTGATCTTGCCAAAGGGTTCAAATGTTCAGTCCAGAAAGCTGAAACTTAAACAGAAGAGGAGAAAGCTAGTTACTATGGGGACCAAAAACTTGGCAGAGCATTACAGATCTTCAGACAGAATGAGAGATTGGAAGGGGGAGTAATACTTCTGAATGTGGGTGAAACTAATAAGTAGGAGAGATGAGAATTTAAAACCTCTCTCAAAACCAAAACAAATCAGGAGGAAAAGTATTGCACAGGGCATCAGTTCCAGTCCATCTCATGGATACACCAGCCCTACCTCCTCTTATAGCTCCTTCAACAGTTGAATGATTTAGTTCATTCCTTCCTTTAATGATCTGCATTAGGGAAGATAAAAGAAGAAGAAAATCAATACAGTGTAAATGATTGGCTGAAACTTAACAGAAAAAGGCAGTGAGGTTTTTCTCTCCTCGTATACTGGACATTCTTTTATTGGTAGTAGAGGTGTCTGCAGGAAAACACTGTTTCCATCAAAGTAACAAAAGCATCATTTGGCTGATCCAATGAAACCTCCATCTCTTTTGGAAGTTCATCCAAGGTCATGGCACGCATATAAAAGGGATGGAGTTTGTGTTGTGTCAGTGTAATGCTGCACCACTGGGGGGATCAGGCAAATGACAAGCCAGCATTGTGCCACAAGCTCCACCCATTTCATATGCGTGTGTGATATCACAAGGCATGTAGAAAAGAGATGGAGCTTGTGGCAGGATAGTGCAACTCTGTTTTCTCTATTTTGATGAAAGCATTGGATCATGCAGACAAGAAGGTATTCACAGCCTGACTACTCCACCACCCTATAACTTTTCTAGAAAGAGCTAAAACTTAAGAGAAACAGTAACTTTAGTCATCAGTATGTTTTACTAACAAAAATCATTTGATCAGTACTAAATATATCCTGCTTTTTTCCTTGGAACTATTCCTCAAAACACCCAACATCAGGTACATAGATATAATTTAATATCAATCTCTACTAAGTAAGAGACTTTAACCTAGTCTGTGCCACAGACTGTCCTATTTTGTAAGCATGATGCACAGTGTTCTAGAATCTCACCATAGAAACCACAGGCAATTGTAACATCAAAATGATATGGTAATATTTTGCCTGACAACTCAGAATACTGGGCCAACTAGAGTTAAATAGGTCACTCTCTTGTTTCTGAGGTTGAAAGTAACAGTGATGTGGGTTTTTTCTCCTTTCCATGTTTTACTTCACACAAGACTGTGTGGTGTGTTAAGACAGCACTAATATAATATGAGATAAAATCTATTTGGACATGAAAGGTTTTCAAAAAGTATAAATAAATTCATTTATACAGTCTTCAGTTGCTTATTTCCACAGAGTTCAACCGTGCTGTTCCTCCACCCAATTTGGCAGCATAGTTTCTTTAGCAACAACCAAGAGATGCACAAAAATGTCACAGTTTTTTTTCTTGCTTCTGTTCTTGAAGAAGCTACTACTCCCAGAGAGAAAGAGTAAGCACATTTATAGCTCTACAAATGGTGACTCACCTGCAAGGGATAAGTGCCTGTCTGGAATTTGATAATTCTCTTATTACCACCGTGTCCCCAAACAGGAGGTAATCCAGCATGAGATAAACTTCTTTCTTGACAGATTACTATACAATACGTCCTTCACCATAAAAGGATGTTTCTGTATAAAAGTTTCTTTTTTATGTAACAAGAAATAAAACAGCAATTGAACACACCCTAATTCCATCTAGGTGTTGCTTATTCTATTGGCCATATTTCAAGTCACTACACTGAAGAGTTAAACATTTGATGCAATGGTCCAATATTTGATGACTCACCTAATTGGATTTGTTCCTCTTACAAATCTTGCTCACTAGTCAGATATTAATGTGACTTCAGTCAGTGGCAGATTGCTAAATACCATTAGATATGCTGCATGTCAGTCCTTCTAGGTAGTCCAGGTCAGGAAACATGCTCGCCAAGTTTGACTGGAACTAAACTATATTGATATAGGCTATAGTAAGAACATCTTGTAAGCCTAACTGTGTATTCCTTTCCCTCCTTCTTATATCCCAGGGAGTTACGGCAGAGCCAATTCAATTTTTTTTTAATACTTTCCTCATTTCTTAGGCTTCAAATATGTTCTGGTTTTTGTAACTGTCACTGCATAGTTTTTCCAAGGTCATCTCTGTGGCTCTGTACACTGCATGTGGCTTAGCAGATAACAAATTGTGTAGCACTTGTTAAAAGAGACTCCACCAAGTCCTTCATCTTTGACATGATACAAATAGAGATATGAATGTCCTTATTTGTAGACTTCGACCCAAGATGATTTAGCAATAGCTTTTCATTTCTTCACTGGACTTATATGCCACGTCAATTGTTATCAGCTCTGACAAACGCACATGCTCAAATTCAGTAATTTAGGTGAAAACAATAAACTGCAATTACATTTGTTTTAAAAAAGCACTTATACACAAATGACAAATAAACAGAATACCTCACTGCAAGGGGGACATTATGACATCTTAACCCGTAAAGTCTGCTGGAACAGCTAGGTTTTAATGGCTTTCCTGAATTCCAGTAGGATGTAAAGCATCAGCATGAGACATGATCAAGGCATGAATGATTGAGAGGAGGTCTTCTAGCTCCAGTAGGGTAATGCTTGATACTCAAGATGGAGCTGTGAGGAGAAGGTCCTCCTAACCACATCTGTCACCTGTACATTGGGCAGAAACTATGTGTCAAGGACATACATATTATGAGCCATTTCAGTACGAAGGAATATAACCCATTCATCCAGAAATTAAACATCTGCCAAAGCTCTCTTGCTGGGATTCAGCCTAAGCCTTTTGCTCTACTTGTAGAGCCTAACAGCCTCCAGGCACCAAAGGTTTGATCCAGGATAAGGATGTAAAGTTGTTATCACCTGCATACCATTGATAGCTGAGTCCATGTTGATAAATGACCTTATCCAGCAGCTTCAGGTAGAGGGTAAATAGAAGTGGAGAAAGTATTGAGCCCTGCAGTGATATAACTGTGCCAGAATTAAAGATTAAGGCTGGCTAAACAAGTTAAATTTCAGCCAGCAATTAAGCATGGTTGAACAAAATGGGAGAGTCCAGATAGATGATTACCTAAACAATTTCTCATCTGGATGTGACTCCAGATATCTGAAGGGGTCAGCAGATGTCTTATAATTTACTTCCAATATTTGGAAAATTGACAGGAATCAGACCTTTTTCCTCCTCCAGAGGAAATGAGAATTTCAAAGATCAAAGAACTGTTACTGTATAAAGTAGCTGTAGAACAAACTGGATTTTGAAAATCTAATTTTGTCAAGTGGCTGCCTTGGATCTTCCCATCATCCTGTATTTTGCCTGGCAAGCTTAATTTTATGGTTGTGGGGGCAGGGGGGCTGTGTGTGTATGTGTATATATACCTTAGGCAATTGCATTTTAATAAAGAACAATGATTTGACTTAAATTCCAGTCTGCGGTTTCTGATTCCATGTTGGACAATTTCAGCCTTAAGGTCCAAACTCTGATAGCAGCACCTTGCAATGACGCTGTCTCCATCACAGGGGTAGCTACTACAAAACAGTGCCTCCCTTCTTCCCAACCCTTGGATGTGGTCCAAAAAGAAGCCACGATTGATGTATTGAAGGCCACAGAAAGACCAAGCAATACCAGGAGGTCATACTTAAGTAGAGATAATCTGTTTCTTTAGGGCAATCTGCAACTGTAGCCCTACCATCTTCTCAACAACCTTCCTGAAAAAGGGAAAATTGAGCACAGCTCAAACATTATCCAGAATTTTTGGATCAAGAGATGGTTTCTTGAGGAGGGGCCATACCACTGCCTTCTTCAAGACATGCAGTAATATCATCTATTCCAAGGATGCATTTATCACCACCCTGACCCAGCCACCAATCACTTCCCTAGAAACTTTCACCAAGCATGAAGGGCAGGGTTCCAGACTACAGGTGTCAGAAATGATATCACAGATCTCTAGTTCATCAAAATGTACACTGTCAAATTAATCCTAGATAATCTTACAAGATGTAGTCTTGGTCACCTTATCAAGACTTGTTACCTGTGCTGCTACAGTTTAATACTTATTAAGACTTAAGTACACAAGCTGGCTTGCAGCTAAACCTCAAAAAAACCAAGATTATGGCAACCAGCTTGATTGATAACTGGCAAACAGACAGAGAAAATGTAGAGGCAGTGAAAGACTTTGTATTTATAGGTGCGAAGATTACTGCGGATGCTGACTGCAGTCAGGAAATCAGAAGACGCTTAATCCTTGGGAGAAGAGCAATGACAAATCTCAATAAAATAGTTAAGAGCAGAGACATCACACTGACAACAAAGGTCTGCATAGTTAAAGCAATGGTGTTCCCCGTAGTAACATATGGCTGCGAGAGCTGGACCATAAGGAAGGCTGAGAGAAGGAAGATAGATGCTTTGGAACTGTGGTGTTGGAGGAAAATTCTGAGAGTGCCTTTGACTGCCAGAAGATCAAACCAGTCCATCCTCCAGGAAATCAAGCCAGACTGCTCCCTTGAGGGAATGATATTAAAGGCAAAACTGAAATACTTTGGCCACATAATGAGAAGACAGGACACCCTGGAGAAGATGCTGATGCTAGGGAGAGTGGAAGGCAAAAGGAAGAGGGGCCAACCAAGGGCAAGATGGATAGATGATATTCTAGAGGTGATGGATTCGTCCCAGGGGGAGCTGGGGGTGTTGATGACCGACAGGAAGCTCTGCCATGGGTGGTCCATGAAGTCACGAAGAGTCGGAAGCGACTAAATGAATAAACAACAAACAAGACTTAAGTTTCTGTCAACCTGTTGTCTAATTCTTCTGGTCTTCCTCAGTAAGTCACCTCTAATACCTGCCATTCTGAGGTCCTGAAAAGACTGGATCCATATACTTAGAGCTGAGATCAAAGGGGCCATGGAGGATCATAAGGAGAGTCTTTATAACACCTCTAATACTACTTGTTTTTACTTATCCAGTGACACAGAATATGTAGAAATAAATGCAGATTACAACTTTTTATTGTTCATTGTCTGAATGAAAAGCTCCACTTACATACCCACACATACCTACCTACCCAGCAAAAAGTCAAATTGACCAAGCTAAGTTTGAGTTTCAGAAGCGTTGAAGTTGGAAGCCTACCTCTCATGGTATTCATTTCATGTAATGTTTGCCCTCTGGTTAAGGAAGGTGATCAATATTTCCTTGTACTGATATGTGTTTCCCCACCACCACCACAGGAGAAAATAATAAGCCCTCTACTGAAAAGGTCTCTCTTAACTCTCTGGTAAATTTTTAAAGCTTAAAGGATTGTAAATAGCCAGTCTTTTACATATATTGCTTTGATCTGCCATGAAGTGTTTCAGTCATTTGAAACCTTCAATTAGGTTCATCAAAGGTGGTGGCTGAATGGACAAATATGATTTTTTGGAGTACTGTTCCCAATCTGGACCCCTCTAGACATGATGGATCACAAACCCCATAATGGTTGAATTGTGCTCCAACCTAGCATCGGGAAAACGGATTTTGTCATTACCATAATCAGACAAAATAAAAAGGAAAATAATAGAGTTTAAAGTGTTACTGTTTTTTAAAAAAAAAATACTGGAACTGCTAAGGATAACTTTAAACTGCCTTAGGTATGGCCTGGGGATGAGATGGAGGCAGCATCAGAAAGACATGGAAGGGGGGAAAAGGATAAAAACCAAAAACCCTGGACTATAAAAAGGATAAAAACCAAACCCTGGACTATATGCATGCCATGGCTGACGTTCAGCTGGTGATTAGAGATGGAAAGATCCAGGAAGAAAGAACTTCTTACCCATATAATACCAGGGACGCCAACAGGCTGAAATCTGGCTCTTATTTGGGATTATACTCATATCTCTATGTTACTAACAGTGAGACATTAAAGACCCTTCTTAGTACTGCATTCTGTATAGATAACTGTCATTTTAAACTGATCTAGTGCTTTTAGTGTTGTGGCTCAGCTGTTTGACATAAATAATCTTATTCTGTCTTTGAGAAGACAGAAGAAACATCTCCCTCATTACTCAGTAACCAATATATGTAAGGTTAGAGGGTGGAGCTGTAAGGCCAGGGGCTGCCGTTTCCTGTCCTAGCACCTCTCATTTTGGAAATTAAATTCTGAATAATTGAGAAGAGGTCATGTAGTTATATTCCTGGATTAATATACTGCTGCATTTAGAGACACTAAGATTAATGACAGTACAAGTTATTAACTGATTAAATTAATTTAATGTTCAGCCTGATGCACTTGTGCTGTTCATGTATGCCTTCTGTTTCAAAGGTCCTTCTTCATCCATTTGTGCTTTCAAGAAATCATGAAGCAGTTTGCCTTTCCCTTACCCTATTAAAAAAGAAAAGGGTATTGCTGGCATTTTGGAAATCTGCACAGAATGTGGCCAATGGCAAGAGGCTGTAGCAGCTGTAGTGCAAAACATCTGGAGTGCACTTGCTAGTCTATCCCTGGTATACAGAATGTACATAGTTTCTACTAAATAAGTACATACGTAGAGTAGAGGATCCCATAGTTACACCTTCCAGAACCTTCTCAATGATGCCTCTTTTCAGTATATTTTGCTGATTTCCCCTGTACATTGGGACAAAGAAACTTAACTTTGTTGGCATTTCTTTGTTTTTGCTCAGACCAAACCATTAGGTTACCATGGTAATTGAGTACTTCCTTAAGTATCAGCAGGGTGAAGAGGTCAAACTTAATTGTCTTCAATTTGGGTGTTAAAAGCTGCATTGCCTGGGGGAGGGACCTTGCCTGGACTTGTTTTAGTTTCTGTTTCCTTCTTTCTACACAGCCTCTCTTCCCGTTGCTCTTTGAGTGTGTGAATGCACAGCTTGTAAAATATGTTTTTGTGCTTTCTGTAAATACATTTATTTTTATAGAAATGCCTGGTATGTGATTTTTCTGATCTCTCAGGCCAAACACTTTCCAGCATTCTGCCACAGGTTATGGGCCCAGTCCAGAGAGAGCAGAGAGATCAGCTCCACACCTCATGCACAATTTAAAGGCAGGTAGCAAAGACCTGTGAAGATTTTCTTTGGAGCTACCTGGAGATTTTCCAGCTGCTGATGGTCTACAGGACAAAGAAGCCAGCTGAGGTGACTTGCAAAAGAAGGAAGAAGCCATGGCTACCTCCCAGCCCTCAGCGATGCCTCTTGAGCGTCTATCAGAGACCAACTATTTGAATTGGGCCCTGAAGCTGGAGATGTATCTTCACAGAGAGAATCTTTGGATGCTAATTGGTGAGCAACCCCCCACCCCAAATCCCAGTGCTGAATGGCTGAGACAGGATGAGAGGGCTAGAGCCACCATTATCCTGGGAGTTGAGGACAATCAGCTAGTGCATGTGTGAGGTATGCAGTCTCCAAAGCGGCTGTGGGATGCTTTGAGAGACTTGTATGTAAAGGGAACAGCAGGGAGTAAAGTTACCCTGACAAAAAAGCTGTACAAAGCCTACCTTGCAGAAGGAGTTAGCCTTCCTGAGCACCTGCATTATATTCAGCAGCTGTTCGTTGAGTTGCAGGAGAGAAGAATGGAATTTACACCTCTCACAAAATCCTATATCCTCCTGTCCTCACTGAATGAAACATGGGACATGCTGATTTGTACCCTGGAGGCTATGCCTGAAGCAGACCTCACCCCATCGTATGTTACACAGCACTTACTTGCTGAATGGGAGAAGAGAGAGGAAAGATCTCCCACCATCTCTTCTGGAAAGCTGCAGCACCAGAAAACAAAGGGAAATGAAGCTGAGGCAACAGCACTAGCCAGCCAGCGATGTTTCAATTGTGGTTCAGCTGGACATTTGCAGAAAGACTGTGCCTTGAGACCCAAGAGTAGAAAGACAGAGAAGAAGAAGACAAGGGCAACACAGAAGAAGGCTCTTCAGACAACCCAAATTGCACAGGTTGCTGAGAAGGGTAATTCTGATGTATGGGCATTAGATTTTAGGGCCAATAGTCATTTAGGTAATCGTAAAAGCTCTTTTGTGTCACTGTCTAAAGCAAACAGACAAAGTGTATCTTTGGCTGATGGGTCTGTGACCAAAATTATGAGACAAGGTGACTTGTATTTATCCTGCTTGGGAGAAACTGTGAAAGGTGTGTTGTATGTGCCAAATTTACAATCAAACCTTTTATCTGTGGCACAATTGGCTGCAACAGGGTATATCATAACATTTAAGAAAAATGGTTGTGAGATACGTAAAAATAGGAAATTGTGTGCTACTGGTATATTAAAAGACTCCTTGTACATTGTGCAAAATGCAAGGAAGCCAAACTGCAAGGCTGCAGTTGGCAACACTCCATATCATGACCAATGTGTACACCTGATGCACAGGAGATTTGGTCATGCTAATTTCAGGTATATAGCACAAATGCCACAGCTGTGTGCTGACCTAAAGATAAAACCCTGTGATAAATACTTAGATTGTGTAGTTTGCAAAGAGTGCAAAACACTAAAAGCTGTTGTGAGTAAGCACAGTGACAGAGTTACAACTAGACCTCTGGAAATTGTACAATCTGACATTATTGGTCCTTTTGCCCCAAATTTTGGACAAGCAAGGTATGCAATGACCATCATTGATTATTTCTCAAGATACACATTTATCTACATCTTAAAACATAAAGATGAGGCATTTGAGAAATTCGAAAGTTTTGTGACATGGGCAAATGGAAAATTCCCAAGGCCTGTATCTGCACTCCAATGTGATAGAGGAGGAGAGTACCTTTCTAACAAATTCAAAAGGTTCTTAGCAGAGAAGGGGATAGAACAAATACTTTCTAACCCTTACACCCCTCAGCAAAATGGTGTTGCTGAAAGAAAGGGCAGAACCTTGCAAAATGTGATGGAATGCATGCTTAAAGATTCACATTTATCTTTTAAGTATTGGGGAGAGACAATATCTACTGCCAGTTATGTGCAAAACAGATGGTATAACTCTGTGATCCAGGACACTTCATTCCATTTGTTTTATGGTGTGAAACCAAAGGTAAACCATCTTAGAGTGTTTGGTAGTACTGCTTGGGTTCATTTTCCAAAACAACAGAGAAGGAAAGTAGGCCCCACAACAAAGAAAGCCATCTTTGTTGGCTATGAACAAAGCCAAAGGAGCTACAGGTTCATAGTGGGAGAGTAATAGTTAGCAAAAATGCTTCTTTTGCTGAGCAAAACTGGGAGAGATTAAATTCTAGCTCTCCAATTGATCTATCCACAACAGAACAGCAAGGACTTGCTGATAGTGATCTTTTGCCTGATGAGAACATTAAACCAGAAAAGCAAACTGAAGATCTGTCTGATGAGACAGATACTTCTCAGGCAAGTGATAGGAGTCAAAATTTAAGTCCTGTATTACCTCGCAGATCTCAGAGGAGTAATAAAGGCGTTCCTCCATCATATTTTCAGGCTGAAACAGTAAAGGCTTTTCACATATTCACAGAACCTGAGTCCTTAGAACTAGTGAATGCTTTACCACCTGAGATTGCACAAAATTGGCATTCTGCCATGCAACAGGAACTAGCATCCTTGAAAGAAAATAAAACATGGAAACTAGTAAATTTTCCTCCCAATGAACGCTGTCTAGGTTGTAGATGGGTTTTCAAACTGAAGAGGGATGCTGATGGAAAAATCCAAAAATATAAAGCAAGGTTAATTGCAAAAGGGTTCACTCAAAGGAAAGATTTAGACTTTGACAAGACTTTTGCACCAGTTACTAAAGGTGAATCAATTAGATTAGTTAAAAATTGCTGCACTCAAAGGAATGTCAGTTCATCGCTATGACATTCAAACTGCATTTCTCTATGGTGATTTAGACCACAAATTATACATGCAGCAACCCCCTGGCTATGAAAAAGGGGAGAATCTGGTCTGTGAACTGCAAAAGTCAATCTATGGGTTAAAACAGGTGGCTAGATCCTAGAACCAAAAATTAGATGAAAAACTGCAGAATTTTGGTTTTGAAAAAGGAAAAGCAGATCCATGTGTATATGTGCAGAAAGACAAACAAGGCTGTATGTATCTGTGCATTTATGTTGATGATTTGCTGCTGTTCACATCAACAGAAAAACAAAGGCTTGATTTTGAAGCCTGCATGAAAAGCCATTTCACATTAAAAAGCCTTGGAACAGTAACAAATTACCTAGGCTTGGAAATACACAGAGAGAAGGATGGTAGTTTTCTGTTAAGCCAATGTAGTAAAATTCAAAAGCTCCTAGAGGATTTTAACATACAGAGATGACAAAGAAAATTGGTTTATGTCTTGCTCCTTAGCAAAACAAAGGGGAGTGTTGGAATTTCTTTGTTTTTGCTCAGACCAAGCCATTAGGTTACCATGGTAATTGAGTACTTCCTTAAGTATCGGCAGGGTGAAGAGGTCGAACTTAATTGTCCTCAATTTGGGTGTTAAAAGCTGCATTGCCCGGGGGAGGGACCTTGCCTGGACTTGTTTTAGTTTCTGTTTCCTTCTTTCTACACAGCCTCTTCCCAGTGCTCTTTGAGTGTGTGAATGCACAGCTTGTAAAATATGTTTTTGTGCTTTCTGTAAATACATTTATTTTTATAGAAATGCCAGGTGTGTGATTTTTCTGATCTCTCAGGCCAAACGCTTTCCAGCATTCTGCCACAAACTTCACTATGTACATGCGGTTATGGCCAGCCACAGAAAAGATAGTGTGCTGAGCTGAATTCTCTCCTCTCAATCTTGCTTTGCTGATTTTTTTTCCTATTTATTTTGGACTAAAATCTTGAGAAATTGTCAGAATATGGTCATTTGTTTTCTCCTCTCCCTACCACTCATATATGAGAGACTTCTCACACAGAAGGTCACACTTTATATGTTACCCCACACACATGCTTGGGACAGTTGCAACATGATCTGAAAGTAGAAGACATTACAATTAATTCTTTGTCATAGTCAGATCACTCTGTGGTTGCTTTTAAGCTTATCGGTGCTGCCCTCCCCACAGGAAGGTAGGGCTTATTAAATTAGCCAGCCATCAACCTAACTGACCCAGATAAGTTCCAGAGGAAGCTTGAACCTTTTCCCAAGAATCTTTTGGCTAATGCCTTAGTTGCCACCTGGAATACAGGGGTGGCTGCAGCCTTGGACTGGATTGCTTCTATGAGGCCTCTCTGTTGTTCTTAAGAAGCTTCCAAAGAAATGGAAGAGCCTATATCAGGGATTATGTACATTGTGGTGATAAGAGCAGCAAAATGTTGTTATTCCTCTGCCCTTATCAAGACTATAGGTTGATGTCCAGTGACCCTGTTTAAAGTGTACCTGCTGGGTACAGATGAGATGCAGAAACATTTTTAGGGTCGTGTTGTTATGAGGAATATTCTAAGCACCTAGCAAACAAAGTAACTCACATTTCCTAAGATTCCAACTGGGCTAGTCTTGAGTTGATTGAGGCTTCATCTGGTCTATTATCAGGGAGGTGTTTGATCTGTAACTATTGAGGAAGTGGACAAGATCAGAGTTCTATCAACCTGACCACCTCTTTATTAGATTCATGCCCTTCCTGGTGATTAAAATTTCAGGAGATGGCATGAGGTTGGTCATGATGGTCAATGCTTCTTTGTGTGAGGGGATGGTGCCATCTGCCCTGAAAGAGGTAATAATGTGCTCCCCCCTAAAGAAGCCATCACTGGAACCAACAATTCTGGACAACTTTTGTCCAATTTCCAACCTTCCATTTCCCAAGAAAGTTGTTGAGAAGGTAGTCTAGTTGCAGCTTCAAAGAACCCTGGATGAAACAAATTATCTGGATCCTTTCCAGTCCAGCTTCAGGCTGGGACATAGTACAGAGATGACATTGATTGCACTTGTGGGTGAGCTATTGCAGAGCCAAAATGGGAGAGGTGCAACCATCCTTGCTCTTTTTAATCTCTTAGCAGGTGTCAGGCCCAGCCCAAGAACCACACAGAAGCAATCCAGCCAAAGTTCAGTTCTTTATTTGATTACACCGTATTGACAGAATCTTGCCAGACTAAACCTGTATTACTGTAAACTAATGGATATACCCTGGGAGATTCTAGATAGTGGCTATTCTAACTCTGTTTCTCTTCCCACAATCCACCTGTGTTGTCTCTTGTCTCACCCACCCTCCTTGGAATGTGCTCCCTTCTTCCTGAGAACCTGCTGCATTATGTAGTCCAGCTTTCAATATCTTCAGTCATGGTATCTTTCTGAGTTGGCTATGGAGATTAGAAGTGGGAGGCATGGTGATCTTCTTCCATTATCTTAGATTGATCCCAGTCAGTATCAGCAGGTATTGGGAGGTCAAGCCTTTAGTGCCTTACTTGTGGGGTACCTTATTGCTTGACACTATCCCATGTTCTGGAAATCTACAGGAAATCATAGGATGAGATCAGTTCCCAGTATGGGCTCCAATACCATCAATATGCTGATGATACTCAGTTGTACATCTTGACTCCAGTACAACTAAGCTATGTTGTCAAGGTCATAGCCCAGTGCCCAGAGGCTATGATGGAGAGGAATAGGCTTACACTCAACCCTGACAAGACAGAGTGGCTGTGGATTTTCAGTTTTCCCAATATCAGGGATCTGCCATTTTTGGTTCTGGATGGTCTTGCACTTCCTCAGATGGAACTTGTGCATAATTTGGGGATCCTCATGGATTCTCAATTCCTGCTCAAAGAGCAGGTAGCTGCTATGGCCAGGAAGGCTTTTGCCTAGATTTGTTTAGTGCTCCAGTTTCACCATTTCCTGGACTGGGGCTCCCTTCTCTCGCAGCCTCTAATCACCTCACATTTGAATTATTGCAATGTGATCTACATGGGACTCCCCTTGAAGACCACTCAAAAGATGCAACTGGGTTAGAATGCAGTTCAGAGACAGTTATGAATGTGCCGTGATATGCCCATGTAACATCTCTGCTGTGGACCTATACTGGCTACTGGTGAACTTACAGATGCAATTCAAGGTGCTGGTGGTGATCTGTAAAGCCCTCATGGCATAGGACCTGGTTATCTGAGGGATCGCCTACTGTATCTCTCAGTGTCTTGCCTGGCAGCATGTGCACGTTCTGGGTCTCATCCTTGAAACAATGTCATTTAATGAGCACCTACTCTCTGGAATGGTATTCCCCACCCACCACCCCAGTTAGCACTGCCAACCTTGTCATCTTTTAAGTAAGCCTTGATGACCTGGTGCTTCCCCCAGACCCTGGATGAGATGTTGCTTTTGTTAGCTGTTTTGAACTATTGTGTCTTGTTCTTTTGGGTTTCCTTTGTTTTTATTCTGATTTGACCAACTTTCTTTATTGGTTGTTTTTATTGTAACCTGCCCAGTCAAGTTGGGTAGCTGCATAAATATGATTAAATAAACAAACATTTAAAACCCACATTAATGATGTAATACTATAGCTACAATATCTGGGCTGAAGTTTGGACAACCAGAGACTGTAACTCTTTGCTGACATCTAGGGAATATCTGGATTCTTGCAGCCTGGTCATAACAAATTATGCATACCCTGTGAGCAAATTGTATGAATGGCTCAGTCTGAGGAAACGATTCCTTGGTTATATCGTCAAGAGAACTTTTCTGCAGACACAACATATTATGCTACAGCTGACAATTCTTATGTTTTTCCCATTCATTTTCTTAAAAGAATCTTGGGTATACTTATTATGGCTGATTTCACATAGCTTGGAATTGGATGCTTTTTCTCATGCAACCTTTGAAGCTCGTTACTATCAGCACACTTCCCCTTTTTTTTCAGTCCCAGCAATGTATTCAAGCAGCTATTCCTTTGTAGGTTCAATATGCTTCCCATCTGAGTAATTGATAACAGATTTTAAACATTTCTTAATCGAGACTTCAAACACATGGCTGGAATGATTAAATCTCAGCAGCTTGGAATGTCTTCCATCACTAAAAACAGAGAGGAGGAACACATTAAAAGCAAACTTCTAATGTACAAAAAAAAAAAAAAAACCCTCACAATACTATCAAGATAAAGTGCAGCTACAACCTTGAGATTAAAGAGAAAGGTCTTTCTGTGACCACACCGATGATTCTTTCAAATTTTTGTAGGGAATGTTATGGGAGGGAATCACCTAAACTGCAGCTCGGGACAATCAGGCACCATTTATGTAATGCTATATAGACCAGTGGGTGTCAGTATTATTATTCTGAAAGGTATTTTTTAAAAATCTGCAACCATTAATACCCACAAATTTCCAATCATGTTATACACAATTCTACTTAGTTTATGCAGTTCATAATGCAAGTACCTCAAATCTGTTGAAATCAACTCATCCCAATATGCGCTGAGTACACTCCTTTCCTAAATATACACCCTTTTTGTGCAGAATGTTTGAACTGAGAATGACAGACACTAGCAGGGTCCACACACTGCCCTCTGTATCCACATTGTATTAGTCTGCCAAGCTATTTCCACAGAAATCATTAAGAGGGAGAAAGCCACAGGTCCTACTCATTCGGAGGTTTGGGCAGTATACCCCAAGCTCACACTACTATTAAGCAGAGGGTCCCTCACCCAAGTCAGAATCTGAAGTTCCACCATGCCCTAAAGATGACAGGTGGCTGTGACTTAGGTCCAAAGACACAATAAGCGTCTAAAGACGAGCTACCCTTGGTGAAGGTTGTGCATGTTCTAGCTTCTCTCACTTCTGAATATTCAGTACTAACACCAATGTTTCAATTTCAGCTTTTGACTTTGCTATATTTGGTGCAGTGGAGTCAATTACTCAGAGGCAGAGGACTCACCTTCACTAGATATGTTCCAGTAGGGTTTGGGCAGCCATCTTTCTGAGATGCTTTAACTTGAATGCCTTATTGAGCAGAGGAATGGCCTCAATGCTCTAAATGGCTCTTTCCTACTGTATCATTCTGTGATTCAGGATTCTCTTTTTGTTTACTGAAACCCTGGCTTTTCATTCTGTGTTTTGACTCCAATTTTACATAATACATTGTCTCCTACCTGGAGGCTCATAGCCAGAGAGATAGCTGAAGAGGATTTCAGGAGGCTTCAGTAGCCTATGTACCTTGCCTTTCCTCATGACCAACAAGGACAGAATAAGAGTCTAAAAACATACAGACATGTAACACTACAAAGGAGTTGAAGTTTGGCTTTTTATAGTTTTTGCAGAATTTAAGCTGCCTGAGTGCAGAGGTTTACTTGCACGGGCATCGAGTTCCATATGCCCCACTGGGCTTTGAACTTGTATTTCTCAAAATACGTTTCTATTGTGTTTCAAGTTGACAGGATAGCCTAAAGCCTCTTGTGATACTAGATTAGGGACTGCCCTTCAAAAAAAGAAAGAAAGAAAGAAAGAAAGAAAGAAAGAAAGAAAGAAAGAAAGAAAGAAAGAAAGAAAGAAAGAAAGAAAGAAGCTCAAAGAAAAGCTCAAAGAAAAGGGCATGGAGAGTTTGATGGCCTTGAACATTCCTAAATTAACTTTTTGGTTACCAGCCAATGCCTTTCTCATCATGTTACAAAAGAAAATTAAGAGTTTCCCTGAGGGAAAGCGAAAACAAAACCATGAGGCCACAAATACATAATTAACAGCTGGAATTCATTTACTGTTCAGGCATCTAGAAGTAATTCAGCAGACATCCTGTAGATGGCACAAAGAAACCTTGGATTTGGTTCATAGAAGCTACCAAAGATCATTAAAAGCTATAGCTTTCCCAGGTCAAGAAAACTCAGTACAGATGTTGAATCTTGACATACCTCTTAGTAACCAGCAACAGAGGTTGAGGTGAAAGGCTCTTACAGTTTCATATACCTATCCATATTTTTCTAATCCTTGAAATAACAATTATGATCACTGAGAAGTAAGACTGCACTAAAACAAGTGACAGATACATCTGAAACCTTCCCTGATAATTTAAATATTTATATTTTAAAAATGAAGGTTTTGTGGTCAGGCAAAAATACTTTTGATTCTAATTTGAAAACTTACAGCCGTATTGATACAATCTGATTTTGTTTGAATAAGATGTAGTTCTACTTTTAGCCTTATTTAGTGACTGGCCATTTTGAACAGGAATATAAAGCAATGTTCCAAACCCCACGTGCATCAAAACATGTAAGCAGCCAGTTCAGTTGGGACTGAATGAGTACTATGAGATGTGGATAGAGGTAAAGATTTCCTCAAGTCAAGACCAATTTTCGGTGACTGCACAAATATGTTAGTTTTGTTTTCTTGGCAATAGTGGGGAAGAGGTGTGCCATTGCCTCTTCCAGAACATTCTTTTTCCTACTTTCCAACCTAGCCTATAGTCCTAGGATTTCCTGTTAGTTTCCCATCCAACTATCCCATTCTGCTAAGCTTTTCCAAGGTCAGCTAAGTGCTGCTACTGCTGAGAAATGTGATGTGACTACTATTTAGGTACTCTTCTGCATCAGCTGAAGTGTGAATTTCCCTCTCCCACCTATTTGAACCATTATTTCAAACAGTCCCAATTGCAAGCAACTTCTAAACGGAACACTCTGTTTATCAGACTTTAATTGAAAATATAAGCATTTTTCCGAAGTTGGAGTAAACATAGAATTGGGAGATCAGGGAATACAGATTACCTACCGTTTTTGCCCCTCACAGATTCATCTTAACATATCCCTCTGCAAGTAGTGGGTACTTCTTGCCTAATCAGGCAATGTATGTACGTATCTACGTGTTTGTGTGTGTATACTGTCTCTCTCTCTCTCTCTCTCTCTGTGTGTGTGTGTGTGTGTGTGTAATTTATTTTACAGCCAAAAGGCCTGGAAAAAGTCAGGCAATTTACTTCTCCAGAATTTCCAATTATGTGAAATAGCCCTGTCAGGATACAATTTTAAACATACTAACATACTAGAAAGACAATTGTCAAACCAAAACATTGATTTTAGAAGACATGACTTCTTCTTCAATCTTCTTCAAGATTTTAAAAGACATGACTGCTTCAAAGAGTTGCTGAACTCACACCCCTGTGATTTCCAAAGCACTCTTCCAAATCATTTTGAAAGTATGCACATAATAAATAGTCTGATCCTTTGATCACAGCATCCTTTGAAACTGTTGCCCAAAACAACGAAGTTAAAGCAGGAGTGCATCCCATCCTATTTGACTTTTCTTTTCGTCTAAATGTTGATATGATTCCTGTAATTAGGAAGAATTTAGGTGCAAACCATAAAAGAAAAAATCTGCCCCCCCCCCAAATCCACAGATAGCATTTTGGTCCATAAAAATTCCAGAATTTGGAAAAGACTTCTGTTCAAACTGTAAAGCATCATCCCCAACATACACAAACACATGAAGCAGCTTATCACAGGACTACTAATGAAGCTGGACTTATTCTCAAGGACGCAGGTGAAGGTTTTCAACCTGAATGTGATAACGGAATACCTAGGAGCAGAACTATTGTAGGTGTATACTGGATATGTTATTGTATCATATCCAGATAAAAAATGCAGAAATGTAATTCTAAAACTCTCGGTGTGGGGCGGGAAATGTTTTAATGACTTTGGGCTCTTGTAAAGTTCTTGTTAAGCTCTACCATGTTACAAAAGGCTGTTTCCCCTCTGCAATCAGTTTTTCCCCCCAAAGATTGGCCTAAATCATATCTCACTTTACATATTTGTGATTTTTGTTCCAGCCTAAAGTGCAAGGTACACACAGTGGCCACTTTAGCCTTGTGTTTGACATGCCTTCAAAGAAAGGCGGCACTTGGCAGGCCACAGTTACCAAGAGGAAAATTGTAAGAACAAATTTTTAACTATAAAAGTGTATCTCTCTTGGTCTTTCTACCTGACCATATTTGTTCCTTGTGTCAGCATAACAGAACAGGCATAAGGTATTTGAGGGCAGGTTAAAGGTTAAATGTTTCCCCTGCACAGTTGTGTCCAACTCTAGAGGGTGGTGCTCATCTCCCTTTCTTAGCCGAAGAGCCAGCGCTGTCCAAAGACGCTTCCACAGTCATGTGGCTGGCATGACAAGCATGGAACACTGTTGCCATCCCACTGAAGTGGTACCTATTTATTTACTCGCATTTGCATGCTTTCAAATTGCTAGGTTGGCAAGAGCTGGGGTGAGTCCGGAAGCTCACTCTGTCATGTGGGGCTAGGGTCTTGAACTGCCTGGTGTCTTAACCACGGAGCCATCACCCCCCTCCCTTTTTGAGGGCATATCGCTCATATATAGCTGTTTTTGATGGACACTGTTCTGAAGTGAGGCACAGCCTGTTTCAGTTTCTCAATTATACACAGTGCTTGACATTCAATGAAATCTTGCTGTAAGAGGCAGTGCTTCTGTCACAACACTTCTATGAACTTCACAGCATGCCTAGGACTGAGAACAATTCTCAGCTACAACATACTGCGCTGATGTTACTCCCATGACATGATAACACTCCCATGACATGGTAACACTCCCATAACATGATGGTGTTGATTTAAGAATCACAACTTTCCCTGGAGAATCTCTTACCTATTTTTCTTCCAGATAATTAAGGGTTTCCCTGCCCATCTGATTCTGCTAAAAGGGATCATTAGGAAAACCTAAATCCTGAAAAATCTGCTGTTATTTAGGTCCAGTATATTTCTCCATGTGTGTGTATGCATAAGAAAAATCTTGTAGGCTGGAATTGCAGTTACTTTTTGAAAAATATGAGATGGATGAGGATATGAGTGTCAGGACCAGGCCTGCCTCTGGCTCAGATTTGTTTTCACTTTCCAAGTCAGAGGAGGAATTAGAAACTTATTGTGCTGGATTTGGGGAAATGAAACTCCAGCACGACCCAGTAGAGTGGGAAGACTGCACAACGCTGATTGGGCGAGATCTGGAGGGGGATCTGAATACACCAATCAGCTCATGCCAGAGACGTGCTGAAAAGTGTGCAAAGGCAGCCCAATTGGCTGCAGAAGACTCCAAGCGTGCCAAGGAACAGGATAAAAGGCAGCCACGCAGACAGCGTGCTGCCAGAGACAGCTGATCCTCTAGACCTGCAGCTTCGGAAGAAGAATCCCTACCAACATCAGAAGCAGCATCTCTGATCGAAGAAGCAGCAGCACCAAGCTTGAGTTCTGAAGAAGGGGTTTCTGCGCCAACTGCATTGGAGGAACCAGCATTGTCGAAGCCTGGCAGCCAGCACCTTGCCTCCAGCTTTGAGAGCTTGCGTTTGCCTCAGCAACTCAATTGAGCTGAGGGCTTTCTGCACCGCCACCCATCAGCTGTTTATTGTATCCGCTCCTCTCGGATCCTGCAAATTTCAGGGGGTGCTCACCTTGCTCAGGATCTGAGTTTGTGGCACACAAGGTGCTTCCAGCCAAGTCAAGCAGTATTCCAAGTTCCAAACCTTGTTTCCAGTCTCCTGCCCAGTGCATCCAGTCCAGTCCAGGGCTTCCAGCCAAGTCAAGCCAAATTCTGAGTTCCCAGCCTTGCTTCAAGTTTCCTGCCCAGCGAATCCAGCCTAGTCTGGGGCTTCCAGCCAAGTCAACCCAAGTTCTGAGTTCCCAGCCTTGCTTAGAGCCTCTTGCCCAGAGAATTCAGCCCAGTCTGGGGCTCCCAGTTGAGTCTAGCCCAGTGCCCAGTTCCAAGCTTGTCTTCAACTCATCTTCTGCAGAGATCCAGTGTAATCCAGTGATTCCAGCCAAGCACAGCCTTGATTGAGTTGAATCCCGCATTTGAGATTCAGTGTATTTCTGTTGTTGTTTATAGCCTGATATCCAGATCCTTTGAGCCCACCATTCCATGTCGTGTTGATCCAGATTGAATCTAGTTCGAGATCTGCTGCCTCCAGTACTTGTGTTCCAATTGGTTCCAGTCTTCTTCCCAGTCAAACCTAGAGTTGCCTTGCTTGCTGCCTAGCCTTGTTTACTCCAGTCTCCTTATTCTAAGGACTTACTGATTGTAAATAGTTCTTACTAAAGAGTTTTATTGAGAATTGGTTTGGTGCGTGGTCTGAACAGGACAATGAGGCTCTTTTTCCACTTTGCTTAACCTTTCAAATCCTTGGTACTGTGCTGGGCTGCAGGTAGAGATTTCTTTCCATCTTTCTCACTTCTTGGAATATTCTGTCTCATTATTCCTAAGGAAGCTGCAGAGATATCTCAGCAAACCTTTTTAAAGATTAAACAAAGCAGGAAAAGATCCCTCAGCCTCTCATACATTTTTAAGAAGTACAATTCCCAGTTCCTCTGTACAATACTGTTTTATTCAGGGAAGGATGATACCTAACTATATTTTGCCTGTAAGTAGTATCCATCCATCCATCCATCCATCCATCCAATGCTTTCTGGGCTAGGAAGATCAACAAAGTCAATCTTGGTTAGTATTTGGATAGGAAACCAAGAAATCCCAAGGTTGTGGACTAGATCAGAAGTTGAGAAAACATTCCAGAAGAAGGCAGTAGCAAGTGATTTGTGTACCATTGCTAAGCAAACATCATTGATATCTCTATGTAATCATCAAGATTCAAGTTTAACTCCAGGCTAGGGTCCCATATCTGGGATACGGCTTCCATATCTGCAATACTCCAGATGATAACTAGATGGTAGGAGCAAGTTAGCATTTTCTCTGTCTCTTATTGCCATCTTTTTAGAGTAGTTAGGTGGCAAGTTCTGACTAATCTTGGCTGATCTTGAAAACCCTGGGGAGGTGGGGGGGGCATGGATCTGGTTAGGTATAAGACCAAAAGGAAGGAACATGATTGTTGGCTAGACTGGGAAGAAAAAAATCCTACAAAAAGGCAATGGCAAACCACTTCTGTATTCTTTGCCAATCAAAAATCTGCTGGTGGCATCTATGAAGTTGTCAGATTTCTTTGGAAGCAAAATCCAAATTCCTAGAGAATTTAACAGTGATATAGTGAAAGTGGAGAAATTCCTCTTTAAGAGGTCAGGATACTGCAGAAATAAAGGAAAATCCTTTGAGCTGTCAATCCAGGTGATGGGCAGAGAAAACAGAAGTTTGTGAAAATCAAATCCTGAGGAGCCAATCAGAAGAGGGGGTTTCCCTTCTCAGATGGGTTTTTACAATAGGAAAGGACAATCTTAATTTTGCCAGGTGAGAACAAAGCCCCAGCCAGCAGCAACATGGCTGGAGCTAGTAATTAATACAGCAAGCTAGGGTCAGTGAAGCTAGTTGCAGTATAGGTTATAGGTTATTTTATGATTTGAGATCTGGGCTGTGTAAACTTGTCTTGCAGTGTGTGCTTGTGTGAGGTCCTTGGAGAAGCTGCCTGAGTTATATCCTCTTTCTTACCTTTCTTCTTTTTAATTTTTTTCTAGGTTTCTGTCAGTCCTTCAAGGTAGATCAGACTAGGAAACCAATGTCATGTAGGTCAATTCTACTTTATTGTGAAGCTATAGTTACATAATCTTGAAAGTCTGAAAACACTTGCCCCTTCCTCCCTTTATCTTCACAAGAACTAGGGAGGGGCTTATCTAAGATGTTTACTCATGCTACATACTTGCTCTGGCCTGAGGTCTCTTTTATCTAACCATGGCCTTGGTAGCTATGTTCCTCCTGTCCCTCAAGTTCATTCCCTTCACCCTCTACAGTCTCTGATCCTACTATATGTAATAAGAATTTAAAATCCTTAGTCCAGCATGGTTGTTCTTGGGAAGGGATGTAGCCTTTAGCACATGTCTTCCTCCCAGGAAGAAAGAATGGGGCACTTATCTATTTTCTTGTAAATCAGTTTCTCAGGTATAGAGTAGTGATGGTAGCATACCTAATGAGCTTTCCCCAGGAGTTGTGGGGAAGATACAACAGGGTTGTGGAAGGTTTAGAGATTCCCTGTGGAAATCAGTGGGACCCAAGCCATCATATCCAGTATCTCTGTACATGTGAATTTTTTTATGGCTCAAATTTAATATCATAATTTCTTCTGAAAGAATTAACTATTGTTTAACAATTCAAAAGAAACAAAAATCTGCAGTTAATAGAATATTTCCTGCCTCATTTGTCAGATCCTCAGATCAAAAATCTCAATTGTGCCTTATGCACAGCTATATATTCTGCACAGTTAATTTTAGGATAGAGCTATGTTTTAGTTACCATTATGATGGGAGAAATCTTCACATATATTGCCATTTTGATTAGCAACTTATTAAAACAGTTCTGATTCACTTATGTTCTGATTGCCAAGACAGGGCAATTGTCATACTGCACATTCTGTTTATTTCACCTATACTAAATAAAATATGTGCATTTACCAAACCATCATTGATTATAATCTCCCATACCTAAGATAAAAATCTAATTTAAACTACATTCAGTACATATGTCCTTGATTAGACTCATCTGTTATTTGTATGTTAATATTTCCATATTAGACAACTTTCATAAAAATACTTAAAGGACGTAATTTAATTAGAATCTATCTTATGTTTTAAGAAAAATATTAAGCATAAAAAAATAACTTGATAAAGTGACTGATCAAAGTATGACAAATACTGTCAATCCATGCAGTTTTAATTTTGTTTCTTCCTCTTTATAATAGCTCCTTCCCTTGAGTTAAGGCTTTACATTTGTCTCCAGAGACAGAGCAGAAAAAATATATAGTATTGAGATGGGATAGAATTTCTCCACAGTACAGTCATAGAAGTTCTGATACAGCATATTCTCAGCTGACCATATAACAACCCCAACATTGAATAACACCAAGCCTAGTCAGTTTAAAGTTAATTTTTAAAAAGGAAGTCTTGTAACTAAAAAAAAAAAAATGAACCAATTGCAGCAATGATTGCACACGCACACTTTCTTTCTCAGATCTAAATAATTTCTCAGTTCCTCACCAAAAGGAATTATCTTTTCATCTAGGGCAAACTGAAGCTTGTTTCTGCTGAATCAATGGGCTTCTGATTTATTAAATATCTTATTCCCTAAAGTACTTTCTGAAATTCCTAATGATCGTACTACAGTACATGGACATACAAACTATCCATTTGTTTAAGCAAGGACTCACCCATACATGTACTGTTAAGTCCTCCATTGACAGAATCAGGAAAAACCCCTAAGGATAAATAAGTTCCATGGGTGCAATTGAGCTCTTACATTGTTTTATCAGAGTTCTTAAGACCACATAAGATAATTAATCTAAGGAAAAACGTGTATCACCTGAGAAAGTGTTTTCCAACTCCTAAATCAAAGTTGTGCATTGCAGCAAGAAGCAATTTTCCATCTCTGTTTGTACTGCCATGTGTGCACTTAAAGAGAATCCAGCCATGAATATTGATAGAGTAGTCTTCAAAGGTAGGGTATCCTAACAGATATAAAAATAATAAAGGCGGGATATAAATAAAAAAAATTAAATAAATAAAATTAAATAACCTAGAGAACATCAAAGCACAGACTGAACAGCAGGAAATGAATAGAGGAACATTGTGTACAATCCACGCTTATGTAAATAGAGACAATGCAAAATACAGGAATCCTATTTTCAAGATAGACCCTGTAGTACCTGAGTCTCCAGGCTCACTAAAGGACTAAGGCAGAGCAGATGTCACCAACTTTCTTCTGGTCTACACAGAAAGCAGCATGCTAAGTCACCTTACAACAGGTCAAACAATCTCCCCCAATGAGCTGACACTCTCCCTCAAATAAAGAACAGTTATATTAAAAAACAGTTCACCAGTCCTTGAGCAGGCAGAAAAATAGGCCATCCTAAGATGTGCTGCCTTGGTAGCCAAACTCTATCTTGTCTCAGTACCAGAGCTAGCAAATGATGCTGTCCTTAGAGAGTTCATGTGGGACAAGTTAAGGAAAGTGACTGGTGGATTTCCTTTCCCTCTGAGTGCCACTTGGTAGGAAAAACAACCACCAAGTGTTCTCCTTATAGTTTGGTGAAGGGAGATTAGGAACTCTGGGCAAGTCCTTTGAATGGCAAGTTTAACCCTCTGTCAGATTGCCTCAGAACTGTCAGCCTTGTGAGGTACTCCAGACAAGAAGCACACCCAGATGAACTAATTCTATTTTATTGTAAAGTTACTTTAACAGAATCTTGCAAGTCTGAAAGTACATTTCTCCCCCATCACCTTTACAGCCCAAGAAACTAGGGAGGGTCCCTTCTGAGACGTTTGCTACTCCCACATTCCTACTACAGGATAAGCTGCCTCTTACCCGACTGTTGCCCTGGCTACAGCTCTTTCCCCTGTCTCCCAAAGTCATTCCCACACACCATTACACTAACAGACTGGAAGAGGGACATGAAGAACCTTCACCCCATACCCCTTCTCCATGCCTAAGACCTAACAGACAAGCTATCATCCTATCTGAATTTAATGTTCTTTCAACCCATATTTAAAAGCAGCATAACTGAGGTCACAGATGTGGAAGAGGAGGAAATGAAGAAAGTTCCCTGAACCCATCCTATTTTACCAACTTCCTTCTTTTGTGTATGTGACCTCTCCATTGGGCCAACAGGCAGAAAGGAGGGACACAGGGTAAAATGGGAGGGAGTGATAGATAGCAAGTGAGCTCTGTCACTGACTAGTGTTGACTGGGAATGCCAGTGGTGACAGTTAGTGGCTGAACCAGCAGTACCATGGAGTAGGCATAATGGCACAGGAGTAGGCATACGGCACCATCCTCTGGCCACTACTTCCCAAAGTAGTAACAATAATAAAATGTACAGCCATGTGAAAGCCTATAATGTACTCATTGGTGGCAGAACCAAGATTTTTTTTCTAGTTTGAATCAATCTTCATCAGATCTGAAAAGTTCTTTGGAAAGTGCCAGGCAGGCATGATGTGGGCAGATACTTATACAGAAGCCAGGGGTATGGTCTTTTCTGTAGCCCAAGCCAAAATTGCCATGAAAGTCAGTGCCAAGCAACTGGAAGGGAGGGTGATGTCCCCCAGTAGCCTGAAGTGGCCATTAGGAGCTGAGCAGATCCCAGCCCCTGACTGTGTTACCATCCACATCATTGACAAAGTGTCTTATATTATGCCTACTGCAAGATTTGTGTCAGGAGAAAAGGGAAAACAAGATTTCAACCCTGAAACAATGAAATATTACTGAAATAATAATGAATAACAATGAAATAAGCTGCCTTTACTTATATTTGTGGGCTGGAGATGATACAAAGGAAGCATTTCCAGGGCTATTTGGGGTGAGGTTGGGGGTGCTAGATGGACAGGACAGGGCTGGTTCTAACAATGACATTTTGAAAATAGAAAACCTGAATTAAATAACTACTGTATATTTTGTGGAATCTTTCCATAAAATAATTGAACATTAGGTTCTTGAATTATTATATATTATTCACCATATCACTTACAAATACCCTTAAAACTGAATAATCAATGGGAGCTCTCTAAATGGTCACAATCGTTTTTTTTTGGGGGGGGGCTGCCTTCGAGCCAGTGTTGACTCCTGGAACTGCCTGGACAAGTCTCTGCATGTTTTCTTGGCAAGATTTTGGAAGTGGTTTGCCATTGCCTCCTTCCTAGGGCTGAGAGAGAGTGACTGGCCCAAGGTCCCCCAGCTGGTTTTGTTCCTAAGGCGGGCTAGAACTCACAGTCTCCCAGTTTCTAGCCTGATGCTTTAACCACTAACACCAAACTGGCTCTCCACAATAGGCCCAGCAGAATTTGAACATACAGAAATATTTGCCAAATTTGGTTAAACATAGTAAAAATACTTGTGGCTTCCCCAGAAATTTCTTGAATACTTTGTCAATGAAGAATCCTGCAAATGCCTTTCCAGTTCTTGTTTCAAGAAGAGTGTGATAGCTCCCTTAAACATAAATATAAATATTTTAAAAACTGTTGAAAGGACAATTACAAATCAAGACTTTTTCCCTAGACTTCTTACATTTTATTTCCTTTAAAATAAAAACATATTTTTTATAATTTTATTAAAAGCTTTAAAAACAAAGGTAAAAACTAATACAAACTAATATAAAGGAAAGAAGAAAAATAAAAAATAAAAGAGAAAGCTAAAAGTGCAAGAAAGAAAGAAAAAGAAAAGGAAAAATAGAAAAATAGAAAAAAAATCTTCTTTACAGCAGTTATTAGTACAATTATAAATTTACCTTTTTCTCTAAAGCTGCATCATGTCTCTCTTCTTTCTATAATCTATCCTGTCTAACCATCAAAACCATACATTGTAAGTTCATTTTTTTCTGTTCCACACAAAAAGTTCATAAGAGGTTGCCAAACAGCAATAAATGTAGATATTTTCTTTTCTCTAATCAAAGAAGTCAGTTTGGCCATCTCAGCAAAGTTCATCATCTTCACCAACCATTCCTCCATTGTAGGTATTGCCAAATCTTTCCCTCTTTGGGCATACAGTAATCTTGCTGCAGTTATCATATACAAAAACAAAGTTCCATGACTTTTTTCTCCAACTATTTATCCATCAGTTCCAAAAGGAAAACTTCTGGTCTCAATTGTATATTAATCTATAAAATCCTCTGAATCAGCGTATGTATTTGAATCAAAAATTTTCTAGCTTTTCATCCACTAAGCACAATGAAATGTCCCTTCCTGTTATTCACATTTCCAACATAAAGTTGAAGTGTCTTTATACATTCTAGATAATTTCTCTGGTAACTTATACCAACAGTACATCATTTTATAAAAATTCACTTTAAGTTTATAAATATGTAAATTTCAATTCTTTCAACTACATATTTTCCCATTGTTCAATCTGTATATTATAACCAAATTTTTTGGCCCACTTTGTCATACATTCTTTCACTTGTTCTTCTGTTTCAAATTTCAATAAATGTTTATACATTTTAGCGATTACATGTTCATCATTTGTACACAATTCTATTTCAAAATCAGTCTTACAATGTTCAATATCATAAACTGTTTTGTCTACTTTAAATCCTTCTGATAACTGTAAATAAGAAAACCATGGCAAGTATATCCCTCTGCCACCAGCTGTTCTCTTGATTTTATTTTCTATTCCCCTTGACAAAATTCTAGTATCTCATGATAATTTAGCCAATTGTATTTGCCTATTTATTTCTCATCTATAAAATGTTTCTTGTGCTGAAATCCACAAAGCTGTTTTTGGACACAATCTGAGTTTCTGTCTATTTCATATTCTCAATATGGCACATCTAACATAATGATTTTTAAAATCCACATTAACCTTGACTTTATTGTACCACAAATATCCATGCCACCCAAATCTCAGGTCATGTTCTTCTAACTCCAAAAGCCTTCTATTTCTCAACAGTACCCACTCTGTCATCCAAACCAAAGAGCAAGCTGCAAAATACAATTTCAGATCTGTAAACTCAATCCTCCTCTTTCCTTTGCATCTTGTAACATCTTATATTTAACACGTGGTTTTTTCCCCTGCCACACAAACTTAGATGTATCCTTTTGCCACTGTTTAGATGGTGCATCAGTTGTCACAACGGTATTGTCTGAAACAAAAATATAATTCTTGGCAAGACATTCATTTTTATCACAGAAATTCTCCCCAGCAATGACAGTTGTAGTTTCTCCCATCTTAGCATGTCTTTTTAAACTTCATTCCATGTCTTAACATAGTTATTTTGAAATAACATATAATTCATATTTGTCATAGCGATACCCAGATTTTTTACTTTCTTCTCAATCTTAAAACTCATTGTATTCATCAATTCTGTTTGATCCTCTATTTTCATGTTTTTGTTAACATCTTCATCTTCTGTTTATTGATGTTAAAACCTGCTAATGTACCAAATTCTTTTAGTTTTCCCATTAATGCCTCTATTCCCTTTAGTGTATCCTCCAGAACCAACAACAAGTCATCTGCAAAAGCCCTTAACGTATAAGTTTCTTTTAATCTTTACTCCCACAATCCTCTCATCTTAGATCTCTATTCAGTATTTCAAGAACTAAAATAAGCAAGAGAGGAGACAGTGGGCATCCCTATCTTGTTCCTTTTTGTATCTCACAAGGCTTTGTTAGATCTCTATTAACAATTATTTGTGTTGTCTGTGAAATAAAAACATATTCTGATCAATCCCACCCACACACAATTCCTATTGCTATGGCAATGCAGCCAAAAGATAGCTTATGATAATTTAGTCACAAGGAGAATTAGTAATCAACATCACATCCACCAGCTCCCAAAAATTCTGCTACTCTCATGCACAACATTGTGTACTATTTTTGTAGATAATGTGATAAACGTAGTTACTTTCAGCAGTGTCTCATGCAAGTTAGAGATATCATTTGTATAGGATGTTGCAATCATCTGAATATTATCTGCAAATCTAAGTTCCTCTAATTGAATGGTCCTGTTTATACAGTATGTCCCCCAATGACTGCTGCCACTGACAACTATCTCTTCCCTTTTCCAGTTCTGCAATCCTACATGGTATAGGATTATGTCAAATACTGCAGTATTAACAGGAGGTATAACTGAATAGGGTGAAAAAAACAATTGCTCTTTCTTTTAGAAGAAAATAAGGTAAGAATTTGGTGGGAAGACCCACATAACAAGCCCTGTATTTATGATTAACATTGATGTACTATTCCTACATATACCATACATGTAAATCACACACCATGAAAAAGTGGATTCCATTTACATTGGACAGTCCTACGTAATGTTCTTCATGAAAACTGTATTTCAACTAAAATTCAGAAAACTAGTAGGTTTCAGATAATTTCTGTAACAGTGATAAGCATGTGTCCTTCCAGACAGTGATAAATAATACCTCCCAACAACCAAAGCCAGCATGGTCAACAGTGAGGCATTCTGGGAATTGTAGTTCAGGAACATCTGGACAGGAATAGGTTCCTCACCCCTAAATTTTGCAATAGTTTACATTGTTAGATACCAATCTCAGATAACTAAACATGGAATATTTTATATAGAGAATGAGATATAATGTTCCAGATTCAGATTTTTCCTCATCCAAGAACATTCACTCTCAGCCCTCTTCTGTCCCAAAGTCGAAAACTGAAAGTACTGTTGTTTGTTAGCAATCACAACCCAAGTAGGATATTCAATGGAATATTCTATGGAAGGCCAGATCACTGCCACCCATAAATATTAACAACTACTTTCCTCAGATGTTCATCTTTGTGAAAAATAAGGTCTCTCTAAATCAGTATTTCTCAACCCTGGCAACTTGAAGATGTGTGGATGTGTTCCATTCTCACTGCCTGCTCCTCCTCCTGCCCTGGGATCAACAAGAAGAAACTTAAAACTTGGCCTGGATCCTGTGAGTCTAGAACAGTGTTTCTCAACCTTGGCAGCTTGAAGATGTATGAACATGGTTGGCTGGGGAATTCTGGGAGTTGAAGTCCACACATCTTCAAGCTGCCAAGGTTAAGAAACTCTGCTCTGAAGAATGGCATACTAAGTCTGCATCAAGCAAAGTCAAATTTTAACATGAGTCAGTTGTAGTGTCTGTGTGTGTTTCTTAACAAACTTCAACAATAGTACTACCAGCTGTATTTTTCAAATATGCAATTGATCCTTTAGAAATTTTCAGAAATGAGACTACAGTATTATAAAGGATGAAAAGAAAGCCTGAAGTATTTCCATTATGAAAGACAGGATGAAAATTTCCAAAGGTCTGATTAGAATGGTTCTTCAGTTCTCACATATTCCTAACAGATGTGCCTCCTATGCTTTGTTCCCCATTCTGAATGAAGTTGCTACAGTGCAGAAGAGTTTATTCTGAAATAGTTTCATTTAAATGCTTGGTTATTTATTTTTTAAAAAAATAATAACACAATTAGAATCAACTATCCTAATGTTATGTTGATCTGTAAAGTAGTAATATCCCCCAGATCATCTTAATTTTTGCATCTAAAATAAAGGCAATAGATTTTTTGAAAGACATTTCAAAAGGAACAAATCAAAGAGTTTTCCAAATCACTATATTTCTATGAGAATGTCTTTGTGGACACATTCTTTCCCCCCCATCTCAGGCTTTGGTACTAAAGAATCAAATCAGAAATCTGCAAGCTAAGTACTATCCCTGCTGACTGCCATGTTGATCTCCTGGATAGAGATTCATAGGGCCACAGCTACGAGGACCTATAACTATAGTTAATAAAATGAGGAACAGTCAAAATTAAATGAGGGTTCTATAGGGAGAAGATAAATTGCCTGCTCCATGTAGGAGTCTTCAGCAAAGGATCGTTACCTTGTCGTGGTGCTGGAGCTTGAGCACCTCAATGATGCCATGAGCTAATCCGTGAAGGGCCACCCAAGACGGGAAGGTCATGACAGAGAGGTCAGACTAAATGTCATCCCTGGGGAAGGTAATGGCAACCCACCCCAGTATTCTTGCCGTGAAAACTAAATGGATCAGTACAACCAGAGATATGTCGGTATACCATCGGAAGATGAGACCCCCAGGTCGGAAGATGGTCAAAATGCTACTGGGGAGGAACAGAGGATGAGTTCAACTAGCCCCAGACGTGATGATGCAGCTAGCTCAAAGCCGAAAGGACGGCTAGCGGCCGACGGTGCTGGTGGTGAACGGCGAATCCGATGTTATAAGGATCAACACACCATTGGAACCTGGAATGTAAGATCTATGAGCCAGGGCAAATTGGATGTAGTTATTGGTGAGATGTCAAGATTAAAGATAGACATTCTGGGCATCAGTGAACTGAAATGGACTGGAATGGGCCACTTCACATCAAATGACCACCAGATCTACTACTGTGGACAAGAGGACCACAGAAGAAATGGAGTAGCCTTCATAATTAATAGTAAAGTGGCTAAAGCAGTGCTTGGATACAACCCCAAAAACGACAGAATGATCTTAATTTGAATTCAGGGCAAGCCATCTAACATCACAGTGATCCAAATATACACCCCAACCACAAATGCTGAAGAAGCTGAAGTAGAGCAGTTCTATGAGGATCTGCAGCACCTACTGGACAACACACCTAAAAGAGATGTTATTTTCATCACAGGAGACTGGAATGCTAAGGTGGGCAGTCCAATGACACCTCGAATTACAGGTAAGCATGGCCTGGGAGAACAAAATGAAGCAGGACATAGGCTGATAGAATTTTTCCAAGACAACTCACTCTGCATAATAAACACTCCCTTCCAACAACCTAAGAGATGGCTTTATACATAGACTTCACCAGATGGACAACACCGAAATCAGATTGACTACATCCTTTGCAGCCAAAGGTGGCGGACATCTATACAGTCGGTAAAAACAAGACCTGGAGCTGACTGTAGTTCTGATCACGAACTTCTTCTTGCACAATTTAGGATCAGACTAAAGAGATTAGGGAAGACCTACAGATCAGCTAGATATGAGCTCACTAATATTCCTAAGGAATATGCAGTGGAGGTGAAGAATAGATTTAAGGGACTGGACTTAGTAGATAGGGTCCCAGGAGAACTCTGGACAGAAGTTCACAAGATTGTTCAGGAGGCAGCAACAAAATACATCCCAAAGAAAGAGAAAACCAAGAAGGCAAAATGGCTGTTTGCTGAGACATGAGAAGTAGCCCACGAAAGAAGGAAAGCAAAAGGCAACAGTGATAGGGGGAGGTATGCCCAATTAAATGCAAAATTCCAGAGGTTAGCCAGAAGAGATAAGGAATTATTTTTAAACAAGCAATGCACAGAAGTGGAAGAAGACAATAGAACAGGAAGGACAAGAGACCTCTTCCAGAAAATAAGAAACATTGGAGGTAAATTCCAGGCAAAAATGGGTATGATCAAAAACAAAGATGGCAAGGACCTAACAGAAGAAGAAGAGATCAAGAAAAGGTGGCAAGAATATACAGAAGACCTGTATAGGAAGGATAACAATCTCGGAGATAGCTTTGACGGTGTGGTCAGGGAGCTAGAGCCAGACATCCTGAAGAGTGAGGTTGAGTGGGCCTTAAGAAGCATTGCTAATAACAAGGCAGCAGGAGACGACGGCATCCCAGCTGAACTGTTCAAAATCTTGCAAGATGATGCTGTCAATGTTATGCATGCTATATGCCAGCAAATTTGGAAAACACAAGAATGGCCATCAGATTGGAAAAAATCAACTTATATCCCCATACCAAAAAAGGGAAACACTAAAGAATGTTCAAACTATCGAACAGTGGCACTCATTTCACATGCCAGTAAGGTAATGCTCAAGATCCTGCAAGGTAGACTTCAGCAGTTCATGGAGTGAGAATTGCCAGATGTACAAGCTGGGTTTAGAAAAGGCAGAGGAACTAGAGACCAAATTGCCAATATCCGCTGGATAATGGAAAAAGCCAGGGAGTTTCAGAAAAACATCTATTTCTGTTTTATTGACTATTCTAAAGCCTTTGACTGTGTGGACCATAACAAATTGTGGCAAGTTCTTAGTGGTATGGGGATACCAAGTCATCTTGTCCGCCTCCTGAAGAATCTGTATAACGACCAAGTAGCAACAGTAAGAACAGACCACGGAACAACGGACTGGTTTAAGATTGGGAAAGGAGTACAGCAGGGCTGTATACTCTCACCCTACCTATTCAACTTGTGTGCAGAACACATCATGTGACAAGCTGGCCTTGAGGAATCCAAGGCTGGAGTTAAAATCTCTGGAAGAAACATTAACAATCTCAGATATGCAGATGATACCACTTTGATGGCTGAAAGTGAAGAGGAACTGAGGAGCCTTATGATGAAGGTGAAAGAAGAAAGTGCAAAAGCTGGTTTGCAGCTAAACCTCAAAAAAACCAAGATTATGGCAACCAGCTTGATTGATAACTGTCAAATAGAGGGAGAAAATGTAGAAGCAGTGAAAGACTTCGTATTCCTAGGTGCAAAGATTACTGCAGATGCTGACTGCAGTCAGGAAATCAGAAGACGCTTAATCCTTGGGAGAAGAGCAATGACCAATCTCGATAAAATAGTTAAGGGCAGAGACATCACACTGACAACAAAGGTCCGCATAGTTAAAGCAATGGTGTTCCCTGTAGTGACATATGGCTGCGAGAGCTGGACCATAAGGAAGGCTGAGAGAAGGAAGATAGATGCTTTTGAACTGTGGTGTTGGAGGAAAATTCTGAGAGTGCCTTGGACTGCAAGAAGATCAAACCAGTCCATCCTCCAGGAAATAAAGCCAGACTGCTCCCTTGAGGGAATGATATTAAAGGCAAAACTGAAATACTTTGGACACATAATGAGAAGACAGGACACCCTGGAGAAGATGCTGATGCTAGGGAGAGTGGAAGGCAAAAGGAAGAGGGGCCGACCAAGGGCAAGATGGATGGATGATATTCTAGAGGTGACGGACTCGTCCCTGGGGGAGCTGGGGGTGTTGACGACCGACAGGAAGCTCTGGCGTGGGCTGGTCCATGAAGTCACGAAGAGTCGGAAGCGACTAAACGAATAAACAACAAAAATGTAGGAGTAAAGTAATGTTGAGTCTTTCTCGGAGCTCTAACCTTAGTCATACGTGGTTCCTCAACCTACTCTGCCACAACCTTTTGTTGACCCTAAATCCATGGGAAAAACTATTTAGTTCTTCTATAGTGTCAATATTGTCACAAAAATTTATAGCAGAAATAACATCGGGTATGTATTTATTAGATTTATATCCTCTCTTTCCTCCAAGAGCTGAAGATAGGGGTCCATTTTCATTTCATCCCCATAACAGTGATGCTGTGAGAAAGGTTGGGCTGACAGTGTCTGGCCCAAAATCACACAGTGAGCTTCTGTGGAAGAAGGAAGGCTCAATGTTGGTTTTTCCCAGTTCTAGTCCAACACCATAACTGATATATCAGTAAGAAGAAATCTCTGGAGTTGTTTTTATCTGTTCCATATACAATATACTGGTTTGTTTGTGAGTATAAATTGAATTCTGTTTCCATGAGTTTACACTGACCTACTGATTTTAAGTATTTTCATAATTTCAGTTAACTAATTTCAGTTCATACTTCTGATGAAAGAAGATGTATGTTATAAAGACTTGTAATTATTTTTTTTCAATTGTCAGAGAGATGGCATAGCATGTTAGGTACTTTCTTTTCTGACACATGTTCACAGAGATCTAAATGTACATCACATATTCTGTAGCAAAACCCTTTCTCCTAAACTGGATCCCAGCTTGTATTGATTTCTTATTCTAGCTTTTAAAAGCAAAACTGCTCTGTTGCAAATTTTTATTGGTTAGAGGCATTACATACCATAGTGATTTTTGCATTATTAATAAGCCAGCTCAATTCCTCTAAGGATAGGTTGCAAATCCAGATAACATTCTCACTGCAAAGATGCAAAGCAATCACCTTGCATGCATGTAAAAAGGCTTTCTGCATTTGTATTCAAAGGGAAACAAGACCTTTAAAATATTGTTTTAGTTACTTGTCCATGGGCAAGATCAATTTATATTCCCAGGGAAGAGAACTGGGTATGTAAAGCCCATAACTGAGATCCTTCAAGAAAACTGGTTGTAGTATTGGGGGAGCGGAGAGGATAAAGAGCTATCTATTAAAAGGGAAAGGGCCAATATATGCTTTCCTAACCCAGAGGGACAGTGGCTTTTCCATCATATATCCAATGGCGAACCATGCTCCAGGGATTATTCAGATTAGATTACTTGGTTTTGTCCAACAAGAGGAACCTACTCAATCTGCAATGTTCTAAATCAGTGTTTCTCAACCTTGGCAGCTTGAAGATGTGTGGACTTCAACTCCAGAATTCCCCAGCCACCCATATTCACATGTCTTCAAGCTGCCAAGGTTGAAAAACACTGTTCTAGACTCACAGGATCCAAGCCAAGTTTTAGGTTTCTTCTTGTTGATTTCAGGGCAGCAGAAGAAGCAGGCAATGAGAATGGAACAGGGCTGCAGTCAGCTTGCAAAGAGTTACCTATGTGATTTAATAAATGCAGTATACTTGTGCCTTTTTCTTTTGATGGCTGATTAGTGCTGATGCCAGGACGTGATACTATTGTACTTTAGTAGTTAAGACAAGAATTTGAGAGTTCAACGTTCTTAAAAGTTCAGTACCACTAAGGATTCATGCCACTGACAGCCATTATCTCTTAGCCTCTTCATTCCATTAACAACAAAGATAATAATCCTGGCTCATTCAGAATGGTAGCTGTAAGAGCTACACACAATTTGTGTGAAGTGCTTTGAATAAAAAAGAAAACAGAGCTACAAAATTGATCTATTTATGTAAAACAATTTCTTCTCTGCAGGGGTGTCTTCCCATTTCTCTCATACACTGTTTGAAGCAACTGCATCTGTCATCTTTATTTTCTGGAAATTGCTATACAAAATATCCTGGCACTTTCCTTTCAAGATCTTTGTTAATCTAATCTATTAATTTAAAAGCTATCTCTATATACAAAAGGGCCTCTTCACCTGCATAGATATGCAACATAAAAAACCCTACAAGAACAAAGGTAAAACTGTACTAGAACTCTTCTCTCAGTTATAGCCAAGCACTCATTTTCAGCAGTGGTGCAAATTTCAGTGCCCCCTATATTTGGGGTATAGCCTGTCCTTCTGCCACCTAGACCTCTGGCCCAAGGCCTTGATCTGAATAAAATCTATTGAGTTCCTCTACATTCTACCATAGCTTCCACTGAGGAAACACCTTTCTTCTCTCTTCCTTGTTTTTTTTTCCTTCAAGCACTTTTACATATTATTTTTGTTTGGGAGATTCTATTCTGCTTGCATCAGGTTCCTGAGCCTAAAGCCCTTTTGACCATTACAACCAGTAGATGTAGTGATAGTTAGCAGAGGGCTGGTATACTTTTACCTCCCTTCCTCACAGGAGAACCCTTCATATGCAATATGCCTTCTACTGGTTAGATTGATATTCCCAGGACTGTTACAACTTCAAGTTTCTGCTTCTCTTCTTCCTTCCTTTGCTTTTGCTCCATCCTTTCTACCCTCTTTCTCTCTGATAAATGAGTTCTGTGATCCAAAGTGCTTTCTTCTTAAATAAATAAAAAAAGTAGAGATTCACCTTACCGACCCCAACCCTGCGTACATGTGGTAACTAAATGTGTTTTAATGTGTGGGTTATGGCTAAGAGCAAAATTCTGTCAAGATCAATTCTAGCCCATTAATTCCAGGATCCTACTACTCTTAGGAATTTAGGGATTCTCCAAACAGCATAAGATATGATATGAGGGGTTGTAATATGAGGTTGGAGAAAAGTAGAAGGACTCTTTGCACTATTTGAAAGACTTTCGCCATAACAAAAGCACCTTTAGACACAAATTAGGTAAATTACAACTTTTTTCCCAATCCATGACTAGCCAGAAGACCAACATTTTTAATTTTTTTCTTCCATAGCTCACCCCATCTCTGGCCTCCATGATGGAGAACCATACATCATTAACTGTAGTAGTGTTTATATAATGGTAGTAAACTGTGAGTACCCATCAAAAACATTTTTTCTGAATGTCAAAAAGTTCATTTTCAATAAATAAGTGTATATCCAGAACAGCTGGAAGATGACTTTTCAGAAACTTGTCCTGTCACCAGCCGTTTCTATTCTTTAGTGGCTTTCTGATTAATTAAGCATACATTTCATCTGGATAAAGCAAGCAAAATATGTTCAGCAGCAGCCATTTGGGAGCAATGTGTTCTGGTTTGCCAAGGGAGACACATTGTACCAATTACATTCTTATAATATTCTTTTAAGGAGGCCAACAGCAGATTCATCTCAAATGATGCTTAGGATCTAAGAGACTCTAAGGCATTTTCCTTTATAAAGTAATTCTTCAATCATACATTTTGATTTCTGTTACATCAGGCTATAGCCAGATCTCTATACCATCCAAACCTTGCTGGGCCTTCCATTAAACACTATTATGTTACACTGGTATGTTCCTAATATTACATTACATTAATCAAGTACAGGAAGCAGACATAGGAAAGTCAGGAGGGACTTATGCTACTTTGGAACATATAAAGCTTTATATTTATAGTTTTTAATTTGCACATGTGCACACACACATACACACATCAATAACTGAAAAAAAATTGAACACAACAAATGTTTGTATTCCTTAAAGGAACAGGCAAATAAACAGCTATCTGGAGAATTACAATGTCACATGGTTTGTTGCTTCTCTAACTGGTCACTGTCAACTTGTACAAGAGCTAGATTTTTGCAGTAAATCCCTATGTGGTTGTTTGTTTTTAGCTTGGCTCATAGAATGAATTCAGGCGCTTGTTCTTGTTAACCACAGAACAATGCCTGAGACAGGATGCCCACCCACACCCACCCCTCCAAGAATATAAATACCATCTTCAGAAGCTGACTTTAGGACAGGCTTTTAGTTTAGGGCAGCCTTTCTCAACCTTTGACCCTAGAGGAACCCTTGAAATACTTTTCAGGCCTCAGGGAACCCCTGCACATTCAGGCTCGAATATAGGCCAGAAGTTAAAAAATTATTAGATTTGTTTCATGTGTAGGCCTATATGTATGCATTAGCAGTGTTCTTACCTCTTTAATGTGAAGTTACCTGAATTTGAAATATATATTTTAAATAAATTGTGATATTCCAGAGAACCAGGGAACTTCCATGGAACCCTGGTTGAGAAACCATGGCTTTGCACACCAGGCTTTGACTTCCAATATCCAATACACCTCCTTTCAGATTAGCCCATTATAGAGGTTATTTTTACTGAAAGCATGTCTCATGAAAAGATAACTCTTCCTGAAGCAAACATGCTTAGGTCAGGCTACCTGGCTAAAGCACTTACCACACTTTAATGGAAGTACCGTACATTTCATGGAATTGAAATGAATTTATTCCTGAAGTAACTGGCTTAGTAGAATTCGGATACTCACTCTCTCGAGCAGCCTCTAAACTGCCACCATTTTAGTACAAAGCATTTGCAACAGTTGCAAAGATTGATAACAGTTATCTTAGGAAGACAAAATGATTGTGTTGATATCAAGGGACCTTCAACATTTATGCCTTTAGGGTGGGTTCAGGGAGGGTTCAAGATTTCATGGCCTTCAAGGCAACCACAGGTTTGTCCTAAGTAACTTCTCCTGAACTAACTGTTAAGTGTTGGGATTCAGGGGCTTCGGTGGTTTTGCTCCTACCTGAGTGGTACCAGTTAATGGTAGTGGGGGAGGGGAGCTTAACCTTAGGGCTCTTCACTGTGGGGTCCCACAGGGTCCCACAATGAGATTCTCTCATTTTTCCTGTTTAACATCTAGATGAAACTACTGGGAGAGGTTATCTGTCAGTTGCCATGAGATGTATACATCTATACCTCAAGCCAAGCCAGAGATGCAGTAGAAGTCTTGAACTAGTATCTAGAGACTTTGGATACAGATGGGATGAAACAGGTTGAAACTGAACCCAAGCAAGGCAAAGCTGATGTTTGTGCAGAAGGGTTCTCTTTCATCTCTGGTGATAACACTTGAAGGGATGGTACTCCTCCTAAAAGTGTGAGATGGGGGTTCTAGACTCACAGCTACTGCCTGATAGGCAGGTGGAAGTTGTGGTTAAGAGGCTTTCTCACAGCTCATCTGGTGCATCAGCTGCAGCCCTACCTGGAGCTATCACTGCAGTGCACTCCATGGAGCTGCAGCCCTACCTGGAACTATTACTGCAGTGCACTCCATGGGGCTGCCTCTGAAGTCCAGCTGGAAACTGCAAATGGTGCAAAATATGGTGGCCCATCAATTAGTGAATCAGAGGTACCATGGTCGATATTTATCTCATGGTCACTGCACTGGTTACCAAAAAGTTTTCAGATGTAATTCAACATGCTGCTCTTGGCTTATAAAGAGACATATAGGGGTTGGTAAAGGGTGTCAGCCCTTCAAGGTAGGCCAGGTCAGGAAACAGACTCCACAAGAATGATTAGAACTCTAGTTCATTGATATAGGCTATAGTAACAGAAACTTGAAAGCCTGACAGCATTTCCTCTCCCTCCCTCTTATGTTCAAGAGAGTTAAGGCAAACCTAGCTAGTCAGCATTTCTTTCTAATGTTTTCTTCCTGTCCAGGACTTATGTCATATTTTCTAACTGCTGTTACATATTATCTCCAAAGTAATCTCTGTGGTTATTTATGCTGAGGTATTTATAGGATCACTTCCTCTACATAAAGGTGGTCTGCCCAACTTGTCCAGTGTGGACCTTCTGACATCTTTTAATGGTCTCCCATGTAGGGGAGGTGAAGGGAACTGGGGCTCACGAACTGTAGCAGCCCCCATAATTAGGTTGATACCCTCAATGTTGGCCTCCTAGAAACTGTTAAAGACAGAGATGTCCTGGCAGGCCTTTGGAGAATGTAGGGTCATTATCACACTCACCACTTTATGGCTACTTTTTAAATTGCTTGTTATGTTTAAAAGATTTTATTCTGTTTTAATGTTTGGTATATTGTAAACTGCCAGGAGCTGTTTTTCTTTTTTTCTTTTTCTTTTTCTTATATTGTTATAAAGGAGTTATTTTTCTTGAATCAGGTGGTATATAAACACAGTCAATCAGTCAATCAATCCAATGATTCTTGACTAGATGAGTATGTAAATAATCAAATGCATCAAATAACAATAAAAAATACTATTGATATAAATCCAACATAATCATAATATTGTCATAAAATCATAACATTTTAGAACTCCAAAGCAGACAGATTCATCTCAAGTCAGGTGCATCTTACATTCTTGCTTCAGTCCCCAAACATAAGTTTTAAAAACTAATTTAAACAGCTTCCTGAATATTAGAAGTGAAAGTATGGTTATTTTATCTGGTGAGAGGATATTCCACAGAAGGGGACCTCCTGCTGAGAATGCTGACCTTCAGGTTTTCCCTCATTATACCTCACAAGAGATGGAAGCTCTTAGCAAGCACCATATGAAGGCCTTGTTGGGTAAGCAGATTCTATTTGGACCAAGCAGTCTTGAAGATAGCGAGTTTTTTAGCCCATTTTCACCATTTAGGGAGATTTGAGATATTTGGGTTTTTTTTTAAAACAGTTGTATACACACACACACACATTTTTATAGTTACATGAATCAGCAGAACCTGAACACACCCATTTCTCTGTTCCCTGCCAAAAAATAATAAGAAACAATGCTCCGCATTTTAAAAACATTTTTCGGCCATTTTGGTGGTAGGTTCTTGAGGAATTTGGGAAGCCCCAAAAGTATGCATGCCATGAACTTGCTAATATTCCTGGTACAGTGTCTCAGTATCTTTTCTTTGTTAAGGAAAACAGGACAATGGTTTTCAATAGCCAGCTTTAAAATGCCTATGAAAAAGAAGTAAGAAAAGGTGTATCTACATGGAGGGGATCAAAAAGTCAAAATTTTTACATATGATATATGTCAAAAAAGGGATAGGGCTTTGATTACATAGTTGTGGCCATCATCTTGACTGTTTTGACCTCCATGTGGACACTCCTAAGGGAGAAACACATAAATGATTAAGAAAGATGACATATAATTCTCCTTTGGCTAGGAGGAATGTCATCAAGCTGCATGGATGAAGAGGCAGTAATTTGGAAGAAAAAAAGGATCAGTACTAATGTAGACAAGTCAACCATCTTATGCCACAGGCTTTTCCTCTAGCACAATGTTTCTCAACCTTGGCAACTTTTAGCAACGTGAACTTCAACTCCCAGAATTCTTAACAGTGGCCATGCTGGCTGAAGAATATGGAAGCAATAGATTCCTCGGTGTTGAATAGTGTCAGTGAGACTCATCTATTTTCAAATGGAATATCTGTAAATAAATGCAAATATTATAATGCATAATAAGTGTCCAATATTCTAATTTTAGCTCACTTTGCACCTCTGAAATTTCTGACCATTTGCAGAACTTGAACACATTTCAAAATGTTCCTCCTTATTAAAATGCAATGAAATTCATAGTATTCATTGAATACTATGTAGTATTCACTTCCTTTGATGAGAAAAAAATAATACCTTTCTGCCAGGTGTTTCAGTTTATTTCATGGATAACAATGAATAAATTATACATTCATTGTATAATTTACAAACATAACCCATACTACCAGGGATGAAAAAGAAATTAGGATGGATCCACCAGGATAAGTTTATGCCAGCAAAGAAAACTGACAATACATCAATATGTAACATCCATCCATCCATCTCTACTTAACATTTTGTACGTTGCATCTTATACAGCAGTATATATGCAGTAAGGGATGTCACCAAAAATATAAGGGAAATTGCATGCCAAAATAATATTTTATGTGTAATTGAGTTTAAGAAAGATGTATGGGCATGTTACAAATCTATATGACAGAAAACTGCATATAACAGTTGTATTTTAAAAGGACACATATTAGACAAACCTGCATACAACAGCAAATATGGATTTGTTTAAAAGGTTGATGGATTGGGTAATACATTAACACCTTCAACACTAGCATACTTGGCTCCTATTGAATCTTTAAGTTCTACCATTTTTTCCATATCCTTCCTTCTCATAAACATGATCAATAATAGAGTGTTGAAGGGGGGAAATGTTGTAAATAATGCAGTGCCCTGAGAATTTGGGAGCTTTTCATATTTGTCAAATTCCAGTTCTAAATGGAGAACTTGTTGGCAGCATTAAGTACTATGACTTGTTGGGGAATTAGTGCCACGGATACGCATGACAAGTGCACTCATAAATTTTTGATGCACAGAAAGTAACAAACAACTAACCCAGTTAAGTTGATAAAGGACATCAACCTTGTGATGACAGGGCATGCAAATCATTTTGACCTTTTTACAGGCCAAGGAGGCAATGGTACTTTACAGACAAGACATTGATTTCTCAGCTTTGAAGAGACTCAGGACTGTTTCCAAGTCAGTGTTCTCCAACAAAACACTCGAAAGTCATTTGCAGCATCACTTGATAAATTTCAGATTATAAATTGAGGGACCAGCATTTACACGCTCAACCCATTTATTTTAACCACCTGTATATTATTAACTATCCCACTGGAGTTCTGTGTAGGCTCAAAGAACTAAATAAAGAAAACCCAAATCATATTATCTATCTATCTATCTATCTATCTATCTATCTATCTATCTATCTATCTATCTATCTATCTATCTATCTATCTATCTGATGGGCAAAGAGTTAACAGCCCAAGCTTAAGCAAGGTTTATTTAGAAATAAGGAAAGTGTGTCTGTCCGTTTATCTGTCTGTCTATCTGTCCTTCCGTCTGTCTGTTCATTTGTCTGTCTGTCCATCTCTCCTTCAATCTTTCTGTCCTTTGTCCATCCATTTGTCCATCTGTACGTCTGTTAGTCTGTCTCTCTGTCCATCTTCTGTCTGTCCATCCATCCTTTGGTCTGTCTGTCTCTTCGTCTGTCCATCCATCAGTCCGTATGTCCATCTGTCCATCAGTCTGTTGGTCTTGTCAGTCTGTCCATCCATCTGTCTGTCCATCTTTCCTCAGTTTCTGTACGTCTGTCCTTCCCTGTCTGTCAGTCTGTCCATCAGTCTTTCTGACCAACTGTCTGTACATGTTTCTCAGTCTGTCTGTCTGTCAGTGTCTCTGTATGTCTCTCTACCCATTAAAGACTGTCCACTCTTTACCAAAATTTATGTAATGGGATGAAGGTGATACACAGAGATAGACAAAGTGTATAGGATCAATACATGATTTGCAAAATTAAAAAATGTACTATAAAGGATATTCTTGCACACTTTGTCAGGAAGAAGAACTGAAACCAGAACTGAAAATGGAAAAAATGAACTTCTGATTTATAGGTTTGATGATTAGAAAGGGTAGAATACAGAAAGAAGGGTGCCATTATGTAACCTTAGAGAAAGAAAATAAAATATAAATTCATTTATAACTGCTGTAAAGAAGATCAGAAACCACTTCTTTATATCTTTCCTTTTCTTCCTTTTTCGTCTTTTGTCTTTCATTTCTTTTATATTTACTTATCATGTTTCTTTTACCTTACATTCTTTTTTCTTTAAATTTGTACTGTTTTTATTTTGCAAAAAAACTTCTTTAATAAAAATTATTTTTTTAAAAAATCTTTGCAATCTAAGTTATAGTCCTGTGATTATTTGGTGGTCTCCATTTAATTCACTTACATTACTGACCCTGCTTAGCATTTTTTTGAGATCAGCCAATCTCAGCTAGGTTGTCCTGACTAAGCAAAGACCACACCAAGATGAGGAGAAAGTCTCTAGTGTTTTATTTACTGCTATTGTAGACAGAAAATCCTACCAAACTGAAGAAGCATGGGAAAATCCAGACAGTTAAACCCCAAAACTCAAGGCAGGTCTGTTCTGGGTTTCTTTGAATGACAGCTCAAAGTCTCTAAACTACACATGCATTTTCCCCCCTGGATAGGGGCCTCCTCCTGCTCACCATCCGTACTCATGACATCAGTGCTGCTATATACTTAGGCAGGTAGGAAAGAAGTTCATAAAAACACCTTATGTACTTATAAACATATGTACTGATATATGTACTGTACATATATCTCTTATGCAGTCCTACATATTTAGACATACACATAGACACGGACAAAAACCCATCATGCTATTCCATTTCAGGATAAGCAATAATATGCAAAATGCTTACATACCAAAGCTTTGGAATGTGACTGTTTATCAGGAATTGTGGTTGTGCTTACATGCGGGAGGGGGCGGGGGCTATTTATTTTTCTTAAAATATTAAGAAATTGGAAAAGTGATATTATTCCAGATATCAGGGAATGGTTGCTGGAAATGTTTGACCTATCTGTTTTGGAAAAAAACAATATTTTCTATCAATTAAAGGATGCAGCAATATGTGTTATTATAGCAGAGATTCTGTGCTATCTTACAATAATATCTTTTATTGTACATATTATAGTAGTGAATTCTTTGGTAAGCCAGTGACTATTGATAAGTATAAAATATATGATAGTTTGTTTTTTTTCTTTTCCATCTTAGTTCGTATTTTAGTTTGTAATTTTAATTTTTTTTAATTTTCTTTATTTTTAAGATTAAAGATTGGTTTGTTACAAAAAATAAAGATATTAATATATATATATAATGCAAATGCACAAGAGGAGTAAGAAATACTGTGGTAAACCAAAAAAAAAAATGAAAGGCTTGAGTTAAATCTAGTTTGTATGCTAATACTATTTCCTAAACCTCTACATACCATTCTATCTTTGACAACCATCCCTGCTTCCACCACTGTTTCATACATTGCCTATTGTTTAAATTTTTCACTTCTCTCTTCCTGCTGGCCTCATCAACTCCATCCAGGAAAAACTTAGCCTTTCCCTTCCTCTGAACCAATTCAATCTTCCATCACCATTAATTCATTCTTGAACCTATTTTTTTCTTGTTTTAACACTCATACTTGTTAAGTATCTAATTCCCACTGCATTCAATTTACTATTGTGTTTCTCTCAACATACCCAACTCTTGCTTCCATATTACAAAGTGGACAGAAGCACACAGAAGCACAGAATACACAGCCATCTTTGCTTCTTTTGACATTTATTTCTCACAACATCACATCCTACCCACTATCCTTCTATCAGCATTTGTACACCTTTAAATTTCTCTATCCATTTGCAGAGATGAATGAAAATAAATTAGGCAATCTGAAGAAACGAACAGAAATCTATTTTGTATGACTTATATTGGCTCCAAAAACCCGTTTTCTTTGAGGAAGTAGTCATTCGCTCACTCACAAAAACATTTCTGCCCTATCCATATAATGCTGGAATTAGTGAGTAGGTATTGGGAGGGTCATTTTGATATTTTTGAGGAACCTCCAAATTTCTCCTCATATGTATTTTGTCAGGATACAAAGTAACCTGACAAAATAACCTAACAAGATGGAGGGAAGAGAGAAGGAAATTGTTAGAGAGAAGTCATTTGCTTTCTCTATATTGATTAACTGCCAACAGTAACGGTGGTGGTAGTAGTAACAGAACATGATGCCTAATACAGTTATATGTACTGTACTTACTCTAACAAGACTTCGCTATCAGGATTGTTTCAGATTTCTCCTTCAGTGCATTTAGTTTATCTTCAGCACAAGTAGATTACAAACTACTGATAGTTTTCTACTGCTAGATGGAACTGAAAGTACTTTCCTCCATCACCAGAAGAAAAAGCTACATGGTGTGATCTATGAAAACACAAGGGAAAACAACATACAATATTTTCAGAAGCACAGAATGTACAGCTAGGAGTATTTTGATTAAAGTTAGGTGCTATAGATACACAGCTAGACCTGGGGGTTGATGCTTAAACAACACCTTTCCCATTTAATATAGCTTAGCTATTGTTAATGTCCTACAATCCTGGTTCCAACTGAGCTCATTCCTTGCAGCCAGCAGATGGAGAAAAGCTCCATGCAATGGTTAGCAGAAGCAGACAAATGTAACATTGTAATGAGGAAGCCAGCCAGATTTCTAGCACTTTCCTTAAAATCAGTGAGGATATATAAAATTAATGCTTTGGTTTCCTTGGTTTCTCTGCCCGCACAAAAGGAAATCATCTCAATGAGATGAGTGACAAGATGGAATTCTATGCTACCAGAGGGAGCTGAGTTGATAAAAATATTTTAAAGCTAAAGATCTCTAGTTGTCCAAGCTGGCATAGACAGGAACTGACATTTAAAATCCATTTCACTGAAGATGATTTTAGAAGCAGGTAGAAAAATTTTATAAACACTGTATGCAGGTGGGAATAAAATAGGAATGAGTGTGCTTTGCAAGAGATAGCATGCATGCAGTGTTGCCATATCTGTGAAATCATGTATGAAAAAGTGCTCAGAAGTGTGTGTGTGTGCTTTATTGTGAACCTAACTTAACCTCTTTTCATAGTTTATATACTGAATGACCACAGTCAAATGCCTCTCTTTTATGCTAGCAGCTAACGTTGCTCCTTTCTTCCAAGTTTTCTCTTGAAGCTATACTTCGCCTTGAATTTGTATCAGACAGACATATTGATTTTTGTCTCAAACTTCTTGTACCCTCTGATAACCTGTGAGTTACTACCCAGATAATTAAGTATGAAAAGATAACTGAGGATATAGCTATAAGTATAAAATCCAGAATGACTCCTCTGCAACAGTTATACTTTCTATATCACAAAGTCTGTTATAATGTCAACTCACAATGTATTTCTCTGTTCCACAGGCATTATTAGATGTCAGTAATGGAATAAGCAATAAAGCAACAGCTCACAACACAGCATGCATGGTGTTTGTTTAAACGTGACATGGTTGTTTTGTGTCTCTGTGGTAGCTAATTCTATCCTTCTGTGTTCCTCTACATAACACTAAACTCTTGCTTCCTTTTTATATATTCTCTGTTAAAGTGAATCCCCTCCCCTATTTCAAAGCATGGTTCTGTCCTGCTGTGGAAGGAAAATGTAGAAGCTGTGACTAAGAATGGAAGGAATTAAAACCTACAAGTCAGGATAAACTGGGTTAAAACTCACTGGGTTGCTGCTGCCCAGGGCAGGCCCTGAAAAGTAAAAATAAAAAGGAAGATGCAGCCTATTAAAACATGGAAGAAGAAGCAGCTTGAGAGAAAAGGGAAGAATGAAGTCTAGGAGGGACATCACCAGGGTAGATTTGCTGAGTGGGAAACTGCTTTAGTGTGGGGACACAGTTTTTCACTATTCACCTCCGCAGTGATTAGACCATGACTGGATACACAGATGCATTTCAACGTAGGAGATTCAGATAACTGTTGCCATGCTCAGCCCTCAAAGCTCAAGAAAGTAATATGGGGGGTGGGGGTGTGAAGTAACCATCTGTGCAATGCTTAATGCGATAATTTGCATTCACATTTGTAGGGATCTTCAGCGATTCCCACAGAGCCTTGTGGTGTTGAAGTGCCACCAGCCAGAACTGTGATCCACCTAGGATTATGAGCAACTATTGCTTTAGGTCTGACTTTGGTTGAGTGAATCTGAATTCTCCTCATTCTCTCTCTTTCTTTCAAAGTGCTTGGGGTGAGAGCTAGTTACCAAGCTTGCTGTTTGTAATGCATGAGAGATGTTAACAGATAGGCATCATTATAGCTTCAGAGCTATAATATCCATTTGTACCAGGTATATCTTTCTCTGTAGCTCTGCTTCTTCCTCTTTCAAGAATCTGTCTTATCTAGTAATTTGGGCTCCATCTGTCAGAGAGAAGCATTTTTGTTTGCCACTCTTCCTTCCTATCATCCTGCTCCATTACACAATGCTCCATTACATAACAATTCAGGGGCTAAGGTGAGATACAGGTATGGCCTGTAGCAGCAGAGGATGTCTTGTTTAGCATGGTATGTCTAGGGCCTTTTAAAAAAGGAAATAAAATGTCATTTTCTCATGACATTTGAATGTGATTGTAATAACATTAGGCAGAACTGAAGATGATTTCCACATCACAGATTGGATGATTTCCTTTGCTTCAGGCAGTCTTTTGTTACCATAGCAACTGGAAAGTGCTATACTGCATTTCTTAGTCCCACAGGCACACATTAGGTAAATTTTTACACATGTAAAATAAACTGTAGCTATTTGCTTTAATTGAGCTTCTAAATAAATTATGCCTATTTATGGCATAATTGTGAGTGTTTTAATCTGTGTTTGGGATTTTACATCATTGGGAAGATGGGATATAGGAGCAGGAATATTTTTCGAATCTGGTTTTTCTGAACTCAGATCTTCACTCCCCTTTTCCCAAATGTGGAAAATGATGTCCATATGCACATACAGTTCACCCTTATTGCCCTTAGTACTTCATAAACACGTTTAATCAGAGAATCTGTGGGACAAATCAAGCCATCATCATCATTATCATTGTTGTTATTATTTTTCTCCAACACATCCACAGTAGAAGCACTTCTTCAAGTGACCCTGAAATTTGATAGTGGGTGATACAGGGTAATTTTTTTTTCAGGTAATTTTTTACTCTAAAAGAAACCCATTTACCCAAGGGATAAATTTGAGGACTGCCCTCAAACTCAGAACCTCAGTAATTAAAAAAAAAAAAATTATTGTTCCTGTATATCAATTATTTCTATCTAGCAGTCCAAATGTAGTTTTCAGGGGTTCACAGAGGCAGCAAAACAAAGACTTGCTTAAGATGTATTTAAAGCTTATATAGAGAAGAAGATTATAGCATCTGCTTCATGGAAAAAGAGGAAGAAGAAAGCTTATAGTAATCTGGAAAGTAAAGTCAAAGAAACCTTGAATAAACAGACAAGAAATACCTAAATTGGTATTTGATCAACTGTACACCTCTGGTATAGAATTTTCATTAAAATATATTAAGCAGACATATTGAGAATGGGGAAAAATCAGGGATATGGCTTCCCAATTGAAACAATGTAATATAAGTCCTATAATTAAAGATTCCTTGGGCACATTATAAAAGGATTCAATCATGATTAATTTTCATGTTTTAAAATTTTTTACAGACATGTCTTTAGCTAAATATAGAGATATCTCCTGAATAGATTGAAAGCTTTTTCAATAACATACAGTACTTCAAGTTTTCTCAAATATATTCAGAGAATTTAGCCCACTTTTAACATTACAGGAAATATTTGACACAACTGATTCTATGAAAACCAGAGCCAGTTGGGTTTTCTACAGAATTGTATCAAAAATATAAAGAAAACTTGGTTCGTATATAGTTAGAGATTCGAAAAAGAGACCCTATCCATCAGGGCTGCAACTAGGGTCTGTGTCACCCAGGGCAAACATGGATTCCACTCCCATTTTGGTGGCTCCCGGTGCTCATTTTGGCACCCCCCCCCCCAGAACTTAGGCTGGCTAAGGAAATCTGGTTTATTGAGAAGGATACGGTCACTAGAGAAAGATGGGAATGAGCACGTGTTGGGCTCCTTCCCTTTATATACACGTGTGTAGGCCTTGCCCCTTTCCGCCCCCCCTGTCCGTGTGTCCGTTCCCGGCCCTCTTGATGGGTGATTCGGGTGGGGCCGTCCAACTGCCATTATCCTCCTTCTGTGTGCGCCCCAGGTGAATGCCCTGGGGCCCTTTGGAGTGGCTGGTGATTATGTTGATGGCCACCCGGCCTTGGGCGTGCCACCCGTGCAATCTGTTCTTGAGGGGGGCAGCCTATGCATGCTTCCTGCCCCTCCCTTCCAACAGGAAGGCATGATCACATTGTAGGGCATGTATGCCTTAGAACGGGGCATGACATACTGCCTCCTCAAGGAAGTCATGGCTTTGGTTTGTCCGGGTGGGCTGCGTGGAAATGGTTTACGAGTCTTTGCGCTGCGACGTGTCGGGACTGTACCCACTCTGGATGGGGAAAGTGTTTCCAGCGGACCAGGTATTGGAGGGTGCCGCGGAGCTTGCAGGAGTCTAACACTTCCCTCACCTCGAAGTGTTGGTGTCCATCGATCATGATGGGAGGAGGCGGGGGGGTCGCTGTGCCATTTGGATGGGACGACCTGTTTCAACAGAGCACAGTGAAAAACCAGGTGTATTCGTCGCAGGTTATGCGGCAAGTCTAGTTTATATGTCACTGGGTTGAGTCGCTCCAGGATCGGGAATGGGTCGATGAACTTGGGCCCCAGTTTCCTCGAGGGCTGCGGGGATTTGATGAATTTCGTGGAGAGGTAGACCTGATCTCCCACTTTGAAGTCTGGTTGTGTTGCTCGGTGGTTGTCCGCGAAGCGCTTGTATGTTGCCTGGGCCTCGGAGAGGGCCAGTTGGATGACCGGCCAAACATTGGCCAGCTGCGTCGCCCAGTCGTCGGGGGAGCAGGGTGGAGTGTCTGCCTGTGGGAGTTCTGGAATGGGGACAAACTCCCTGCCATATACCACCCGGAAGGGGGTGTGGCCCGTGCTCTGGTGCACGGCATTGTTGTACGCTACCTCTGCGAAGGGGAGTAGGTCTACCCAATTGTCCTGTTGGTAGCTTACAAAGGCGTGTAAGAACTGCTCCAGGGTGGAGTTCAGAATTTCCGTCGACCCATCCATGTGGGGATGCCAAGCAGTGGACAGTGCTTGCTTGGTGCCGAGTAACTTTAGGAATTCCTTCCAGAACCTGGAAGTGAATTGTGTCCCTCTGTCCATGAGCACTCTGGAGGGGGTCCCGTGTAATCTGTATACGTGGGTCAGGAAGAGGCGTGCTAGCTGTTGCGCGGAGGGGGTGGAGGTGCAAGGTACAAAGTGCGCCTGCTTCGAGAAGTAGTCCTTTACCACCCATATGACAGTTTTTCGCTGGCTGGGTGGGAGGTCGACTATGAAGTCCATGGATATTTCCTCCCATGGGCGTGAGGGTTTTGACACTGGTTGTAGGAGACCCTGAGGTTTCCCCAGTTTGCGCTTGACCCTGGCGCATGTGGGGCAAGCTGCGACATAGTCTTTTACGTCTTTCCGCAGTAGAGGCCACCATAATTGTCATCGGATGAGGTGCAGTGTCTTAACGAATCTGAAGTGGCCAGCCGTTTTGTCGTCATGTGATCGCCGCAGGATTTCGGGCCTCAGTTGTTCCGGGACGTATAGCTTGTCCTGCCGCCATGCCAGGCTGTTTTTGACGGTGACATTGGAGCACTTTGCTTGCAGCCAGGCGTCCGTGTCTAGTGCCTGGGCAAACTGTTGTTGTATATCGGAGGGGATGTGTGAGCCTCTCCCCGCCTTCGCTGGTGGTTGCGCTTTGGTGCGTTGCGTTTCTGTGTGGTTGCGTGTGATTGCTGGGCAGCCCAGTTGCGAGTTAGTTCATATGGTTCCGACGATGTCGGATGCCTGGCTGGCGTCTTGCGGCCGGCGGGAGAGGGTGTCCGCCAGGAAGTACTTTTTCCCCGGTATGAATTTTAGTTTGAAATCAAAACGACTAAAGAACTGCGCCCATCGGACTTGTTTGGGGCTAAGCCGTTTTGGGGTACTGAGAGCTTCCAAGTTTTTGTGGTCCATCCAGACCTCAAAGGGGCAGGCGGCTCCCTCCAATAGGTGTCGCCATGCCTCCAGGGCAGCCTTGACGGCGAAAGCCTCCTTCTCCCACACGTGCCATCTCCGTTCTGTTTCAGAAAACTTGCGGGAGAGGTACGCGCAGGGCCGCAGCTGGTCGTTGGGATCCTTCTGTAGGAGTATTGCCCCGATCAAGAAGTCGGAAGCATTGACCTGGACCACGAAGCGCTTCATAGGGTCGAGGTGAAGGAGGACCGGTTCCGTGAAGAGTTTTTGGAGGTGCTCAAAGGCCATCTGGCAAGCTGGAGTCCAGTTGAGGAGCACTCCCGGGTTGCGTGACTTGCGCGTGTCCCCTAAACCCTTGGTATGTAACAAGTTGATGAGGGGCAGGACGATTTCTGCTAGGCCCGGTATGAACGCCTGATAGAAGTTCGTGAAACCCAGGAAACGTTGTAATTGTCTTCTTGTGCGTGGGCGTTCCCATGCCAGGATGGCTTGGACTTTGTCCAGGTCCATCTCAACACCTCTTTCTGAAATTCTGTACCCCAGGTAGTCGATCTGGGATTGATGAAACCCGCATTTGGAGAGTTTGGCAAATAGTCCGGCCTTGCAGAGTTTCCTGAGTACCTGTTTCACTAGGCGCTCGTGCTCCTCCTCTGATTCTGTGTAGATTAATACATCGTCTAAATAGACGAGGACGCCTTTGTATAAGTGTTCATGCAGGACTTCATTGATCAACTGCATGAAGACCCCAGGTGCACCTGCCAACCCGAAGGGTAAGACTTTGAACTGGAATGCTCTCAACGGGCAGTTGAACGCCGTCTTCCACTCATCCCCCTCCTTTATTCTGATGTGATAGTATGCTTCACGCAGGTCCAGTTTTGTGAAAATCCTGCCCTTGGCCAAATGGGAGAGGATATCTTTTATGATTGGCATGGGATATTTGTTAGAAATGGACGCTGCGTTGAGGCCCCGGTAATCCATACATAGCCTCAGGGTGCCATCCTTTTTTTCCCTGAAGAGGACCGGGGCCCCAACGGGCGAGTTTGTGGGTTCGATAAAACCCCGCACCAGGTTTGTATCGATGAACTCCCGCAATGTCGACAGCTCTCTCTGGGACATCGGGTAGATCCTCGGTTTAGGTAGGGGTGCGTTCGGGATCAGTTGTATGGAGCAGTCCATTTTCCTGTGGGGGGGGAGCTTGTCCGCCTCCTTGACCCTGAAGACGTCTGCAAAATCTGCGTACTGGGGAGGTAGGCCTTCCAGGGGCTCTGGGACTGGGTGTACCATTGTGGAGGTTGCCCTCCCCACTGCCGCGCGGGGGACCTGCTCACCCGTGGGTGCTGTGTAGCTGCCATCGGGAAGCGTAATGGTTCTGGTCGCCCAGTCTATGTGCGGGTTCCTGCGCACCAGCCATGGGATCCCGAGAATTATTAGGGGGTGGCCGACTGGTGCCACCACGAATTGCAGTCTCTCTTGGTGGCTGCCGAGCTGCAGAGTCACGTTTTCGGTGCAGTGGGTGACTGCCCCCCCCCCGCAGCTGAGCCGTCCAGCTGTGTGAATGTGAGGCTTTGCGGTAGCAGGTGGCGGCGGAGCTTTAAGTCGGTAGCCAGGCTCAGGTGCATGAGGCACCGCGAGCAGCCAGAGTCAATGAGGGCCCATGCATTGACCAAGTTGGCCTTGCTCCGCAGGTTGACTTTTACGTAGAAGGTGGGGCAGTCGTCGCTCACCCAGCTTCTGCTGCACCCGCTGTTCTGCTCCACCTGCTTCGTGGCGCTTCCTAAAGCAGGTGGTTGGCGTTTCCCCCCGGCTCGCCGTCCTCGCTGTCATCTCCTTTGGTGGAGTAATGTAGGGCTTTTACGCCTACTACTCCACTGGCTGCTGTGGTCTTTTTTCCTGTCGCGGCCGGTTTGTTCGCTGCTCGTCTCTGCCAATCTGGTGGCTTTGCGTTTGGGCAGGTTGCTGCCTTGTGGCCCATTTTGCCGCACAGGAAGCACTGTCCCTGGGCAAACTGGCGTTCTCGTTCCTCCCCCCAGGGCCAGGGTGTCTGTCTTGCTGGAGCGCTGCTGAGTCGGGGTCCTCTTGCCATTGCTGCGGGTTGCAGGGACCTCTGGATGTGCCGAAAGGTCTCCTGGGCGTTCTCCGCCCTCCTCGCGAGTCCAATCCATTCGCAGAGGGTGGCGGGGTCGTCCCGGTTCAGTGCCCACCTTAAAGTGGTTAGGTTGAGTCCCTCCTTGAATTTTTCAGTGAGGGTGGATTGTGACCAGTCCCGCACTTTGCCCGCAAGCACTTGAAATTCACTGGCATAGTCAGCCACGGAGCGTTGCCCTTGCCGGATTCCCCATAGAGCTCTCTTCGCTGTCTCAGCCTCGAGGGGGTCTCAGAAATGGCAGTCCAGGGCGTTGAGGAATGCATCCACGTGTTTGAGTTCTGGAGCGTCTGCCTGGCATAGGTGGACGTACCAGTCAGCCACCCTCCCTCTGAGTCTATTTGCAATAGCGTTGATCTTTCCCCTTTCCGTTCGGAAGCAGGGTCCGTATTCCGCCATGTAATTCTTCACGTTGATCAAAAAGAAGGACAGCGTGGCCGGGTCGCTGTTGAATTTCGCTGCCATCGTTGGTGGGCTCCAGGGTACCTCCGGGTGCTTGTTCACTCCCTCCTCCGGTGCGAAGCTGTGGTTCCGATGTGGGGGTCCCCCCAGCCAGGCTCCAGGTGGCTCCGGCTTTGGCTCCCCTTGTCCCCAGCTGCTCCCCAGCTGATGCGCTACAGAAGAGGGGGGGGGAACTCCTTCTCCTCCACGCAGTAAGTGTCGGCGTCCTCGGCTTCCTCCTGCCGCTGCCATGCTGCGGAATCACGTGGGGGCGGGGATGCGCTGCTGGTGCCCCTTTCGCTGCCTCCGCGTTCCCGCACCAGGTCGTGGAGTAGCCGCTCGATCCTCGCCAGGCGCGCTTCCATGGCCCCATTGCTTGCGTCTTCCGGGAGGCCTCCCATGGCTTGCTTGCTCCACCGCCGATCCTTGCCACTGGTTGAGGTCGCGTGCAATGGCTCCCATGCCGCCCCGAGGATCACGGGCAGGGAATCCCCCGTGCCGTCGAGGGTAACCCATTCTGGCAGCATCTCATCGGTGGGCGTCAAGGTGAGGTTGCGGCTCGGTTCCTCCCCTGCCTGGCATCTGCTGGCCCCTTCTGTGAAGGTTGGGGTGCCGATGCTGGTTCTTGGGCCTCCGCCGCGTTGCGTCGGGAGATGGGTCATCGCTGCATTCTTCCCTCACAGGAATACCTGGAAAGGTGCTAGCGAGAAAAAAAAAATTTTTGATTCCCGTCTTTATGTGATGAGTAGCTTCTCCCCAATAAGGCGCAGACTCGAACTTAGGCTGGCTAAGGAAATCTGGTTTATTGAGAAGGATACGGTCACTAGAGAAAGACGGGAATGAGCACGTGTTAGGCTCCTTCCCTTTATATACACGTGTGTAGGCCTTGCCCCTTTCGCCCCCCCTGTCCGTGTGTCCGTTCCCGGCCCTCTTGATGGGTGATTCGGGTGGGGCCGTCCAACTGCCATTATCCTCCTTCTGTGTGCGCCCCAGGTGAATGCCCTGGGGCCCTTTGGAGTGGCTGGTGATTATGTTGATGGCCGCCCGGCCTTGGGCGTGCCACCCATGCAATCTGTTCTTGAGGGGGACAGCCTATGCATGCTTCCTGCCCCTCCCTTCCAACAGGAAGGCATGATCACGTTGTAGGGCATGTATGCCTTAGAACGGGGCATGACACAGGGCTGCAACTAGGGTCTGTGTCACCCAGGGCAAACATGGATTCCACTCCCATTTTGGTGCCTCCCGGTGCTCATTTTGGCAAACCCCCCCCCCAGCATGGCGCCTGGGGCACATGCCCCGGTTGCCCCCCCCCCCAGTTGCGGCTCTGCTACCCATAACATTTTATGAGGCCTATACAATGGTTATATTGAGTTATTGTCCAATATTCTTGAGAAATGTGATAGATATGGATGCAAAAGTGTTGACTACAATTTTAGCACATAGGTTGCAGAAGGTGTTACCATCAATAATATATCCAACACAGTGAGATTTTGTGAAAAGACACCAACCTTTTGATAATATAAGATTATTGGTGATTGCTGTAATGATTCATCTCAGGAATATTGAATCTACTGTTGTGACTTCATTTGATATAGTACAGATTACTGAGATTAAATTTTTGGAACAGTTTATGAAAAGAATAGAGTTCTTTCCACCTTCATTTCCTGGGTTACAGAGCATTATACTTAAGTGCATAGTAAATAAAACTGCCACACCTGCTATTATTATAACTACAAATGGGATAATTTCTACTCCAATTAAGATGTAATGTAGAGCCCATCAAGAATGTCTGGTTATCTCCTCTTATAATTTATTTGGCTGTAGAACCTTTCCCTTGTATAATTAGACGAACTAGTGATATTCATGCTATACAGGTTGCTAGACTTAACAAAGTTATGGTATGCAGATTATATTTTGGGCCTTATTAATGACAAATGGAGTTCTTGACTTACTTTTATGGAGGTACTATAACAATGTTGTAAATTTTCTGGATATACAATGCATTGGAATAAACCTAATATTTCCCCAATAGGTAATAAGGCTTCTATGGAAATATTGTGGAAAAAAGGAGGTGAGAGCATTATGTGCACCACCTTCAACTGTACAAAATAAAAGTAGGATATAAATCTAATAATAAATTTAAAAATATAACCCCTCAAAAGACTTTAAAATATAATTAACAATAAGATGAACTAGGATAATTATCCTAATTAATCTAATCTGTGAGGTGGGTTGGGCTGAGAGAAAGTGACCGGCCCAAAGACACCCAACTGGCTTCCATGCCTAAGAGAAGACTAGAACTCACACTCTCCTGGTTTCTAACCCAGTACCTTAGCCACTACACCAAAGTGATTCTCATAAATTATGTAAACAACACAACATGTATAACATATACATAAATAATATACCTATCTAAAACCATGGAATGGCAATATATTTAGATAAAAGACTTGCTATATTTTCAGTTTGGACCCAAAACATTGGTAGCCTCAAAGATTCCTATAAATTTGATTTTTTTTTTTAAAGAAATGAAGCTATCAATTCAGTTCTATGGACAAAGAACTTTACAAAAATAAATATTGATAATATGCAAGAAATTTGGAATATAGAATTAGAATTTCCATTTTTTTTTAACCAGGTAAAAAGGCTTACGTTTTGTTTTTAAAAATTAAATGTTTCTTATGATCTTAAGGCAAGGCTAAATCATCAAAAAAATCTTTTTTTGCTGTTCAATTCTCCACCAACACTCCCCAAAAAATCTAGTTATGAAGAATTTTGGATCTATCAAGCTTGGAGTGTTGCCAAAAAAGAATTGTTACCTGTTTTTGGAAAGATTATTGCATACTAGATGCGAAAGGTTGCTTGATGAAACATATGCACCCCAAGCCTTTGAAATAGCTTCTCATGAATGTGTTGGAAAGAATGGAAATGTGAGGTTAAGGTTTAACTTATTCTCTAAAAATTGAGATGCATGACTGGTATATATATGACCTATTGCTGTTTTTATTTCTTTTTGTCTTCTCTCTCTTCTGTGATAGTTGTGGTAAAAAAATAAACAAAATAAATTCAAATAAATAATTTAAAAAGAGAATAGTTTTTTTTTTTTCTAATTGTGGTTGTACATAAATTACATAGGCTGATCTGGAGAGCAGAAGCATGAAATCTCATAGCCATAAGAGGAGGAAGAGAAGGGGGAGCTTTCGTTGAAGGTTTATCCAACTTCCTCAGGGGCCCAGCAGTTGTACTGGCTTACTATCTCTGAAGTCAGTCATGGATACAAAGGATGAAAGTATCATAGTTGATTGCAAATTATCTGAAAGCTTTGTATCTGAGTCTCACAGGTCATTTCTGTAGCCCAGCAATAAAGCTTCAGAAGGCTAGCTGCATGTGGTGCTTTCACATGCAAACCTGGCCTGACCAGGATGACTTTCACTTATTTATCTTTTGAGTTGGAAGGAAGCTGCATGCCAGAGGCACCTGCTGTTTCTATATTTGATACAAGCAAAGCCTTGGAATATTTAGTTCTTCCCATTGATTCTTCTCAGCTTCTACACATGTTGCTTCTCCTTGGGTAGGAAGAACCTGCTGACAACAGTGCTCTTCGCTCAATGGAATAATTTGTCAATAATATTTGGGACACAACCTCAAAGTTAAAATCATGTTTAAAATATTGGCATTCAAATACAGGGGAAGAAACAACAAAGCCTGAAAGTTGAAAGGTAGCATCCAGCATACAAGGGTAAAAAAATTAGATATATAAAAAATTAGAATTGACTCGCTAAGAGATTCAGATAATTTTTAATAAGGCAGAATTCAGATAACTACTGAATTACAGGGGCTATAAGAGATAGATCTCCCCACTCCTAGTCCCAGAATGGCTCTTCATTCATCACTGAGAATCCAATGACAAATTTTAATCAGGAGTGATGACTTATTTATTTTTGGCATTTGTAAGCTACCTTTCCTTCAGCAAAGGATCGTTACCTTGTCGTGGTGCTGGAGCTTGAGCACCTCAATGATGCCATGAGCTAAACCGTGAAGGGCCACCCAAGACAGGAGGGTCATGACAGAGAGGTCAGACTAAATGCAATCCCTGGGGAAGGTAATGGCAACCCACCCCAGTATTCTTGCCGTGAAAACTAAATGGATCAGTACAACCAGAGATATGTCAGTATACCATCGGAAGATGAGACCCCCAGGATGGAAGATGGTCATAATGCTACTGGGGAGGAACAGAGCATGAGTTCAACTAGCCCCAGACGTGATGACGCAGCTAGCTCAAAGCAGAAAGGATGGCTAGCAGCCGACGGTGCTGGTGGTGAATGGCGAATCCGATGTTCTAAGGATCAACACACCATTGGAGCCTGGAATGTAAGATCTATGAGCCAGGGCAAATTGGATGTGGTTATTGGTGAGATGTCAAGATTAAAGATAGACATTCTGGGCGTCAGTGAACTGAAATGGACTGGAATGGGCCACTTCACATCAAATGACCACCAGATCTACTACTGTGGACAAGAGGACCACAGAAGAAATGGAGTAGCCTTCATAATTAATAGTAAAGTGGCTAAAGCAGTGCTTGGATACAATCCAAAAAACGATAGAATGATCTCAATTCGAATTCAGGGCAAGCCATCTAACATCACAGTGATCCAAATATACGCCCCAACCACAGATGCTGAAGAAGCTGAAGTAGAACAGTTCTATGAGGATCTGTAGCATCTACTGGACAACACGCCTAAAAGAGATGTTATTTTCATCACGGGAGACTGGAATGCTAAGGTGGGCAGTCAAATGACACCTGGAATTATAGGTAAGCATGGCCTGGGAGAATAAAACGAAGCAGGACATAGGCTGATAGAATTTTGCCAAGACATCTCACTCTGCATAACAAACACTCTCTTCCAACAACCTAAGAGACCGCTTTATACATGGACTTCAACAGATGGACAACACCGAAATCAGATTGACTACACCCTTCGCAGCCAAAGGTGGCGGATATCTATACAGTCAGTAAAAACAAGACCTGGAGCTGACTGTAGTTCAGATCACAAACTTCTTCTTGCACAATTTAGGATCAGACTAAAGAGATTAGGGAAGACGCACAGATCAGCTAGATATGAGCTCACTAATATTCCTAAGGAATATGCAGTGGAGGTGAAGAATAGATTTAAGGGACTGGACTTAGTAGATAGGGTCCCGGAAGAACTCTGGACAGAAGTTCACAACATTGTTCAGGAGGCGGCAACAAAATACATCCCAAAGAAAGAGAAAACCAAGAAGGCAAATTGGCTGTCTGCTGAGACACTAGATGTAGCCCAAGAAAGAAGGAAAGCAAAAGGCAACAGTGATAGGGGGAGATATGCCCAATTAAATGCAAAATTCCAGAGCTTAGCCAGAAGAGATAAGGAATTATTTTCAAACAAGCAATGCATGGAAGTGGGAGAACACAATAGGATAGGAAGGACAAGAGACCTCTTCCAGTAAATTAGAAACTTTGGAGGTAAATTCCAGGCCAAAATGGGTATGATCAAAAACAAAGATGGCAAGGACCTAAGAGAAGAAGAAGAGATCAAGAAAAGGTGGCAAGAATATACAGAAGACCTGTATAGGAAGGATAAAAAATATCGGGGATAGCTTTGACAGTGTGGTCAGGGAGCTAGAGCCAGACATCCTGAAGAGTGAGGTTGAGTGGGCCTTAAGAAGCATTGCTAATAACAAGGCAGCAGGAGATGACGGCATCCCAGCTGAACTGTTCAAAATCTTGCAAGATGATGCTGTCAAGGTAATGCATGCTATAGGCCAGCAAATTTGGAAAACACAAGAATGGCCATCAGACTGGGAAAAATCAACTTATATCCCCATACCAAAAAAGGGAAACACTAAAGAATATTCAAACTATCCAACAGTGGCACTCATTTCACATGCCAGTAAGGTAATGCTCAAGATCCTGCAAGGTAGACTTCAGCAATTCATGGAGCGAGAATTGCCAGCTGTACAAGCTGGGTTTAGAAAAGGCAGAGGAACTAGGGACCAAATTGCCAATATCTGCTGGATAATGGAAAAGGCCAGGGAGTTTCAGAAAAACATCTATTTCTGTTATATTGACTATTCTAAAGCCTTTGACTGTGTGGACCACAACAAATTGTGGCAAGTTCTTAGTGGTATGGGGATACCAAGTCATCTTGTCTGCCTCCTGAAGAATCTGTATAATGACCAAGTAGCAACAGTAAGAACAGACCACAGAACAATGGACTGGTTTAAGATTGGGAAAGGAGTACGGCAGGGCTGTATACTCTCACCCTACCTATTCAACTTGTATGCAGAACACATCATGCAACGTGCTGGGCTTGAGGAATCCAAGGCTGGAGTTAAAATCACTGGAAGAAAGATTAACAATCTCAGATATGCAGATGATACCACTTTGATGGCTGAAAGCGAAGAGGAACTGAGGAGCCTTATGATGAAGGTGAAAGAAGAAAGTGCAAAAGCTGGCTTGCAGCTAAACCTCAAAAAAAACAAGATTACGGCAACCAGCTTGATTGATAACTGGCAAATAGAGGGAGAAAACGTAGAAGCAGTGAAAGATTTTGTATTTCTAGGTGTGAAGATTACTGCAGATGCTGACTGCAGTCAGGAAATCAGAAGACGCTTAATCCTTGGGAGAAGAGCAATGACCAATCTCGATAAAATAGTTAAGAGCAGAGACATCACACTGACAACAAAGGTCTGCATAGTTAAAGCAATGGTGTTCCCCGTAATAACATATGGCTGCGAGAGCTGGACCATAAGGAAGGCTGAGCGAAGGAAGATAGATGCTTTGGAACTGTGGTGTTGGAGGAAAATTCTGAGAGTGCCTTGGACTTGCCAGAAGATCAAACCAGTCCATCCTCCAGGAAATCAAGCCAGACTGCTCACTTGAGGGAATGATATTAAAGGCAAAACTGAAATACTTTGGCCACCTAATGAGAAGACAGGACACCCTGGAGAAGATGCTGATGCTAGGGAGAGTGGAAGGCAAAAGGAAGAGGGGCTGACCAAGGGCAAGATGGATAGATGATATTCTAGAGGTGATGGATTTGTCCCTGGGGGAGCTGGGGGTGTTGTCGACCGACAGGAAGCTCTGGCGTGGGCTGGTCCATGAAGTCATGAAGAGTCGGAAGCAACTAAACGAATAAACAACAAACAGTAGTGAGTACCTTTTGCTGTTAGATCTACCAAAGTGTCCAAACTAGGTGAGTGACATCCAAATCAATATATCTGGAATGATACTACAGTATGGGTTTCCTCTGCTAAAAGTCAACCTTAAGTACAATTATACACCATACAGTTGACATTTGGGGATATTTTGTCATTGTCACCTGCCCTGCAGTCAAAATATGTAAACGCCCTGAGTAATGACCTAATTCCTTTTCATAAGCAACTGCTAAGTAATTTGTTACCTGGCTTTTGTAAATGACTCAAAATGCTACACCAATATTCTGGCCCTATCATCTTTTTCCTTGAGTCAGCACTTACTCTCCAAGATTTGGCTGGATTCATTTCTTGTGGGATAGAGAGATTGACAATGAGCTGTTGTCTGCTTCTTTTTTATGACACATCACTGACAATGATTTCTTTTGGTTGTGAGCAAACAATAATAAATGCACAGAGGGAATGAAATGTCATTCCCCAAATAATACTTACCCAGAGGATAATAGCAATGCTAGAGACTATAGAACTCTTATTTTATGGTAAGGTAAAGGTAAAGGTTTCCCTTGACGTAAAGTCCAGTCGAGTCCAACTCTAGGGGGCGGTGCTCATCTCCGTTTCTAAGCCTTAGAGCCGGCGTTGTCCATAGGACACTTCCGGGTTATGTGGCCAGCATGACGACACGGAACGCCGTTACCTTCCCGCCGAAGCAGTACCTATTGATCTACTCACATTTGCATGTTTTCGAACTGCTAGGTGAGCAGGAGCTGGGACGAGCAATGGGAGCTCACCCCGCCGCGCGGTTTCGAACCGCCGACCTTCCGATCGGCAGCTCAGCGGTTTAACCCGCAGCGCCACCGCATCCCCAATTTTATGGTAATACAGTGAAAAAATAAATTTTAACAGGGAAGAAATGTAATGTTGTGAAAACAATAGTTCTTGGAATAGATATATAAGAACAGAACCACTTATTTTAGAATGCTGTGTAAATCAAACCAGAAGGACAAATGGAATAGTTATAATTGTGTTGATATAGGGGAAAAAAAAGATAGATTTATTCCAGAGAATATTAAACATGGTTCCCAGCAAAACCAGTAAGAAAAACTAAATAGGACAGTTATCATATTGATTTCAAAGGGCTTAATTCTGCTCCATCTTTTCTATGTTGTAATTAGCTTTTATAAAACACTTCAGGCAACCTCATGTTTAGCATATACTGATGGAAATAATCACTAGACTATGCAAACTTGGAGAGCCTACAAACCAAACACCACACTATAACCATGTATGCCTACCACTAGGAGTCTGAATAATCTCATTTTGCTGTCTTAAGAATGCAAAAACAGAGAAAGAGTTCAATATGCTTTTGAAAGTTTACAAAATATAACTGAAGGTGAAAGGTCCCCTGTGCAAGCACCAAGTCATGTCTGATCCTTTGGGGGGATGCTGCTTTTGCAACGTTTTCTTGGCAGACTACAGTGGGGTGGTTTGCCATTGCCTTCCCCAGTCATCACCTTCCCCAGCAAGCTGGGTACTCATTTTACTGACCTGGGAAGGATGGAAGACTGAGTCAACCTGAGCCGGCTACCCAAGAATCCAACTTCTGCTTGGATCGAACTCGGGTCATGGGGAGAGTTTTTGGTTGCAATACTGCCGCCTACCACTCTGCGCCACATGAAGCTCATGTCTATAACTGCATACAATAAATTAATGGCATGATGGGTTCAATAACTTTTAACTAGATATTAATAAGAGTTTTTTCTCCTATGATTAAGAATAGGACTGGCCATATCATAAGGCAACCACCTCAGATGCCTGCTTCTGGAGGCAGAGGGCAATAGTGAGGTCAAGAAGACACGTTCAGCATGCAAAAATATTTGTCCTCTAAAGTTTTTATAAATGTGGGGCAGATATATTACTCTTGATCTAGCTTCTGGGCTGTAACTACTATTAATTCAAGTGCCAGAATAGCAGGTTACATTACAGTGCTTCATAAGACTTTAAATATTACAGTGCTTTAAAATTGTATGGTGAGAAATTCTTAGTTTCTTATCCATTATTCCAAATGTTTCTGGAAATATTTCTCTGTTGTATTGTTATTGATCTTCCCTTGCTTTAGGGTACTGTTTCCCTAATCTATAGAAAGACCTGCCTTATGCTTGAAGGGTGCAATGTAAAATATCTGCTCAAAATTTCTGCAAGCACCAGAGGTACTAAGAGAGCCCCGTGGATGCCCATACACGGATACACATATTGAACATGGAACGGCTTATTGGGAAGCAAAAAATGTTAAAATAACTTAGATTTTTACAAACAATATATTTCTTTAAAGCATCCCCCAAATAATGGCTTCATTGTAATAAGAATTTTTACAGAATAAGAATTATTTTCAGAATTTTCTGGATGTTTTGGTATATTTCTTTCCAGAACTTTTGAGTCTTTTTAAATAATTACCACATATGGTGAAATGTTCTTTCTTTGTTGTGGCATTTCCCTCAATTATTGTTGTATGATTTGTCCATCTCGGCAATCATTGATGGAGTTATGCACCATCTACAGAACATTTTGTACACTTTGTCCTCAAACTGTAGCTTGGTGTAAATTTTATTGATTTTTTTTTCCATAGTTCTTCCCATTATTCCACTGTTGAGAGTTCTTTGGCATCCATTTTATCACACCATGTTTAATTTGTTCTGCCTCACTGTCATACCTGAGTAACAATTTGTAAATACAAACTAATAAATTATCTTGATTCTGTATAAGTGTTTCAAATTCTGTCATCTTTCTCGGGGTTCCTCCTTCTTCTTTGATATCACTTTTTATTTTTCCAGTTATTTGCAAGAACATTAACTATGATAGATTCCTACCTTCATTAAACAATTCTTGTTGTGTCTTTAGTCTGTTTCTTGAGTCCAGATGTATCATATTGGCACATGTGATCAGATCTTTCTTACTGTAATTGTCCTTGAAAGAAAAAGCATTTGACCGCAATGCTAATGTTATGTCAATGCTACTTTTGTGCTGAGCCAAGGACAGGTGGATTCTACTTTAATGTGGCCATCTGGCTGTGTCCTAAGTGGAGATTTAGTAAGGTGTTTTTCCTTCCATTAAGAATGAAAAATGAATGGTCAAGTATGAACATAATTAAAGTACATGTCATTGTTTGATAATTGACTGAATAGTCAAGCCCATTGTATAATTAAATTCCAGAAAATTGATTTCCTATAATTTTCCTGACAGTCACTTCCAAAATTAAAATACAGCAGTATTTTGTGCTCACCAATGGGTTTAAGGAAAAGGGAGGAGGGCAGGAGAGAGTCCAGTATATGAACTGCTGTGTACTCCAAGTGTTATAAATCAGTAACGACTTTTACTGTTTCAGTAATTATGATTAGAGCAATTCCAGCACATATCCAAATTCGTCATCCTATCTTTTCAGTTTTTAAAGTGTTAGCTCCTTTTAATTTTTCTGCAGATTAGAAATGCCAAATGAATCTTCTTAAATCCTGAATTTTGCAAAGGGAAATTCTGATTGCAATCAATGAGTGCCATGACCGTACAATAGGGTTAGGCGGCACATTTCCCAACAGATTTATTTTTTGTTCCTTTCTTGTCCCACATATGCTGGGGAACTGTTTAAATGCTGATTGTCTTGTTAACTGGAGGTTTTGTGGTCATACCTACATTTTCAAGAGGAATGTTTAGGTGTCTATGATAGCAAAGTTGCAAATATATCTGCTTGAGATTTTTCTGAGATTTGGAGGTGTAGTAAACTCTACAGTATGAATTACTTAAAAAAAATATTTTAGGTATTCTCCACTATTTCACATGTGAAATCCTGGCAGGTAATGGTAGAATCAGTCTTAGGATTTCCTTTGGAACTCTCCTTTCAGTTAATGCTCAATGCCACAATCAAGAACAGAATGTTATGAAGATACTACTACTACTACTACTACTTCATTTCCAGTATAACCATTCAAACAACTGTATTTTACTCTCAAAATCACTCAGTAGCAGTTAGTTACATAGGAGATGAAAAATTGGCCCAATAAATATTTTACTGAGTAGTGATTTCAAACCAGGTCAATGTAGTTCAAGTCAAATCATCACAGCTGTAAAAAAATGTTTCGAACTGTTTTGTCAAGGAAAACTCTATAGCATGTACCTTGTTTTTATGCTATAAAATTAAAAGCTAGGTTCTGTGGCTCCGGCCTCAGAATGGACTGAAGTGACTTTGAGGCATTCTCATGGGTTTCCATCAAATTTGCATGCCTTTTTAAAAAGATATAGAGAGCTAAATAGGTCAACCCTGGACACAACTCAGGAGCTGTATCTGGGAGGTTATGAGAGAGAATTTTTAGAATATATTGTCACCATAGATATTGACAACTCATAAAATCTGAACTGGGAATCTTAAAATATATTGTCATTTATTATCTAGCAGAAATACCAGAGAGGATTGTAACTCAGTGGCAGAACAATGGTTTGCATGTAGAAGGTTCCCAGGTTCAATCTTGTAGCATCTTCATGTAGGCCTTGAGAAGCACCTTCCTGGAACCTTGAGACCTGCTGCAGCCACCCACATTGGCCTTTAAAAAATTCTAGTATTACAGAGGTAAAGCCCATGTGCATCAAGTGTGAATGAATCAATGGGGCATGATTTTTATGTTGTGCTTTCTTACTCTGACTTGAGATGACTCTGTCAGCCTTTACTAAATCATTTTCCTGACTGCAGTGGGGAAGTTTATGTAAGGTATCTAACAGCTGACATAAATCCTAAAATCACATATTCTATTTAACAACAAGGATATACCATGAGAAGGTCACTATTATGAGACAAAAATATCACCCGTAGCCTTTGGTAATTTTGCTGATATATGAAGCTGTTAAACTTTTTGAAATTGTTTAGTTTTTGTTTATTATAGTGTATCTCTGGTTAATAGCTATAATAAAGTTTAGAGTTAAAGGGATAATGACCAATGATTATCTCAGTACATAGGAACTTCCTGTGTTCAAGACTGTTGTGATTATTATCTGGGAAAACAAAAAAGCTACTACATGTTCATTGTTGTCATTACTTTCCAAAACAACTTCATCATGTTATATTTTTGTATATAGCAAATGTCAATGAAGCTAGATGAAAAAGCCAATTTAGGGACAGCTATTAAACAAGATTTAATCTTTTTACTTGCATAGTCATTTCACAATGTACTTGAGGGAGAAGAGTGAAAATTCTATAATAAGGGACTGTGGTCTGCCATTTCTAGAGTTCTTTTTTAGATTTCAATTCCTGTAATTCTTAGTCAGCATGGCCTAGTTAAAAGAGAAATAAATCTTTGACTCTACCAGTAATTTAAATTCAGGTTGTGGGTGAACTCATGAATCTAATCCAGGTGCAAATGTGTTTCAACAAACTTCAAAGACTTGTGTGACTTGAGAACAACTGCACTGCACAATCTGAAGCCTGACTTCATAGTATAAAACTAGAAAATGTATTTTGCATTCATAAGAACAATGATGAAAAAAGCAGCAGTAAGAGAATTCTTGCCAACCAAGTCTGAATTCTTCCAATTTAAAAAAAAAAGAGACAACTGCAGGGCACATAACATCACATTATTGAGATCCAAACCAATAGACCAACAGCCTGCTAGGGCAAAAGTCATCTCAGCCTGGCTTATACACTGAACTAGAATTGTAAATTTAGCAAAACAGCATTTCTTGCTCAGCATTTTTAGGAGTAGCCTGGAGACTGATCAGAAAAATGCTGAATCTTGCAGAGCATTAGATAAGCAACAGTAGGTACTAAGAAGAAAAATATTTTATTAGTGTAATAGGGCCATTGCATAAAACTGCATTGTAGTTATATTCTTCTCATTTGGATCACTGACAAATGTTGCATCAAATAAAGTTTCCTTTCCTAAAGAGAAAGCTGAAAATCAGCACAGCACTGGGCAAAGTAAAGTTGGCTCTGAGAGTTTCATAATCAAAGGTATAGCATTCTGAGGACTCTAGCAGCATTGCAGAGAGCCAGTGTGGTGTAGTGGCTAAAGCACCAGGCTAGAAACCAGAAGACCCTGAGTTCTAGTCCTGCCTTAGGCACAAAGCCAGCTGGGTGACCTTGGGCCAGTCACTCTCTCTCAGCCCTAGGAAGCAGGCAATGGCAAACCACTTCTGAAAAACCTTGCCAAGAAAACTGCAGGGGCTAGTCCAGGCAGTCACTGAGAGTCAATACTGACTTGAAGGCATGCAGACAAAAAAGTAGCATTGCAAATAAATCAAGAACTACAATTGTACTTTTGCATTCAATCTGATGTTCATTGCTTCTGTAAAGATTTCTTAGTGATTATTAATACTGATTTATGGCATGAGTATCCCATTTTTTTTCATCTGAAGGAGAAAAAAATACTGTGGAATATGTTGCTTTCTCAAGATAACCCAGGTATAATTCTGAGTTTTCTCAGCACTTACTTGCTATTCTTAAACTTTGTATATTAGTGTGTCATATTCTGGAGCATGATGGCACTGAAAAAATGGAACACAGAAACAAATAGTTAATGAAGCATATTTTTAGGCTGCCATCTTTCTTCTAGGAAGCTCAGGGTGATTTACTATGCCTATCTGCCTCCCCTTCAGATATGTTCACAACAGACGTGTGACATAAATTAGGCTGCAAACTTGTGGTCAAAGGGCACTAAATGAAAACTTTTGGCTGAAAAAAGTCAGTCAAAAACTAATATTTTAACCAGTATAGCACACATTGCTACCATACCCCAACCTGGAGCCCTCTAGATATGTCAACCTACAATTCTTCTCAGGCTGGATGGGGATTATTGGAATTTTACTCCAACATGTCTGGAAGGCCTGAATATGGGGAAGACTGTACTGTATCAATACTTATCAGTACTGATATGATTAGAATAAAGAATATGCAAATTCACCAAATGACTCTGTCTGAGCTTGCTGCTGAAAGTAACCGTTACTTGTGACTGCGGATGAAAATCTGTTCACAGACAACAAAGCTTCTCTGAAGTTATTTCCCCCATCCAGTTGTGCACAACAAATCACAAGATCCTTCTATCTTAAAATGCAGCTAAATCTGGCCTATGAATGCAGCTTTTGATAGAACTGGTACTCCAGGAACAATTATCAAACACTGTGGCCTCGCTGTAGATCACAGCATAAACAATGGATTGAGGCCACAATAATGGGCAGTGGAGTTGTTAGACCATTCAAAAGGTAAATAAATAATGCTGTACAGCACACAGACAAATAAGTCCAACCCTGCTTAGCACTGAGGATCAGGAAATTGAACATACCTGTTTATTTTAAATAATAACTCTCTTGTAATGCCATTCAGGCCCAACAGATGGTGCTGCATGCATCATGGATCCCTAGGAGGAATACCGCATCTGATTGCTACAACATCAGGTTCAATTAGGCACTTAATGATCTAGATGTTGAGTTGCGATAACAAATTAGAGAAACAGGATTACAATATGGCACTGCTGTATGCATGGGGAAAATATGAATGTAAGTGGCAAAGATACATTTAGGATAAACCTAAAAGAAAATGACTGAGACAGACAGGCAGGCAGGCAGAAAGACAGATGATTGATAGATATCTGTGCATATACACACAGAGTAAAACTTCTAGCAGTCTTTTAGGTTAGTAGATTATGTAACATTACATGCCACTTTAGTTTATCAGATTTGATTTACAAATAAACCCACATTAGAACCTGGATTTAAATCAGGAAAAGTCACAAAATAATAACTGCAGAGCTTGAGGTTGATTTAAATGCACCCTCTGTACAATCCCTCCCCTACAGTCTCAAGTCTCATATATCTGAAAGCAATACTGTATTAAAATTAACCCTCTCACAAAAAACTGATACTAACCAAACAAATAACTGGTTGTACATTGAGTATGACCCTCTCTCATAAAATTGCTTTCAGATTACTCCAGACCTGAAGATGTGCCTGAAAGGAAATCAGGGCATGACCCACCAGCTCCAGTTAGTAAAAAGGCTACAATCCTTTTGATATAAGCAAGATGTTTCTCCGTATCTTTCATACCTTGTGTCATGTCCTCTTTGTTCGAACTATCTTCACAAGAATACTTTCAGAGTTCCATGAATGCAATATGAGTCCCTCACCTGTCCTCACTGCCTTCATTTTTTTCAAGATACAGTCAATGTGAATAACTAGACAGCCATGTTTTCCTCATCTGTTAGTCATTGTTTAAGCTCAGTATACTGCTGACATAAGAAAGTTCTGAGATTGCTTCAGCCTATGCCACTAGTAGGTAATTGTTGTCTTCTGGTTTGCAGCCTGTTGTAACTCCAGAGCATCTCCAGATAATACTGCTGAAATTCTCTAGTAAAGCTTCTGATTACTTTTTCCAGAAATGTGCAAACCATGTTAAAGCTCTGCAAGGTCTGACTCACTTATTTTGCCCAATGATGCCCCCCTGACAATAAATCTTAAAGTGGACAAAGCATGCCCACTCTCATAAAATTACCACCGTAGCCAGTAAAATCTTTTACAGTCCTTGGGGACCAAAAATGTTAAGAAAAGATAAAGTGCAATCGCTGCCACAAAACACTGTCCCTCCTGCCATCCTCAATTACATATCTCCAAAATCACAAGAACATCCTCCCATGGATTTTTCTACGTGTCAGGCTCAAGCAGTGAGCACATAATGGGAGGAATGCCCAAATATGCAACTCCCATCATCTGAACAAATCTACTTCCTTGGAAAGGGGGGAAGGGAAGAAAGATTATTTATTGTTATAGTCAAGAGGCCAGGATAAAAATCTGAACTTAAATATTATGTCTGTGGAAGATGCACATTTATTCCAAAGTGACTGCCACAGATTACATGGAGACTTGCTACAGCAGAGAGATCCATAGCACCATTTGTTAGAATGCATCCAACCTTAGAGGGGAATTGTTTAGGGCAAGGCAGCTGATCTTCCTTATAACAAGATATACCACTGCCCCTCCTTTTTGCCTCCCCTGTCCTTTAAACCTTTATAATAGGGAAGAATGGCAATAGTTGATAATCTTCCAAGGATATAAAGGCAGAGTTTGTTTCTTTTTACTAATACTGTGGGCTTCAGAATGGAGAGAGTGAAAGGAAATAACTTACCCCATTAGGACTAGGAATGGTGGAAGGTTTTCCATTCTTTCTAGATTCAGAGCATCCATCATTATAGGATACTTCCAGGAACTGCCATTATGGTAATACTGGGAAAGGGAAAAACCTGTAGCTGGTTGGATCCACAAAGCAGAAGAAAGTGTGTGAAAATGCCCTGTGACATTCTAGCCCCGATTGCCTCAGACAGCAGGTGCTGAGAAAAACAATTATGAATGCTACATAACTTGTCTTGTATTCTCCAAGTTACCATATGGCCTTAGGTGTGATGAAGAACACTCCCTTTATCAATGTCAAATTTAGACACAACTATCAGTCCAATACAGAATGGGAGGATAACTTTTCAGCCTTTCACTTTCTTCTGCTGGCATTACTATCCATACCAGATCCATTTTCTGCTCCTAAGAGGATATACCCATAGCATACCCATGGTAGGGATGAGAGGTAAACAAAACAAAACAAAACCTTATGGTGTTTGGGAATCAATTTAATTCACCTGAGAATCCAAAATTGGCTATTACAGAACATACTTTTGTTTCCTCTCTCAAAGAAGGCAACACTTGCAATCAGATACAAAAGCAGATCATAGACTTAATACAATTTTAATATGATGCAATTTATTACATTTTTTCAGAGGGACGGAATGATTTGGGACATGGATACATTAGGTAGGCAATAAAACTAAGTCAATAAGGATTTAATACTCCCCCTCCCCAGGTCTGGCTTATTATTTAAAAAAAAAAAGACCAAGCCAATACAATTTCAATACAATTTCGACACAATTTCTGCTTTATCCTTGAGTTCTTAGTGTCCCAGCAGAAATGCTGTAAGAAAAACTTCTACTAATATACTGATGTTAGAGGGCGGCAACTAGATTCAACTAACATTAAATTGAACTATAGTAGAACCTCTTATTATAAATTTTATTGCCACAATATGAGTCTAGGGCTAGTCACTCATAACACATTTACGTATCCTTCAGATTCATGGAAAAGTGCCGTATTCAGCTTCTCCTGTCATCCATGATGTCCTTGTATTGCCAATCCTCCTTTTTATTCAAAAGAGATAACTCTAGAAGAATAATTGGATGTCTGGCTTTCCATGCCAATGTAGCAGGATCATTTCAGCTAGTCTTGCATTCAGGTGAAGAACCCCAAATACCATAAGTAACCATCAGCAATTTAGAAAAACTGGTTTTCAGACTTTCTGCCTTTAGGTAATACTTTTTGCACCAACTTAATCTGCCATACAACATAAAAGATTTCTGCCATGGCCCAGGGCATATTATGGAAGATTCCAGAATGTGCTCCACAAAACGTCCACAGGTTATAGCAGAGTATTGCCTAAGTGTTAAGTAAGCAGTCTTTAAGGGAAGCTGTCTGCCATTACTCATAACCACAATCCAAACAAACGCCAGAGCTTTCAGAACCCTGTTTGAAAACAACCAGAGCCTTGTTCACTTAGTTAGTTGGTGCCATTCCTTCAACCTCCAGCCTTGCCATGTCGAATTGTTTGAATGCAGCCAGTTGGGAGGGAAAATGAGAAGACACCACTGCCCCAAAGACACATTTTAGTTCACAATACTCAACACAGAAAATTGAGAAGCTGAAAGGCAAGACAGGAGCACACCTGGACACGGGGGTGAGACCAGTGTGCATGAACTTTTACATATACTGAAATAATGTTTTATGTTGAAAAACTGTAATTGCTGCCTCATGCCAGAATCATATCAATTCTATTTGTGCCTGAAGATGAAATGCTTTTTTATTAGTAGTAGTATTTATTAAACTAAAATTTAACAAAGGTTCTAGAGGAAGTAATTAGGGAATCACCATTTATAAATTAATATCATGTTTGAATCTTAGTTTAAGTTATAATGAACTGACCGCTCCTATAACTGTTGTGACAGAATGGAGTTAGTAATTACCATCTGCTGTCCTGTCACATGATCTCCCATACAAACTACACTTATGGCTTATAATCTGAATCTGGGAAGTAGCTGAGAGAAGAACAGATAAAGGTTTTTCATACATTGAGAGCGTCTCATGGAAAGGGGAAGTTGATGTGGAAGTTGACCCTTCTATATATACACCTTCTATATATACACCTCCTACCGAGGAGCTTCTGTGTTGAAAGGATTTGCTGGTAATGTCACTGTTGCCCAGGGGACACCCGAGGGGGCTCCTTTCATGTCCCTGTTATTTTCCCACTGAAGTGGTACCTATTTATCTACTTGCTTTCAAACTGCTAGGTTAGCAGGAGCTGGGACAAGTTGACAGGAGCTCACTCCGTCATGCAGCTTGTGCTCTCGGGTTTTGAACTGCTGAGCTGCTGACCTTAATGGTCCTCTGACTTAGCGTCTTAACCACTGAGCCACTGTGGTCCCATATATATATATATATATATATATATATATATATATATACATACACATACATACATACATACATACACACACACATACACATACATACATACATACATACACACACATACATACACACACACACACATACATACATACACATACACATACATACATACATACACACACATGTATACATACATACACACACACATGCATGCATGCATACACACACACACACTTATATCTGTATTAATGGTGTGCTGTATTTTTTTAATTCTGTTAACTTGGTCTTGGACCACAAATAAACAAACAAACAATACACGATTAAACAGATTAACAAAAATATCAAAATATCAATCAGTTTCAGATTAACTATTTATTACTTAAACCTCTGAGCAACTCAGAAGAGTGTTCTATGATAATCCTCAAATAAAGTACATACCAATCAGGCTTGTGTCAGCAAAAAGCAAATTTGGGCAGTGGACCCATCTTCCAGATGCATGCCGATCCTCAATCTTCTCTGGAAGAATTAGGTTCAAGCAGGGATAGATTGGCCAGCAGTAGAGAGGTCGTATGATTTAGTGATAGTTGGACTGGGAACAGGAAGACACAGGATCAAATCCCGAGTCTATTTTGGACCTTAGTGAGTGACTATGGACAAGCTACTATCTTTCAGTCTAACCTGTCTTACTGGGATACTGGTAAAATAAGGAGAGACTATGCTATGGATATTGGATAGAAGATCCATATAATAGTAATTAAATAATGCATATATACTGGTCTTACCCATTTGGAGCATTAATCCAGACTGACCCTTGCAAGGGAGAAGGAGTAGGTGATAACCCCAAAATAATACAAGATCCAGAGAACTGTGGGGAAAACAGAATGTTGGAAGCTGTTGACTCTTTCAAATGACTGCTAAAAGAAAAGCAATCTGTCACTTGACTTAACTATTGAACATCCTCCTTAAAATGGAAGGCAGCAATCCCTGACTGAAGGAGCCCTCTCTACCCAGGTCTCCTTCACAGATAGTGTGAAGACCCAACCAATAATGAAGAGGAGTTTTGCCCAGCATTTTTCTCTGGTGAACAGAGAATTCAAAAGTTTTGTATATCCCATCTTCTACAACTCTACAGAATGTTCATGTGGGGTATGATTTGAACATTTAGGCACATCATGCTTCCTAACCAACCACTTCCCAGCCTTTATCTGTTTCATATTGTCCACTACCTAATGTTCTTAACAACAGCTACATTATAGGATATTCCAAATCTTTTTTTAAGCAAACTAAAATATGAACAGAGATAGGGTTGAAGGTATTTATAGCTCAGCTTTGATAATTTATTGCCTTCTGGAATGAAGTTCCCCCTGAAATTCACACAGCTCCCACCTTATTGGTATTTTGAAGGGCCTTAAAGACCTGGCTCTTTGCCCAGGCCTTTGGAAAAGATGACTGATACACCTTTCTTCCTTTCTGTTCCCCTCTGGGTTTATTTTCTTTGCCATCATTGTTCCTTTGTCTTGTGCTGTTTTTGTGTTTTTTGTATTGTTCTCTGTTTTTTAAACGTTTTACAACTGTAAACTGCCCAGAGGCACTGAAAGTCAGGCAGCATACACATTTCATAAATTATTATTATCAGTATCAGTATCAGTATCAGTATCAGTATTATTATTATATCTGAAATAATTTGTTAGTTATAATAATAAAGAAAGAAAGCAATGGGGCAGGAAGGCTGTAAAAGTGTCCTGAAAACAGTGTTTCAAGTTATAAGATTCTTGTTAAACTCTACTGATAACTTTTGCTTACAACAAAAAAATAGTTTTAAACAAAACAAAACAAAAAGTGGGCAGAGGCAATTTTTAAAAGCTCTTCTAGGTTGATATATCTTTAAGAATATGCATTTTAAAAATAGTTTTTGCCTGATAAATTGAGATTCCTTTTAATCAAACAGAATTGTTGAAATTCTATCTGGCAGATCAATTTTAACAGTAAGTGCTAAATAATTTATTACTAATGGGTTAATGTTAAAGTAGTCTAATCAAGTCACCATTTTTTTTAATTTAATAATTATCTGTCTCAGCATTTTGCTACTTTGAGTCATGTTAAGACTATAGAAATCAAGTTTTCTCTTAGAAGTACTTTTCTTACTTAAAGGCAATTCATGCTATAAATCAAGACAAGACTTTTGGATTTTCACATTATGATTGTGAATTGTGATACTTCGATTTTTCATTATGCTCCAGTGTTTCTGCATCCTGGAAGCTGACTTTATCACACAGGAAAGAAGGTGCTTATGTCTCACCGTAAAATTCTAAATATTCCTACTGAGCTATATTGGCTGAAATTTAGTTGGATAGCATATCTTCTCTTAAACTATCCTAAGTTTTATTAATCAAGAAGCATTTTGGGGAACAAAACAAGAACCCTTTCATAGTTCAAAAGCTGTATACATGGCAGTTGCAATAGAATAATAGTGAAATCAATTCAATAATTGCCACGAAAGGAAATAATTGATACATTCTGTGGTGGAAAAAACAATAATTATCAACATTTAAAAGATTTTTTCTGAAATTGGGAAAAAAAAACCCTGCAGCTGATTAGTTAATGCATGGTCACCTGATACATACAAACCCACTAATATTATATTTCTTCCTTGAAGCCATATTTACTGAAACTGCATTCAAATGTATCAATTGTACTGGTTAAGATCAATAGTCTATTCATACAACTGATTTCTTTAATCACTAGACATGTGGCTGTTGTTATTTTCATGAGCTTTTTGGTCAGTGAGAGAATGAGCAAATGGAACTCATTGTATTATCAAAAAATAAAATTTAATGGAGACAACTAAAGATAAAAGATGACAATACAATGAAAGCAGAAGACCATAACTGATTATGAATGTTAAACTGGTTAATATTTCATGGTACCTGAGGAATCCAATTAATGAATAAAATTTACATACATCTGCACATCACTAAACCCTTCATATATATGCATTTTTCCAAACTGACAAAAGCATAACTTTTTGCTTATTGATGTGCAATTTCTAACCCTTTTGGAGGAAAGATAGTATTCTACTTTAAGTTATTTTCTATTACAAAATCAAGAAAACAAGGGCATGAAAAATGAATGGGCAAAAGTTTTAAATCTGATCCTTATCAAGTAAAATATGCTTTCTGTCATCATTTTAGATTAATACCACTGACTAATCAGTAATTAAAGCTTAACTATCATAATTATGACAGCCAATTTGGTGTAATGGTTTAAGGCATCAGGCTAAAAACCGGGAGAATGGGAGCTCTAATCCTGCCTTAGGCACAAAGCCAGCTGGGTGACCTTGGGCCAGTCACTCTCTCTCAGCCCTAGGAAGAAGGCAATGGCAAACCACTTCCAAAAATCTTGCCAAGAAAACTGCAGGAACTTGTCCAGGCAGTCTCCAAGTATCAGACACAATTCAGTGGATTAAAAAAAATCATAATTATATACTAAAAGATGCAAATAGATTATCTAAAATGTAAACAGGCCATATCAGTTACTGTATTGATATAAGAACCTATAATGCTGGGAATAGGTCTCAGTATATTTTATATAAGCAAGAGAACTGACCTTCCTGCTTCATCATAATGAGTGTTGGAAGTAGAAGAGGCAAATTCTCATATGTTAATGAAATTGAAACCACACTGCTTGTTATCTAAATACCATCCAGTGTTTTTGGAAGTTCTAGTGTGGGTGAATTCTTGTAGCTCTACTTTCCAGAATCTAGCCTGCTACAGCCTTGCTCGTGGCCACTGAATGCAGCTTATGTTCCTGTTGTTTATATACTTTAGTGATACAACCCACTTTATTTATCTCTCATATGAATCAGATTGATTATAAAAGAAAGAACCAAAATTGTTACAACACACTTCCCCAGCTTGGTGCCCAGTTTTGTCAAATTCCCAGAATTTACCAACCAGCAAGATCATTCCTATGTGTGTATATACCCCAATAGCATTATTAATTTTCTTCAAAGCCATTGTCTCCAAGATTATCTTATTCATCTACAGATAAAGCCTTCCAACACCATCTAGACATCACAGCAGGAAAGATCTTCCTAAATCATAACAACAAAAAGACCCAATGAATTTAACTGTTATAATCTGATGAATCACCAGGATGATGTGAGAAAATAATCTTTAGGAATACAGACATATATTATCAAAAAGCACTCAATTGCTTAGAAGAAGTGTTGCTATTTTTCAAATTTCAAATCTCTTGATAAATACATGCACACACACACACACATATACAGATATATATATACATGTAGATATATACATATACATATATATATAGTGATAGGATTAGTGTCAGCTAAGATCCTTTATACACAATAACAATACTTTCCTTAGTCTAACAAAGGGTGTTTGTAGTCAAGTGTAAAACAATGTATCCTTCTAGCACCAGGGGTCAGCAAAAGTGACAGCCAAGTAATTGTGTAAAATTATATTACTACGTACAGTTGCTTATTTCCTTTTAATAATGGATGTCTGAAAAGGCAATCTTGGAGTTAAGGGCTATGATTTTCATGCATTGCTTAGCAACATGGGCAAATATAGAAGCACAGATGCAAAACCTAGTGACCTTTCTTTTGTGCTCAACTCTGAATACTTAGCTATTTATGTGTCATGTATGAGAAACCATGATGCAAACAATGAGATGTTCATTTCTGCTTTAGCAGTTTGAAGCAATTAAATCAAGTTACTGCAATAAGCATTAAAGAAGCTGAAATTGCCACTCCTTGTGCTTTAAATGATGTCTCCTGATTGAAAATCCAATTTACTCAAAATCATCAATGCAAATCCACAGACAATCAGCAGCATTAACGGTCAGCCCTTCAAGATAGACCAGACTGGGCTGCCAGAGTTATGGTATAATAAAATACTATTTTATTATAAGGTTACAGTAACAGGTTCTTTCAAGTCTGAATGTGCTTCCTTCCTCCATCCCTTCATGAGAACCAGGGAGGGTCATGCCTGAGATGCTTACTCAAATTACATTTCTGCCCCAGGGTCAGATTTCTTTTATCTGACTGTTGTCTTTGTTGCAGCTCTTCTTCTGTTCCTCAAGGTTATTCCTACTTCCCATTACATTAACATATTTTATTCCTGTCCCCATCCTTGGGTCTGACCAAATGAACCAGGGAGCATTTCCTAACATAATTCTAAAGGGAGAATACCATTCAAGCTAGTGATTACTATATATCTATATCTATCATCTTTATATTATACTATTTTCCTCCCTGAGAGGTAATTCCATTTTTCATTAATCATGTCTTTGTTAATGTAATGTTGAAGAGTACTTCTGCATCTTTAATTCAACAGGTACATCTTTTTCCTAGAGGTTATCCTAGTATGCAGCTTTCTTGAAATCAAAGAGATATATTTATCATTTGTCTCAATAAAATATCAATCTACATCAATGGTGGCAGTTGATTCTCTCTCTTTGTTTTAATATAATGAAAATGCTCTCTCACTTTTGGATGTCAAACTATATTTGCAAAGGTTACAGAAACTTTGTCTTGCTTTTGTAACTAGTAAATTTCATAAATAAATAAATAATCTAACTTGGAGAATTATACCATTAGCTCAGTGTTACCAATCATCTATCTCGGCCAATGGAATAAGAAAAATCTACTAGCAACATAATAATGTTACACAGTACTGCCATGCAGATCAATCCATGTCAGCATTGCTTGTATTTACTTATTAATCTATGCTGGAAAATGTTACATTTTTTTAAGGAAGAAAAGTCACAGTTTTGTCTTACATCACTTCCCTTAGCACCCTGTTTTAATGCAAGTAAACACTTTTGTGATCAGCTGTTTGTAATATGAAGGTTTTTAATGCATTGTTTAATAAATATATCTTTTTTTTAATATCCTTTACATAAGCATCTTCCCACAAAATACACTCCATAAAGTACTACCCTATATGCCACAGTAGATTTGGTATTGAAGAGCAAACAATTTTCTGCTAAAGAAACACACTCTCAACTGTACAAATGGACAGGAAAATCAGTAGCTGGATGACTGTAGCAAATAGCTAAAAGGAAGCTGAATTGGGCAGTGCAAGTCTTAGGAGAAACGATCAGCTATGCATAATCTTCAGTACCATGGATAGCTCAGAAAGTAAGCAATTTGCACCAGTAACCAGTAATTCAACCAGTAACCAGAGCTGATTTTTTTTTTTTTCTATACAGTAGCTGTCTCTCTTGTTCCTAAGTATACTAGTTAGGGGAATAGGGTAAAATTTCATGGAACTCACTGCCACAACAAGGAACATCCACTCAGATACCATCAGTGGGCACATACAAACATTGCCAGCCATAGGAATTTAGAAAACATGATATTTTTTCCAAACACTAAGTAAGAAAATCAACCGTAGGCAATTTATGGGTATCTTACCAATGAAACAGGTTGTCTGGATATATCTTCACTCTGTTTCTGATATGTAAAATGACAAGAATTAGAACTTTGAATATATCCACATATAATGCAGGCATTTTAGCTGATTGTTAATAATTTTTCCTATGAGTCTTGTTGACTGAAAAATGGGGTGAAAATGCTACAAAGAAATAAATATTTTTAAAAACTGTTAGACAAAATATTGATATGATAAATTGATGAGCATGAATGGTAAAGATGCAAAATAAATACAGGCTTGAGTTAAACCATTTTTGTTTCTCCTTTTTTAGAGCAAATATGTGCGAATAGAGGCTCCAGGATCATACATATTCCTCAGAAGGCCTCTAAAAGTTTAGGTGCAACACCAGAGACCTCCAGAAGTTGTTATCAAATTGTAATTTTTAATAAGACAAAAAGGAGAAAAGATTCAATGCATAACTAGACACTAATTTAATGAAATATAAATTAAATCAACTTTACTTTTTGTCCTGCAACCACCCACTTGTTGGAGCATTCATGGCATGTTACTCAAACAGAGTGAGTTGTCAGTCTGGAAGGAGTTGTGCATCCCTCTTTTATAATCTACTGCTATCAATTTTACAAAGATTTATGCTCTCTTGAGACCTAGACATGTTTTTAAAGCATAAATATTGTTTTAATTGAGGCTGAGATTTAACCAACAAAATGGTGTTCAAATGTTATCTCTACAACTTGTAGAATAAATTTGTTATTTGTATCTTGGCTTACAGAGATTTTATAGTTTGATACTCAACAGAAAAGTTGTTCATAAGCCACCTTATGTGTGACTCATAAAGTAGGGTGAGAAACAATGTTGCAATTAAATACATATTCATTTTTTTGTTCTCCAGTTTACAAGGAAATTCCCTGACTAAGCCAGTAAAAATGCAAGCAACTTCCATGAAAATTATACAAAATAAGAGATGAGGAAACAGTCTAAAAATATAATTATCTGTCAATTTAAGAGCAGTTGAAGAGAAAAACTTAAGATGCCTGAATACATTTTAAAAAGTATATACTTGGTATTAACAGAAGTTGGTAGTAGGCAAGCTTATGCTGTCCCTGGAATGCTACTATAAGACAACAGTCTCTAGTGGTCACTTCACTCATTTCAGAAGCTCAGGGCTAAGGTGGATCCAAGCATTTTGGAAGCTTTGTGTCCTAATTACTGAAAAAGTTTTTTAAAATAGATTCAGATAAAGACAAAGCACCTGTACATGACATATATCAGTTACTGTATGCAAATCATATGATTGGTGCAGTTGTTAAATTTTCCTCTTCTATATCATATGATCATCAAGTCTTCTTTAGCATCTACACATCATAACTGTTTTTATCAGAACTCAGAAAAAGTAAGCATTCCTCCCCACTATACATTAAATTACATTGCATTACTTAAAAGTACTCATTAAGTTATAATATTCTCAAATTTAAAGAAAGTGGAGTTAGCTGGCAAAAGAGAGGAAAGAACAAAAACAAACCCTACACATTATGTAAGTTAAAGTAAAACAAGAAGTAGGAGCTTGTTTTAAAGCCAAATAGCCTTCCAAAAGCATTGTACAAAGTAAAGGAAGAATTGTGCATGATTCCAATTAAAATTTCTTCTTGAAACCTCGTATCCATTTCCTGGCTTGGCTGTGAGCCAGACAGAAAGGCCAAGCTTGAACTGATGTAAACGTTGCCCAAAGACTGCTGCTAAATTTTCTTTTGGTTCCATTCTGAATCCCACTGTATAGGATATGTCTGCTGGGGCTGCTGTTCATTTCTCTGGTTTCTTATTCAACTTTTTTTATTTGCCCAATCTGATATCATATGTAACCTCAAGTTTTTGGCTGCAGTAGAATGCAATGGATTTTGGCAAAATATAAAATATATTCAGCTGCACCAAAACATTTTTACAATCTCTATAAATGTACATCCCTTATGAACTCTACATTTTCCCCTCAGAGTATGGAAACTGATACTAAAAAGGTTCAGATATAGATAACAACGCATCCTGATCCTGTTATACCCATCATAAGTATAACAATGGCTGTCACAGCTAAACATAAGGCTTGGGGGTGAAAGCACTGAATTAATTAGTGCACGCTGGTCATTAGTGAATGACACATGATCTGCAGAAAATCTAGGCAACAGTCATGAGTATTGATGGCGAGCAGGAGGGGGCCCCTATCCAGGGGGGAAATGCATGCGTAGTACTGAGGAGTTAAGCAGCCATTCAAAGAGACACAGATCAGACCCGCCTTGACTTTTGGGGTTTATCTCTCTGGGTTTTTCCCACGCTTCTTCAGTTTGTTAGGATTTTCGGTCTAATGCAGCAGTAATAAAACACTAGAGACCTACTCCTTGTCTCAGCGTGGTTTCCTGACTGTTAGGACAGCAACATCTTTATTCGGCTGTGCTGAAAGAAATGTTCAGGACTGTCTGCTAATACTTTAGTAACTTAAGTCATGTTATTGACCCAAACCTTGATAGATCCACATATGTAACACTCAAATTTCCTGATTTACTCCTTAACACTGAAGGGCACTGATGGCTTTACTGAATCTCAGTGTTTTTATTTATACATACATACAGTACATATATATTACTGTTCCCTGGTTAAAGGTGAAAGGTCCCCTGTGCAAGCACCGAGTCACGTCTGACCCTTTGGGGGGATGCCACTTTCGCGATGTTTTCTTGGCAGACAATAGAGCGGGGTGGTTTGCCATTGCCTTCCCCAGTCGTCCCCTTCCCCAGCAAGCTGGGTACTCATTTTACCGACCTTGGAATCCAGCTTCTGCTGGGATCGAACTCGAGTTGTGGGGAGAGTTTTGGTTGCAATACTGCCACCTACCCCTACCACACACGAGGCTACTGTTCCCTACCCCTGCCAAAACTGGAAACCTGATTATTTAAATTTCATGCCTATCTATGCAGTGGGGGAAGAGGATAGGGAGACAGCAGGAAACTTCTCTGCCCATTTAGAAATATAGGAGTGTCAATCCAACACATTAACCTGAAGAACCATTGCATTAGCATCAGCAAAGTAGCAGCTGAGCAGTTTTATAGTTAATCCTGATTTGGGCCAAAACAAAATGGTTAATCCAATTCAGCAACAAATTTGGGGTTGTTATTTTTATTATTTTGTCAGGTGAGGGGAGTTAATGGGAGAGAGGTACCACAACATCAGTAACTGTTTCCTTTTTGTTTTAATTCAATATTTAAGAAATTGTGTCTGATTTTTAAAAAATTACTACTTTGGCTGAGTAACAAACAGAGCAAAACTCCAACTGCCATGTTTTCACCCAGAATGCCCCTGAGCTGATACCAGAGTGCATCACTAGCATTATTCCAAAGGAATTCTGAGGGGGAAAAGCAATATCCAGAGCTTTGCTCAGATCACCATCACTGTTGACAAGGGAAGACTTTTTTAAAGCATAAGAAGCAAGCACCATTTCTTAACTTTAAAATTAAAAAAAGAGAAAACTAGTGACATCACTACAATGAAGGGCATTTTCATCCCAAAGCATTCTGGGGCTTGACCTTTTCATCAACTAAATCAGACATACCATTTTAGGGCAAAACGGCTAATCCCAACTTGGGAAAAATAACAAGTTTGCCAGACCTCAGTTCAGCCCCATTCCAAGTTCCTTTGATCTACAGCAGGACAAGCATCAGTGTGTTTTCATCTTTCTGCAGAGAGTTCAGAAAAAAAATATCCACTGAATTTTCTAGAGATCGCAGTCCATGCTCCAAAATGAGGTGTCTTGCAGATCAGCTTGTTGCCACATTTCACCTCAAAAGGAGATCCTCAGTGGACAAATCATATGGCCAGAGAACAATGGGGATGATAGGGCATGTATATGCTAATCAGTCCAACTAGCTGTCTGAAATAAGCCTTTAAATCCAAGACATTTCCTACTCTGGTTTAAGGTCTAAATGTTGCAAGAAACTCCACTTACAAACAAATGTTTTCATTCAAAATGACTAATTTGATCAAAATAATTACAAAATGAAAAAATATCTTCATGTAATTCTGGATGGTGCAGTTATTATGCAAATCTCTGAATTCTCATATTCATAGAGGCACAAGCACAATTTCATGTATCATTGTTGATCAAAGCATAATATAATGCAGAAAGAATGGGTAACTATAGAAAAAGACAAAGGGGGGAAATCAATAATAAGAATGCTATTTCTCCATTTTTCAGTCACCTATTGGAGTGATTATACCCCAGTGAAAATTTAATTTATAAGAGTTGCTTTAGAATGTACTGCTAAAGGTGCAATTTGGAGAATACATCATGCTTGTTCAGTGAGGTTAACACTGATGACTCTGGTAAATACTTATCCTCAAATGTGCAAGTTATCCTTTGTCTAATTTAATAAAAATGGACTGCTCATATTATTTACTCCAATGGAACTTTAATGAAGGACTATTTCTCAGAGCATCTTTTTTTTAACTACATTGTAAAATCACCATCTTAATTGTTTATAGTTCTAACTGATGCAGAAATTCTCTGGGGACAGTTGTTTGAATTCTCCATATCATAGTTCCTTCTCTCATTCCAGTAACTACTAAACCAGAATTCATACTTAGGGCTCTTCCTCATGACCACATTAATGTGCTTTCCTCCCATCCTTGAGTCAAGGGAAAGTGTGTCTCATGCATGTAATGCAGAGTAGTTTCAGGACCCCAGCTGGTGGATATCCTGCCTTCCTTACCTTAACTCAGTATAACCAACTAGCAGGAGAACTATCACTTGTTCTCCTGTACATGTGGTGGAGCAAGACTGAGGTTCATCAGTTCTTGATGACTACCAGAAAAAGATCTAAAAGTAATCTTGTGCCACAAGCAGTTTCAATGAGAGTCATTGCATACATGCAAATCATTCCCCCGAAGTTTAATGCTTTTAAGATAATCCATTGTGTTTAATGTATATAACACAATGTTAATATAACACTGATAAGGTTTCCTTGCTTTTAAATGCAACAGAAGAAGTACATTCTTCAAGCATTATTAATTATCATAGTTCAGGAGATCTAGATAGTTTATAAAGAAATAATTGAACTTGACTCATTTGAAACCAAGCTGGAACTTAATCTTTTTTGCAAAATACATTTAGCAGTAAATAATTCAATCGATAATTAACTCTCTAAATCTATAAAATCCACTGTCTTACCATTCCTTGTATTAAACACATTTATCCTTATGCTTAAAAGAGAATAATGGAACAATGGAAGAAGAGGAGAAAGGTCAGGAACAAAAACTTGTTTCCATCTTCCCCGCACTTCTAAATTTTGGGTTTCAGATATGCAGCATTAATTTATTACTTACGTTCAGGAGGGAATGATATGACCCTGACTGACAGGTAGACCATTACTAACTGAATTTGTACCTAACAATATTATTTGAAATGTATCACAGTGGTGTTTCAAATCCATTATGCCTAACTTGCTTTGGTTTACATTGTATAGTTTACAATGTAACATTGTATTGCTTTGGTTTACATTGTATAGTACATTGTATATTTATATTTATTATTTTAGTATTTTGGTTGTTTATTTTGTAATTTTATATGTTGATGCTTTTAAAAGGATAATTTTATTGTAAACCACCCAGACTCCCCCTGTCTTTGATGCTCTAATTGAGCTCCTTTACCTCTTTTTAGCAATAATATAGTTAATATGATTTCTGTGCATGTCATGTGGTGATGTCCATGTATACAGGCATCATTTTGGTTGTTTGAAGACAGTGTTAGCTATGAAGAAATCATTGGAGTGGCAGAAATTAATAAGTCATTATCCTGCTTAATTTCAGTTTCCTAAGCCATGTAGTCCAATTACATTTCCCTCCTTAGTATTTCCAACTTTGGCATTCCAGTCTCCGATCACAAGCAGCACATCTTGCTTGCATATTGTCAATTTCAAATTGAACTTGATCATAGACATCATCAACCTTCTCATCTGCATCAGTGGTTGGTGCATAAACTTGGATGATCATTATATTAAAGGGTTGTTCACAAAATCTAATTGATATTATTCAGTCATTGATTGCATTATAGTCCAGTACTGTCCTTGCTATACCCTTCCTATCTATAAAAGCATGTCATGAGTAATAAAGAGCGTGACATTGTGACTGAAAATGTCCAATCTCAGTGCAACTCAATTCTTTGATGCCTAAGATAGTTAAGTATTTTCTTTTCCTGTATGGCAACATCAGCAACTAAACTCCCGAAGGCTTTAATCTAGCCACATCCTTCAACCATTTATTTTTTTTTGGTGCCCAAGTCAGTTTTTGACTCTTGGCAACTTCCTGGACTAGTCCCTGCAGTTCTCTTAGTAAGGTTTTCTGAAAGTGGTTTGCCATTGGCTGCTTCCTAGGGCTGAGAGAGGTCACCCAGCTGGCTTCGTGCCTAAGACAAGACTAGAACTCATGGTCTCCCTGTTTCTAGCCTGGTGCCTTAAACATTGGACCAAACTGGCTCTGTGCTAAAATACCATTAGTACTCTGAAAAATCCTCAGCTTTTCCCCAGTAGCATGTTGAATGCCATCTGATCTAAGGGGAATCATTATTCAGAATGATATGGTCAATTATTTTACATTTTCTATCTTGATAAAAATACAGAATTGGTTTACCATTGCCTTAGTGACCATCTGCCTCCAGCATCTTCCTATATCACTGCTGCCCAATATAGATGCCTGCTTCCTTTAGTGGGCAGCTAGGATGACCTTCATGCCTTAGGTGTCCCTGCCAAGAATATACTGTATACAGGTAGTCTTCACTTACCAGCCAGCCACTTAAAGACCATTCAAAGTTACAGTGGTACCCCAAAAGTAGATTTCCCACTGGGCCCAAAATTATGACCCTCACAAGGCCTCTGCAATCACGTGACTTGGATTCAGCCATCTCAGAAGTGGCAGCCATTTGGGGTCACATGACTGGCCTTTGGTACCAGGAAGTCCTCCAGTCTTAAGAGGCTGGATTTCTGAGGCAACATACCCAGTCATGTGGTTGCACCACTTCCTGTGATTTAGCAGCCGGCAGAGGGAGCCTTGTGTGTGCCTTACTGTACAGGAAAGGTAAGTACTTTTTCCATACAGTACTGTATTGACTTATTCTTGCCTTTCAGTTTTTCCCAGTTTTTCTTTAACTTAAGTAGAGATTTGTATGGTGGCATGCATGTTCCATCCTCTGCCTAATTTTTAATTATATTTAACAATACTGAATGCTGGTTTTCTGTTTTTAAAACAGTTGTTTCATAAAAATCAGATTTATATACAGTACTGTACAGTAACCGCGGTTCGAAACCGCACGGCGGGGTGAGCTCCCGTTGCTCGTCCCAGCTTCTGCACACCAAGCAGTTCGAAAACATGCAAATGTGAGTAGATTAATTGGTACCGCTTTGGCGGGAAGGTAACGGCGTTCCGTGAGTCATGCTGGCCACATGACCCGGAAGTGTCCTATGGACAACGCCGGCTCCAAGGCTTTGAAACGGAGATGAGCACCGCCCCCTAGAGTCGGACACGACTGGACTTTACGTCAAGGGAAACCTTTACCTTTACCTTTACAGTAACCAAAGCTGATGACTGACAACGACTGGGAGTCATGCCAATCATGGCAAAACTGCAGGAAGGAAGGCTTAGATGGTACAGACACGTCGTACGTGGCAAAGAAGTCTCGGTGGCGAGAACAGCCATGCATCTGGACCCTGGTGGCTGACGACCCTGTGGTAGACCCAAGAAATGGTGGATGGACCACATTAAAGAGGACATGGAATGTGTGAACGTCACCCCTAAAGATGCCTTGGATCGAGTCAAATGGAGATGGATATGCCGACAAGCAGACCCTGTCATAGCGCAGAAATAACGCTAGGAAGAACAGTAACAAAAGCTACAGCAGGAAAAAAAGTTACAGATCAGGCTTCTGTTACAGCCACAGAATCATTGGCTCTGGTTTAAAAAGGAAAGTTGGCAGTTTTAATGTCACGGGATCCTCATCTCCACATCACCAAAAGTTCCAGCTGCTGAATGTGGGGTAAGGCTCTTGCTGTGAAGCAGGATAAGAGTGTTAAAGGTGACAGTTGTACTTCCTCCTTGGGATCCTATAATGATGTCTCGGTCCAGCTCATTTGCAAGCTCATTCCCCTCACTGGAAACCTCTCCCACCCTTCATTTTTCCAGGAAATATAATGCATATTTAGATTTGAGTAATTGTTAACCCTCCCATCAAGCCATCCATGCAAAGCAAACATCTGACTATCTCAGTAGAATCAGATGCAGATGAGCATGAGGAGAAGAAGGATTGGTCTGTAATAAATTACTTGTAAATTACATCTTCTAGCCAAGTACACAGACACAAGAAAATAGGATAAAACTTTTAAGGGGCAAGCTTATAACAACCCAGGCTGTTAACATCTGCACAAAGCCTTTTGTTCATGGTGTTGTTCCATGCTATTCTGGTTCTTCACACGTCACCAACAACTCTAAAAATGCAATTCAATTTTTAAAATTAAACATATTCATTTGTATTTAATTGCAGCAGGCATCACCTTTCTTGCTGCTGAGGCATTAATGGGAAGGAAGTAATTTCAAAATGTGCCGAGAGCTCTCTTGCAGCTCCAGCAGGAACTTGTTGCCATGGCAACTGGCATATCGTCCTCTATTTGTTCCAATTAAATAACATCGCAGAGCACAGCCATAATAACACCAAAATTCAACTTCTTCTAATGGAATAAAATGGGTAATATACACACATAGACACCTCAGATTTAAGACATGGATAATATAGTCTGGTGCTAAACAATGGTTTAAATTTTGAAAGATAAAGTGTCACACAGCACCTATCACCAAACATGTCAGCAATCACAGTGACCTTGTCCTTCTAGCTCCCCACTTCTTAGGTGCGAAAGAATGAGCAAGGGGCTTATTTTCCCCTGTTATAGATAAAAAAGATATTTTGTTCTATGCTCTGAGACAGCAACCCCTGAAAAGCGTCCACAGTTACTGAGTTTCAATGTGCAAAGCTGCAATATGCAAACCTAACTCAATCTTGCAAATGGAGGCATGAAATGTCAGCCAATGTATCTGAGCCAACAAGGCTGGCCTTGCCATGAAGCTCCATGAAGCTAGTGCTTAAGCAGACAGACCTTGGGCTATAGAGCACCTGATTTTCTCACCATTAATTCACAGTGTGGAGTGGAATGATAAATGTGGTTACAACTCTTTACTTCTCTGGAAATGAGGCTGCTGTTGAACTCTAATATGGTATGAGTTACTCAGAATTCAGAAAACCTCTTTAAAGGAAAGGGGAAAAGGTACAAGAAAAATAAGATGAAGGAATTCTAGACAGGTATCTCCTTCATCATTCAGAATTTTACCCTAGTCAATGCCTGAGTAGGTAGGTGCAGAAGTCATCATCCTTAAAATTATTTATAATACTATTATATTGCTTTAATTCACTTAAATGACAAATAATATAATAAAAGCATTCCTGGAACAGATTAAGATCTATAGTCAAGCATCCTGTTTCTATAGCAGTCATGCAAATGTTTATGGCAAGCCCTCAAACTGACTTATCTTCCCCACAAACTGATATTGGCAGGAATTCTGATACCAGCATTATCCATCACTTCCAGAGACAGATCTATTTAAAGAAAGTATGGTTGAGGGAAGGTGGTTGTGTATCAAAGGACTATAAGATTGCTGCTTGTGTGGCTGATCCTCTTTCTCACCCTAAAACAGGGAATCAACCGCACACAATACATGCCATTCAATCTTACATGCATTTATTAACATCCAGACATATCAGAAGTGAAACAAGGATGTCCAATGTATGGAACAAGCAAGCAGTAGCCTCTCCCCTCACACAGACTGTATCAAGTCAGCAGATATAGCTATATAATTTACTTATTTAATTCTATCCAAATCTACAGCAAAGTAGAGATTAGCAGACCCAAGAAGTATGCTCTATTTTATAGATCACTTTTAGGTACAGATATTCAATCTGGAATATCTGGATATTTTATTAAAAATATCTGCAGAAATTCTTCATATTGGTCCAAGGGGTAAGCAGGAATTTTAGAATTTAATGGGATAATCAAGAGGTATCTAAAAAAGGCTGATGTGCTTATAGCAAAATGGGGCTCTTTCAAGAGTTGACCTTTTTTTCTACTGCTTCCAGGAATGGTCATGTGACTAAGCAATGTCACAAGAAGCAGGGGAAAAAAACCTGTATTCTTCCAAGAACTGTCATTGTCATAAATATTCTTATTTTAAACAGAGGAGGAGGGGGAGGGATCACTTGATCACCTCATAAAGATTCTAAAGTGAACCAAGTCCAGTTGCTCAGAAACATGACTTTTTGTTTCTTTTTTTTCCCCTCAGGAAGGATGGAATGCTAGCTGGAATTTGTTTGGGCTAGTGGCCATACCACAGAGGGTCTGCTAGAAATAAAACAGCTAAACATGTTCCCATCTGGATTCCAGGCAGAATGGATTTTAATCAGGAGGCTAAAGATAAATTGATGTTCGCTACAGCTTTAATATACATTATGAATTAATATATATTAAACTGGGAGTATGTCTGTTACATTTAATGGCACTTGTCTATAGACATTCATAGGATTGCATTGTGAATTAGACTAGTATTAATCAAGGAGGAGCATTGTTTTGTCAATTTTAAATCCTTCTCGCTCAGCCCCAAAAGACAGACAGGTCCAGACCGGAACAATTTCAGGTCACTTTCAGTTCTCACCAAACTAACCAGTGCTAACTCTCAGGTTTCAAAAGCACATTGTGACAAATGAATCGATATCACCCTAAATACATTGTTTTTTACATAAACTGAATACAAAAGCAAGCATCTATAGGCTCCCATAGTTCTTGAAATACACAATCCAAGTGTTAGAACTATATGCTAAAACACAAGTTTCTATAACAACTTAAATAATCACATCCTAATTAATGTCTAGAAGTTAAAAATATATCCAAAACAAGAAAACTCATTTACCTTCATAATTGAAGTCATTCATTTTAGTGGCATTTTCTGTGTGTGTGTGTGTGTGTGTGCTTCTGTGTTATGCAGAACAGTTGATTTCTTATAAATCTCATTATTCTTGTTACTGAACTAAATCGGACCAATGTCTTGCTTTGACATATGGGGATTATTATTTTGTTTCTATATTCAGTGCCATCTGTAGAACTTTACTAATTATGTGATATGAAATATTGTTGACTTAACTATATTCTCATGGGAAGAAGCTACAAAAATATGTATCTTCTTTGTGAGTCTTCACTGGGAATGTGCTACAACAGAAAAACTACAATAGATTGGCTTGAAGTTAGTTGTGAAATTATTTGTACAACTACAGTGTATACAAGTTCCTTCATTCCCCATTGTCAGAATCATTGTACTTAACAGCTGGTCTAACTTGTATCAATAATTTTATTTACTTACTTAATTACTTACTTAGGCTTATTTGCCACTTCAGGGTTATACAACTCTAAGTGGCTTACACTTCCAGTTATAGTAGCAAAGATTACAAACAATATACGTAACAGAATAACCTTCTCACATAATGTTACACTGAGGAAAAGAGAATCCAAATACCAGCCATTCGAAAAATAGCAACCACACTGCAAGAGGAATTTCCATTCATACCAGCCCCCAACCGTTTCTGAAACAGCCGTGTCTTAATGGCTTTTTTGAATGCTAACAGAGGTGCAGCCAATCTGATCTTGGGTAGAATTCTGTTACAAAGAAGGGAGCAGTGAAAAAGAAGGCATGTCCCAACAATCCCTGATCACAAAATTCCCTAAAAGTTGGGACCCAAAGGGAGCCTCACACCCAGGTCTTAACAGATAGGCAGATGCCACTGGAATACAGTAGGTAGTCCTATAAATACTCAGATGCTGAGCCATGTTGGACTTTAAAGGTGAAAAGCAGCATTTTGAATTGCACCCAGAAGCCAGCTATGTGGTAGTATCACATTGGTGAAAAAGAAATCTTCATAACTACATAAGCTGCTGCATTCTGGTTCACCTGTAGTTTATTGGTGATCTTCAAGGGTAAACCCATGTAAATCATGTTGCAATAGTCCAACTGAGAGAAGATGGAGGCATGAGTGACTGTGAGAAGGGCCTCCTAATCTACAAATGGTGGCAACTTGCACACAAGATGGAATTTTGCAAAAGCCCTCCTGACTTCAGCTGCCAGGAGGTGTGTTGGGCCACAGTGAAGAGACAATAGCTGACTTTTCTGACTAATTTTAATATCAGTTATGAGTCATATTTTAAATTCTTTTAGTAAGCCAGTAGCTGAAATTTATTACATCTTCATATTTCTTTGTGTTCTGTATAATTGTTGATCTTTTATCATAATAAAGGCTTATTTTTTAGATGTAGCTTTAAATCTACATTTTAGATTAGAGTACTTGTAAACCATGCTTCCAGTTACCAATTAGTTTAACTGGTATTAATTCAATTAATTAAAATGAAATAATTATTTGGAAAAATGGATTCATATTTTAATTAAATCTACTGATTTTAAGTTTTTAAAAAGCAGCATTTAGCACTTCACTGGTATTTTAATTTCTTGTTGTTTATTCGTTTAGTTGTTTCCGACTCTTCGTGACTTCATGGACCAGCCCACGCCAGAGCTTCCTGTCGGTCGTCAACACCCCCAGCTCCCCCAGGGACGAGTCCGTCACCTCTAGAATATCATCCATCCATCTTGCCCTTGGTCGGCCCCTCTTCCTTTTGCCTTCCACTCTCCCTAGCATCAGCATCTTCTCCAGGGTGTCCTGTCTTCTCATTATGTGGCCAAAGTATTTCAGTTTTGCCTTTAATATCATTCCCTCAAGTGAACAGTCTGGCTTGATTTCCTGGAGGATGGACTGGTTGGATCTTCTGGCAGTCCAAGGCACTCTCAGAATTTTCCTCCAACACCACAGTTCAAAAGCATCGATCTTCCTTCACTCAGCCTTCCTTACGGTCCAGCTCTCGCAGCCACATGTTACTACAGGGAACACCATTGCTTTAACTATGCGGGCCTTTGTTGTCAGTGTGATGTCTCTGCTCTTAACTATTTTATCGAGATTTGTCATTGCTCTTCTCCCAAGGATTAAGCGTCTTCTGATTTCCTGACTGCAGTCAGCATCTGCAGTAATCGTCACACCTAGAAATACAAAGTCTTCCACTGCTTCTACGTTTTCTCCCTCTATTTGCCAGTTATCAATCAAGCTAGTTGCCGTAATCTTGTTTTTTTTTAGATTTAGCTGCAAACCAGCTTTTGCACTTTCTTCTTTCACCTTCATCATAAGGCTCCTCAGTTCCTCTTCACTTTCAGCCATCAAAGTGGTATCATCTGCATATCTGAGATTGTTAATGTTTCTTCCAGAGATTTTAACTCCAGCCTTGGATTCCTCAAGGCCAGCTTGTCGCATGATGTGTTCTGCATGCAAGTTGAATAGGTAGGGTGAGAGTATACAGCCCTGCCGTACTCCTTTCCCAATCTTAAACCAGTCTGTTGTTCCGTGGTCTGTTCTTACTGTTGCTACTTGGTCGTTATACAGATTCTTCAGGAGGCAGACAAGATGACTTGGTATCCCCATACCACTAAGAACTTGCCACGATTTGTTATGGTCCACACAGTCAAATCAATAAAACAGAAATAGATGTTTTTCTGAAACTCCCTGGCTTTTTCCATTATCCAGCGGATATTGGCAATTTGGTCTCTAGTTCCTCTGCCTTTTCTAAACCCAGCTTGTACATCTGGCAATTCTGGCTCCATGAACTGCTGAAGTCTACCTTGCAGGATCTTGAGCATTACCTTACTGGCATGTGAAATGAGTGCCACTGTTCGATAGTTTGGACATTCTTTAGTGTTTCCCTTTTTTGGTATGGGGATATAAGTTGATTTTTTCCAATCTGATGGCCATTCTTGTGTTTTCCAAATTTGCTGGCATATAGCATGCATTACCTTGACAGCATCATCTTGCAAGATTTTGAACAGTTCAGCTGGGATGCCGTCGTCTCCTGCTGCCTTGTTATTAACAATGCTTCTTAAGGCCCACTCAACCTCACTCTTCAGGATGTCTGGCTCTAGCTCACTGACCACACCGTCAAAGCTATCTCCGATATTGTTATCCTTCCTGTACAGGTCTTCTGTATATTCTTGCCACCTTTTCTTGATCTCTTCTTCTTCTGTTAGGTCCTTGCCATCTTTGTTTTTCATCATACCCATTTTGGCCTGGAATTTACCTCCAATGTTTCTAATTTTCTGGAAGAGGTCTCTTATCCTTCCTATTCTATTGTCTTCTTCCACTTCCGCGCATTGCTTGTTTAAAAATAATTCCTTATCTCTTCTGGCTAACCTCTGGAATTTTGCATTTAATTGGGCATATCTCCCCCTATCATTGTTGCCTTTTGCTTTCCTTCTTTCTTGGGCTACTTCTAGTGTCTCAGCAGACAGCCATTTTGCCTTCTTGGTTTTCTCTTTCTTTGGGATGTATTTTGTTGCCGCCTCCTGAACAATGCTGCCAACTTCTGTCCAGTGTTCTTCCGGGACCCTATCTACTAAGTCCAGTCCCTTAAATCTATTCTTCACCTCCACTGCATATTCCTTAGGAATATTAGTGAGCTCATATCTAGCTGATCTGTGGGTCTTCCCTAATCTCTTTAGTCTGATCCTAAATTGTGCAAGAAGAAGTTTGTGATCTGAACTACAGTCAGCTCCAGGCCTTGTTTTTACCGACTGTACAGATGTCCGCCACCTTTGGCTGCAAAGGATGTAATCAATCTGATTTCGGTGTTGTCCATCTGGTGAAGTCCATGTATAAAGCCGTCTCTTAGGTTGTTGGAAGAGAGTGTTTGTTATGCAGAGTGAATTGTCTTGGCAAAATTCTATCAGCCTATGTCCTGCTTCGTTTTGTTCTCCCAGGCCATACTTACCTATAATTCAAGGTGTCATTTGACTGCCCACCTTAGTATTCCAGTCTCCTGTGATGAAAATAACATCTCTTTTAGGTGTGTTGTCCAGTAGGTGCTGCAGATCCTCATAGAACTGCTCTACTTCAGCTTCTTCAGCATTTGTGGTTGGGGCGTATATTTGGATCACTGTGATGTTAGATGGCTTGCCCTGAATTCGAATTGAGATCATTCTGTCGTTTTTTGGGTTGTATCCAAGCACTGCTTTAGCCACTTTACTATTAATTATGAAGGCTACTCCATTTCTTCTGTGGTCCTCTTGTCCACAGTAGTAGATCTGGTGGTCATTTGATGTGAAGTGGCCCATTCCAGTCCATTTCAGTTCACTGACGCCCAGAATGTCTATCTTTAATCTTGACATCTCACCAATAACCACATCCAATTTGCCCTGGCTCATAGATCTTACATTCCAGGTTCCAATGGTGTGTTGATCTTTAGAACATCGGATTCGCCGTTCACCACCAGCACCGTCGGCCGCTAGCCGTCCTTTCGGCTTTGAGCTAGCTGCGTCATCACGTCTGGGGCTAGTTGAGCTCATCCTCTGTTCCTCCCCAGTAGCATTTTGACCATCTTCTGACCTGGGGGTCTCATCTTCCGATGGTATACCGACATATCTCTGGTTGTACTGATCCATTTAGTTTTCACGGCAAGAATACTGGGGTGGGTTGCCATTACCTTCCCCAGAGATCGCATTTAGTCTGACCTCTCTGTCATGACCTTCCCGTCTTGGGTGGCCCTTCACGGTTTAGCTCATGGCATCATTGAGGTGCTCAAGCTCCAGCACCACGACAAGGTAACGATCCTTTGCTGAAGATTTTAATTTCTAGACTCCATCAATCTTAATCTTTGTTTATGGAGTTATAAAAGAACCCCCAAAACAGTCCCTGAAAATTATAATAATTTTTAGAGAGGCCATGTTCTGCAAACTTTTTTTAATCTCTAGATATACACCTATTCTCCAGAATTGGTAAAATGTGCCCTATTTCTTCCCTCCCAGTACCAAATATTTATACACACATACATGCATACACATTTTTAATGGGAGAAACAAACAGCCTAGTAATTGTATTTGCTAAGTTTAAAAAGTCCCCATCTTCTTAAAATTATTTGTTTGTGAGTTACACAGAAATTCATTCAGAAATATCCTCATGGCTTAGGTTGTCAGTCTAAAGGTAATAAATAGCAAAATATGGTGTAAGATTGAATGCAAATTAAAATTCTAAGACCTTCAGACAAATTTAAAATCTGGGAGAATTAATTTCTGAAGTAAAGCTCCATGCACAAGCAAAGAGCTATAATTTATTTTATTTAAGTATGGAGAAAGATTGTGCCTAATGAGCATCATATTTCTTCTATGCTGAGAAAAGTGAGAATATCTAGAGGATATAACACCCAGGGAATAATAAATTAGAACATATATTTAAGAACTGAAATATTTCATTTATTAAGCAGAAAATGCCAGTTTTTCCTGACAGTTTAGTAAGTCACACCAACTGAAGTAAGACTAAAGTATACTGTTTAACAGACTAGGCTTGACACGTTCGACTACATTTAGACTCTTATAAGGCAATTTTGTATATGTTCACTCAAATAGCTTGAATTTACTATTAAGTAACTGAGTATAAGCTTCATAAGTATGGGATTGCAGCATAAATCCATTTAAAGTTCTCAAAGGCTTGTACCATCTTTATTACAAACATATATGCAGAAATCCTTTAGTATTGTTTACTTCATGTGTAAAGGGAAGTTTAAAAAGTACATGGAGTCCCTAAAGGCAAATCCAAAAATCATTAGTGACAAACTTGCATAAAAATAATTTTAAAGTTTGTATTTTAAGCTGGCACATGAGTTGCATACAGTCTTCTCTATCACCAATAATATATCTAGGCTTCTTCATATATTTCTAAGACACTGTAGGCCTTTCTCTCTCTTCACAAAGCTGTGGGAGAACAGAGGAATATGAGAGCAATCTTAGGGCATAGCTGCTTACCGTTGTCTCTAGCAAGGACTACATCTTTTAGAAAACCTTTTCCACAGTTCCTTTAGAAGAAGAAAATCTACAAATTGAGGATTTATGGGGATGGGTGAGCTCCCTCAGCCTCCAGGCAGATTTGCTCAAATCTGAACTCTATTTACTTCACAATTGCAAAATGATTCAATTCACTGCTGTGTTAATCTAGGCAACTTTTCAAATCAGCCAGAACCAAAATAACAGAGAAAAACATCTTTGTTGCAATATTAGCAGGCTACTTTTAAGAGCTGCCTCTAGGAAACCTGGGGCTGTGGCCAAATTCCATCCCTTATAAGGAACCCTTTTATTTCAAATGAAAATCCTGCTGAGTTGGCAAACTGGCCTAGCTCATTAGCTGCTCTTCCTTATGCAAAAGGATGAGTAAGCCCACTGTTGTAAGGCAGAAAAAAATAATTAATAAAAGAGAGAGACTATGCCTGAGGATGTATTCATACCATGTAACATTTTTACTAATGTGTATTGCATGGGACATAATACCTGTCGTAGTAGATGGAGACTATTAATGTTGAGTTGCCTGCTGGCTAGTTAGGGGACTTTTATGTATTTCAAAAACACAGCCACTGTTGTCTCCAGTGAGAGGCAGACAGGGAGGTTTAGGAGGAAAGGAAATTAGGAATTTCTTTTTTCCCAGTGAATTTTGGCTTACGAGCCCCTATTGAAAGGAGATACTTTAAGAAAATAGATTTTCTGAAGAAGTCTGGAACCTATGCCTCAAAGTGCTGGATCCCAAAGGGAAAGAAAGGAAGAAAGGAAGAGAAAGAAAGAAAGAAAGAAAGAAAGAAAGAAAGAAAGAAAGAAAGAAAGAAAGAAAGGCCTAAATTTCAGAAGTGGTTTGCCATTACCTCTTTCCCAGGGCTGAGAGACAGTGACTGGCCCAAGGTTATCCAGCTGGCTTTGTGCCTAAAGCAGGACTAGAACTTACAGTCTCCTGGTTTCTAGCCCAGTGCCTTAGGGCTTGTTTATTTAGTAGTATAAGGGATTCTTTATTTCTGGTCAGTACTGCTTTGTCAGTGTTGGATAATTTTATATCAGCTCCAGTTCTCTGTCTTTTATCTGTTTGTTTGCTCAGACCGTTTGCAGATTGGGTGCTGACTTTGGTCTGCAGATCTCAGCTTCATGTAACTTGTGGTAGTTAAATCTGTTTTCTCAAATCTATACTTAGTTGCTTTTATGAAAATAAAAATATTTTTCCTAAATATATTCTAGTGTGGGGTTTATAGCATAATGTCATGCACTCAAAAAGTTCTTAGGCCTTGTAACTGCAACCATTCATTTAAAAGTTTATTCCTAGGAAAGATGAATTTCCTCACCAAACAGCAGACAATGGCAAGTTAACTACATACCCAGGTGATATTATTTTGGAGAGGGAGAATAACCACATTGGACCTGGAATTCAGGTAGAAGAGGTGTGAAGTCAGAGATCCCAGGGATGACTCTGGTAGACTGGTATGGTTGTTGGTGACAGAGAATCCCCCACATCCTTCCTGCTATATCAATGTAATTTAGATCCCAGAAAATCTGTCTTCAGAGGCACAAATCAGAAAGATAAACCTGTTGTCAGATGGTAATATATTGAGCCAAGAGCCATAGGTCACAGCATAGCTGTCTTCTGCTGATGCCAGGTTGCTGCCCCCAATGCTTGCCCAAGGATTGATTGAAGCTATGATATGAAGCCTGGCAGAGGTGCTAAGTACTCAGAGCCTACAAATCAGAACTCACTCACTCTGCCATTTTAATTATGTCAGCTCAGTCCCCAGTATACTTACAGGAGAGGAGAAGCAGGGTGAAATAATTTAACAGGCAGGAAATCCAGATGGGCTGGCAGACACTGTTACTTAATGTAAACAGTCAGTAATGGAGGAGATAATGCCAGGAGCCTGACCACATGAGGCATCAATAAGTGCATGGAGCAGATGTATCAAGTTTTTTTTTTCCAAGCACCAGGCAACTAGGACATGTTTAATTGAGAGAGAATCAAAAGTGAGAAAGAGACAATGAGAAATTTAGGACAAGCAGGATGTGGAGGGAGTGAGACTGTTTTTGTTGGACCCACCTTCTTGGTCATGTTCCCATCTTGCCACCCAGTTTAGTGAGCAGAATGTCTGCAACGGGGAGGTTGTAGTATACATATCCATTCATAAAAAAGAGGAACTGCATTTCTCTTACACTGACAAATTCTTGCAATTTTGGTTGCACATATACCCGTATAAACAAGCTGATTAAATCCCACTAGTTTTTAATAAGAGTTAACTGTGTCTCCAATCAGCTCTGTCATGGCATCCCACATTTTAATAAGGACTCTTGGAGATTTGAAGGAGCCCTAGGGAAAGTATCATCTGAAGAGCCACCTTTCTTGGATTTCCAGGGAAGAAATGGCAGACTGAAAATGGCTCCATGGTGATGACCATGGTGGAATGAAGAGCCTTCATTCATTGAAGATTCCTTCAATCCTTAGCAAAAGAAGCTTTAAATACAAGTGTAAGGATTTTTTAAAAATATTTTTTTGAATAAATAGCAATTAAAACTTTGATTTTAGAAGTCACAGATAAACTAAGGGTCCAGATAAATTTGAAATAAGATTTTGGAGTTAATTATAAAGAGTCCTTCCTCTGGGAAAATGCTTTTGTTTTGAATTCTTTTTTAAAAACCATAAGAAGATAAGACTTTAAAAACTGGACACTAGAGGGAACTAGAAGGAACTAAAGATTACAATTATAGGAGAACAATGCTCAAACTCAACTTACAAATACAGAATGAAGCAAAATATTTTAACATTGGACATATTGAGGGATATTTTTGAACAATGGACTCAGAAATTAATTTTAAGAATGTCTGCCTCTATAGATAGACTATGTTTAAAAGATGTTATGAAAGAAGAACAAGTTTTACCTGACAAGATTGAGACTGATTTGAAAGTGGATTTAGTGGTTAAGGTGCTGGGCTAGAAACCAGGAGACTGTGAGTTCTAGTCCCATCTTAGGCATGAAAGCTGGCTGGGTGATCTTGGGCCAGTCACTCTCTCTCAATTCACCTCACAAGATTGTTGTTGTGGGGAAAATAGGAAGAGGAAGGAGTATTAGGTATGTTCACCTCCTTGAGTTATTTATAAAAATAATAAAGGTAGGATAAAAATAAAAATAAATAAATAAATAAAAATGACAGGCTACAAGAATGACATGGGAAAAGATGTTACATTGGACATTCAAAAGAAACTGGCTGATGTCTTAATAATTAAAAGGGATATACAAATAATAAATCAAGAGAGTGACTTGGATAATTTTCTATATTGGATTTACAAAAGAGGCTTGTTAAAGCTTTGAAGAATTTTGTGAGAAGAGACAAAATAAAAATGAAAAGAAATCAAGTTCTAGGACATTATTTGAAGGGACTAAATATTAAGATTGTTAGAAGTAAAAGCAATTAATATAAAGTTGGTTTATTTGATCAAGGTAAAAATAGATACGATGTTAGTTCTGGTAACCCTTAATGGACTTTTGCTGACATCAGGACTGAAACTATGAGACTTCAAGGATTTGTTTATAGATAAGAGGTGGGATATGGGAAGAAGAGATCTTTTGTTGTATCTTAAGAGAAGGTGATAAGTTACTAAAATTGTTTATACTTGTTCTGATGAAGGGGGAAGTCATTTCTTTATAGATTTCTTTTCTTTTTCTTTACTATATTTTTTTTCCCCCTAATTCTCTTTCTCTTTCTCTATTTTTCTTTTTGGCACTTTCTATTTTTCTTTTTATTCTTTTATTCTTTTTAGCTTTTATTAGTTTGTATTGTTGTAATTGTAATTTTTAATAAAATTACTATTTAAAAAATGAAGAGTCACCTTTCTTGACCACTCCTTCCACTGTCCAGCCTGTGACACTACTGCCTTGGTTTATTTTGTCCCAAGTGGTCACTAATCCTTGCTCCTCAGCAATTATCACCAACACTGAAAATTCCCTTCTGCCCTATAATAAGGCCAGTCTTACAAAAGGTATAGTGGAAGGCTTAAGAGAAAGTTAAAGTGGACTAGCGAACTTTATATAGAGGTATATCAGCCCTAATAACGAACTTAAAAAGCTTTATTTTCCAGTTTTCCAAATAATTTAAGACACATAGATCAAAATGCATTTCTCTGACTAAGCACAGGACTTAAAGAGATGTGTAAATATAAGATATATAAGAAAGAGTCCCTCTTTTGGGGGAGATGGGAGGTAACAAAATTTGAATAATAAATAAATAAATAAAAATTAAAAAGTAGTAAATTATGGCCATTCTTTGTGGCCATAAGAGACATAATTGTTCTCTCAAGCCTGGAAACATCTGGTTCACTCCTAACTAGCTTCATTCCTAACAATAGTACTAAGAATGCTAGTGTAAAAGTGGAGGCATATTGTTCCTTTCTTCAGTGGAGTGTGTGTGTGATCCAGATATTCCTGACTATATTGGGTGTTGGGTGACAGCTCCACTAAACAGCCATATAGCTCAAGTTATGGGAATTGTATTTCAAAACTTCTTCTTTACAAATGGTGGCTTTTGTCACTTGAGAGGGAAACAAAACAGCATGTCTTACTTTGGTGCCTTTAACACCAGATGTCATTTTTTTAAAAAGTTAGTGTTAATTAGTTTACTTTTTATTTAATTACTTTATATCTTATTGCCTCTCCTAAAAACTGACTGAGGTATATATTATCTATGAATCTCTGGATATGGAGGTGAAGCTAGATGACATATCAGAGTATGGGCTAATTTATCTATTTATCTATATATTTATTAAATTTATATAACTGCCCATCTCACAAGTGTGACTCTGGGTGGCTCACAACAATTAAAACAACAACAGAAAGAGTAAAAATACAAACAAACACAATAGCATACAACTATCCTAAAAACCAATGAATTCAATAAAACTTAATTACAGTCAGCCAGTGAATAGAAAGCATACATCCATTTAATGCAGCCATTGCCAAGGCTCGCCACTACTACGAGACCGCCAGGCACAATGGCACCACCAAGTCTTCAGGCCCTTCCTAAAGGCCAGAAGGGTAAGGGCCAATCTAAGTTACTACGTTATTTGACTCATACTTGAAAAATAACATCCAGAGGATTAGGATTAGGGCTGCACAGAGAAGTGAGCGCCTCTTCTCCATGCTGGGGTCCTAATGAAAACCCGCTCACTTGGAGGTGGAAGACAGAAGAGAGTTGAGTAGGGTTTCAAAAATAGTTCATGAGGCACCATGAAAGGAGTCTCTTGTTTCAACAAAGAAATAAAATAAATAAAATAAAAAACTGACAAGAGTTCAAACACTACTTCAAAAAGCAGGCAAGTGTTTTGTGGACTATGAGATTGACTACCAGTATCCCTGAGGGATCCCTTAACCCCAGGCAGTACATTTTGAATTGGCAGAGAGGGCCCTATATGAATATGCACAATCCCTTCCCAATAGGTTTAGAGTGCCTCCTGGGAGAAGTTGGTAGGAAAAGGAAATCTGATTGGCCCAGCATCCCTCTTCAGGGGCAGAAATCTAAATAATTTGATATGCATGCATGGCCTTTCCTTAAATGCGACAAACACATGGTTGGACAGGTGCTAGGCCTCCAACTAAGCCCCACCACCACACATGGTATTTGTATCAGTAGTTCTGTCTTGCCACTAGTTTTGATAAATAAAATTTGCTGCTACCAGAACTAAAATGTGAAAAAAGGAAGCTAGAAGAAAGAAAATGGTAGAACTTTTACCCAGGAGTACAAAACAGGATGGAGCAAATCTAAATGGAATTCCTTTCTGCCAAAATAAGTAAGCTCTAGATTCTCTGTTCAGGCTTTTCTGCCCTCCTTACTATCTACATACATTACTGGACATGTTTTATTTTAAACTCTGGTCTGACCGTAATAAACTCATATCTATCTACATATTGGGGAAAAAACCTCTATTTCTGTTTTTAGTTATTAATTTTCATTATCTTACCTTATTCATGGGTTTTATTAAATTTATGTTTACCTGTTTGTTGGCAACATTGCACTATCATTGGAGCTGATTCTGGGTGTCTATTTTATTGCCTGCTATTTTTATCTGATAGTTGAGTCTGTTTAGAACCTAGGAGGTATCTGTCCAGACCCATCTCAGTTCTAGCTGGGAAAGATCAGTTATTTAACTTCTCTGACAATCTGACAATATTTTACATTCTCTTCCCTTTAATCTAAATAACTCACAAAATTCTCCCCTGCCAGCATTGATGTCAGATATCCTTTGGACAACTGAATGTTTGATATCTCTATATTGTATGAAGTTTGGCTTCAGAGTTTGATGTCTGACACTTTTGATAGACAACACGCAGGAAAATTTTTGACAAATAGCATGCAGCAGTATAGATGGAGGGCACTGTCCCAATGCCATTTTTGATCCCTCTTCACAAACACTTTGACTCAAAAGGTTTTGTTTTTATCTGAAAAGGTTAGCTAGTCAGGAAATGATTTAGCAAGCAAACAAAGTCAAAGTGCACTTGAAAGATTTCTACCTTATTTTTTTTTTAAATGAACAAGAGAACATCTCTACCTTATACAAGCTGGGACTGGACTTTCTGAAATCATAAGTGCCCAACCATTTCATCTTCTAAATCTAATCAAGGCAACACTTTTCCAGTGGGCTATGGAGAGCCATCAGAGTTCGAGTGTTGTCTTTTACAAATACTTCAAATTCTACCTAGAAAAGGCCTAGAAAAGCAGTTTAAATATAGAGATACCAAAAAACATAATAGCAATCCAGTATTTAGTTTTTGTCTGGTTTAATTGACATGGAACAGTATTAAGATCTGAACATATATTGGAGATTTAGCATCGAGTTATATTTATGTCCTTGAGAATATTCAGTAGCTGCTGACCATATGTGAAATGTCATATTTGATGCCTATCAAAACAATCAAGACAAGAGGTACCAACATCCAAAATATCAAACTTTCAATAAAAACATTCATGTTCAAAATCTGAATTCAGAATTTCAAACCAACCAACCAACCAACCAACCAACCAACAAAGCAGTGTAATACCTTCAATAAATATTATTGACTATCCTATTTGTGATTATTTGTTTCAGCTCTACTTCTAAATAATAGTGATATTATGAAGATTTATGTTTTGGTTTAACTCTAGTGAATACTTATCTGTATGTATAATTTGCATTATTTTGAAAAAAATGAGAGCACTGACCAACATTTGAACACATGGGTCAGCATCAGTCACACATAGTTCTGTTCTCAACTTTCACCACAGATACCTTATTATTTTTATGGAATGCCCAGTGCAGCTAATGCTTTTCAGAACTTCTCAATTCAATGCAGCAGTTTAAATATACTTATGATATAAAACTTAAAACAAGAAAAAGAAACAGTACAGAAGACCTTTTGGAATGAAGAAGCCATTCAAGCTTCTTCATGATAACAGTGAAGGATTACTGTAAGTATTATCTTTTATAGTTATTAAAGACTATTTAATAGCTAGACTAAAGCAGTCTAAAGAAAAAGAAAGGGACAGTCTAAACATGAACTTATTATTCCTGTGTTACTAACAAGATGCTAGGCATTATTCAATACTACTTCCATCATTAGTGTTAACTGAACAATAGTAAAACTGAAAAATAGCTCAGTAAATTTTTACTTAATTTTCAGGAGTTAAAATTCTATGAGAGTTTTTTTTTCCAAATCTTAATTTCTAATTCTATACCAAGACACACAAATATGGGTATGTCTCATACTTAAAAAGATAGCTCATACTTAAAAAGATGAGCTATCACAAGTGGCATATAAACCATGTAGCATTCAGGAACCATCAAAGTATGAAAAACTGGATGGATGGATGGATGGATGGATGGATATGCATGTATATGGCTCCAACAGATCCCAGGAACAACATCAGAGCTCTCTGTCTGTCCAGAAGAGTGCAGTGCTAGGAACAGCTAAGATACTGCACAGAACCCTCAAACTCCCAGGCCTCTAGTAGAGGACCCAAGGCTGAGGAAGACACATACCACCCATAGGGGTGAGAAGGGAATTTTTATATAAAAATTATATTAATGTAATGTAATGTAATATGTTTTATATATATGCTACACACACACACACACACCAGCAAAATCAGACTAGCAGTTGGAAGGCGAGATAACTTGCACTGAGTTGAGATGGCAGATGTATATATAATTTGTGGTGTTTATCTGATTAATAGATATCATGCCAGCTGTTTATGGTACACATAAATAGTTGATGGGATATGGCTACTCATTCTATTGTTCTTTCTATTATTTTCTATTTTGCATATTTTGAAAAGTAAATGTGCAATATAATGAAAATCTGCCAGGAGATTTGTAGCTTCAGCATTTTGCCAGATGAGTTTACTGCCATTCTGATGTTGGCTCTTGTTTTCACAAGGAATTACATAACTGTGCAGTGAGCCAATTTTGCTTTTCATTTATAGCAGAGAAAATTGCTATCAGCTCTCTCCTGGTCACTGAAATAGAAGGATGCTTGATTTATATTTTAATTAGCCATCTAGCCTTTTAATTTAAAAAGATCATTTGTGAATCATTGTGTTGAATAATCAAATTTCCTTCTAACATTCCACATGGATGCAAATCCAGAACTTTATACTGCATTTAAGAACGAGGCTATGCAAGGTATTTTGCTACTGCTACTGAATCAGCTTTGAGATGCTGCACATATGAATCTGAAGATGTGGAATGCTTGCCAATGGAGAGCAAGTACAATTGCTTAGCTAGCACACAGTGGTAGACAATGTAGGTGCCAACTCATATAATGTTATACAATTCCTATGTATAGGCTAAGCAATATGCACCCATGCTTCATTTGCTCATAATCCCTGTTTGGCATTGTCATATTATGCAACAAGAAGCATAGAACTTCCCATGGAAAAGGAAAATAAGTAGTACACCATAGCACCAGAAGCAAAATGCTGGGTGGCATCCTTTATGAAAATGCCATCATGTGCAAACAAAGAATGAATGAAATAAATATGTTAATCAACTACCTTGAATAAATGCCAGGGAGACATGCTCAGCAAATTAAATGCTATTTCTAGATTACTCTTCTCATTAGCTGTTTCACAGAAGCTGCAGATACAGCATTATAGTAGAAAAGTCTAACTTTTTCATAATTATTATAGACAAATGGACAGCAGTGGATATTGCAGGTTTTTGTGGCATTATCCTTAATAACACAGATGCTTGTTAGTAATTAATAGTTTCTGTAATATATGTGATCACATCAGTATATTTTATTAGCATTGCAAGTATTAGCATTTCTATAGCATTAGCACCAGTGAGATCTGAAATCAAATGTTGCAGGATAAAGACTTATATTCAGCTCTCTCCCAAGTTCCATTTTCCCTCTATGTCAGTTAAGTAAAATTGTACTGGATCAGGCCAAAGAGATTCTCCTTGCCAGTTCTTGGTTGTGGCCAACCAAAAATCAGTGGGAACTCCAGAAGAGAACATGAGCAGCACAGGAGCCTCCCCATTGTATTCAGAACAATTGAATATACAGACATAATAATATAAGAGATGGGATATGGGAAGAAGTGATCATTTGCTGTATTTTAAGAGAATGTGATAAGTTACTAAAATTGTTTATACTTGTGATGAAGGGGAAAGTCATTTCTTCCTATATTTCTTTTTTCTTTACTATATTCTTATTTTTCTTTCTTTCCTATTTTTCTTTCTATTTTTTTTCTTATCTGCACCTTCTATTTTTCTTTTTTTCTTTTTTTTTTAGTCTGCATTAGTTTTTATTGTTGCAACTGTAATTTTTAATAAAAGTATAATAAAAAGACAATCACTGAGTTTAAGGATATTACAATGCTTGCCTTGGCAAGAAATTATTCTCTTCCATCTGTAAACCAAGTTCCCCTACCAAACAGACCTGCAACGTATCTAGTCATTCCATCCTCAGAAACTCCAAGTGCTGTCCTGAAGACCTCTTGACTTGAGGTGTCATTTTCTTCAGCTCATAGCATATACTCTATTCTATGCATCCCAACTATTATTTCTCTCATTTATTGCCTAGCCCAAAGGTCCATCTGTCTTCCAAACCCCTCTTTTTAAAGTGTTTATGCAGCCTTTTCTCTTTCTTCACCCATCAGAGATCTATATATTTAACTCCCCTACTTCTTCCATCCCCAGATGATCTCAACTGTCAAATGTGCTGACCTTATAACATTATGTGAGCAATACATTTAGCTGCACAATATCAGAAGGTACTGTATGGCTATCACTTTGAATAGATGAGCTCTTATTCTATCCTGGAGGAAAAAGCTGCCTAAGGAACATATTGGAAATCTATCAGAGTGATTGCAAACATTGTATGCACATTTGTTTGGGGCTGCTTCTTGAATTTTTGAAGGAAAAGCATGTGACAAAATTACAGTCTGAATAATTTCAAGATATAAAACTAGTCTCTAGCAGATTGCTTTTCTTTCTGCTAAATTCTTTTCATGATCCTTATTATGATAAAGACAAGAAATTCAAAACAGGAAATGTGTACGACTTCTTTCTCCACATTTGCTTAGAGCAAAGAAGCTTAGGCTCCTTTAAAGGAAAGATGTGAATTGTGCACAAATTCAGGTTTGGCATAATACTTCTTCATTGACTTTTACAGGGCTAAGATTTTGCAATGAGGTTCAGTAAAGTTTTCCTTAACATTTACAGGAACAGGTCTACTTTGATCTAGCAATTTTAGCTTCTTTTGTGCTCAGTTTCTGTTTGCATTTAGCAAATTATGATTAAGCAACTTTATAAACCTTTGGTGTTACTTAGACCAAAACATACACCCTACTCAATGAATACAGCTAATACTTCTGCATATTGAATAATTAGTGTTACCTTTTGCAAACAAAGTGGTTTCTTAAAATGGGAAACATCTTAGTTCTTCTACATATTCCTGTCTTTTGAAATGAAATGGAAACTAACATGCTAGGATATAATCTTTTTCTGGATTTAAGAATGGATTCTTGAGACAGGATTGACTTAGAAACATAACACATCTTGATTACACCCACACAGCAAGCATTTGGTACACATTTTGGTCAGTTTCACATTGTATCTAATCTCCTCCTAAACATCAATATAGGGTTAAGAAGAATAGGAAAAAAAACACCCATAACCCCAAATCCATACCCAAGCACTCCTAAATAACATCTATTATCCTAAAAGATTCAGGCCCAGGTATATATGACCTGCTGAATGATTAGGCTTGAATAATCAATGATGTCAAGTCCTACCAAGGGTGGGCCAGAAAGCCGGGCATGCATCCCAACTCAAATCAATCTGATAAGTAAGGTTCCTCCCAAACACAGATTTCAGACTTTTTTTTTTATGTTGAACATGATGTCTTCTCAAGTGGCCTCTGCATCAGTCCAAATTTACACATCCAGCATACATGCTGTTCTTATCTCATTTTAGACTTTTCAGGGATTTCTTGGAATTTCTTACAATCTTGTTCATTTGGGGGTATTTATAACCATTGCACACTTCTGGAAACCTCTGGAAACTCTGATAAACCTTTCCATGGCACCCACTTAGTTTCCTAGGCTTTGATCTTCAGATCCTAGACATCTCTGCTATTCAGCAGGCTTAATCTTGGGATCCTGTCCTGCATTCCTCTCTTTTTCTCTGCTTTACCAGAAGAACAAAGTTCATCAGCTCTGCTCGCCTTCCCTTGGCCCACCCTCAGGTTACTGCAACTGTCCATTTCTCCTGTTTGTGCTCAGTTTATATTTGATCAGCTTCTCTGAGTCTGTGTCCCACCCTTTATATGCATAACACATTGTCTAACTAGGATAGAACAATCAATATCATTTCTTATTCTGCTCCTGTATATCAGAGAAAGGCATAACATGTCAGAGAGCATTGTTCTTGTTTCTTCCCATGACTGAATCCTATGATCACACTACTTAACAGAGTTTCACATTCATTCATAAAAGTATGTTAGCATTACAAGAAATTCCAGACTTTTCTGAGTCTGACCTTTGAACAGCAGTGACATTAGAAATGTTGAATATAATTAAAAATGTTAAAACAGTAAACCTATTAACTTTGAAACTTTATAGTCCCTTTTTACTAGTGCTTCCTGCAGCATGTGCATTTACTGTATTTACTCAGGGAACAAGCAGCAGCATCCCCCCAATTACTGTAGCAAAATAAAAAGTTTATCCCATGTTTCCCAAGAGCCAAGGTGGGATGGGAAATATAAGGAGAGTACATTACATGAATCAGTAAATTTTTTCCCAAAGTAATTGGTGAGTTCTGTGTGTACCTAATTACATCTTACTATAAAGTTTATTTGGGCAGTGATATCTACTTTGCATATAGGCAATCTCAAGTGCAGTCTTGCCTATTTTTTTCCTGAAACCACTTGAAATTCATGTAAGGAGACTAGCCATTGATTCTTCCAATTCAGTATTGCCTACATTGATTTAGAGCAAGTCCCTAGGCTTCAGACTCAACATTTTATCCCAAGTGAAAATATCTAGAAATAACTCAAACCAAATGTAGCTGCTTTAAGAGAAATGCTGTGCTCATGCCCCTCTCCTATACATACATCAAAGCCTCCTTTTGCCCATCAAATTAGGCACTGTATAGCCTCAGCAGAGAAACTTGTGGAGTGCAATGCATCCCTGCACACTCCCCTGAGACAAATAGGAATAATTCAGTAAGGTCAAGATTATCCAGTATTTTAACAGTATCCTCAGATGTAACCATTTAATTTTTTTATTTTTTCTTCTGGAAGTAAAGCAGAAAGGAAAGGAATGCATTCAAGACTCCTAATGTTGGGGCTAATTTTGCTTTTCTTTATCTTGAGACACCTATTCCTATCTAAACATCCTTGACTCTACATCAGTAAAGCCATCTGTATATTCTGTTCTGAGTTACTAGAAAGTGGCAGATTACTGATATAAAGTCACATACATCCTAAAGACAGCTGGAACTTGATGTGTGTTGGTGTCTTTGGTACAAAAAGGCACATACTATTCTCCACATGCAGTGCATAAGTGGAGGCTGTTCCCTCAAGAGCTAGAGGCAGGTTTTGTTTCTGCTACATTGGCAATCACCAAGTACAACACTGTGCTTTTACCATAGCTGTATATAACCATCATTTATTTGTAAGAAAGGAGAAAACGGTGGTACTAAGATGCATCAGGAAAGAGCCTCTGTAGTAATCGTTAGTAGGATACATTTTGTCCCATCTCTAATTGCATTGCCAACTGCAGAATGGAGGCAGAGCCAGCAACTCATAGGATCCATGTCAAAATACCTACTCCTTTTTTGCCATTTTGGACACATATAATTCTGGGTAATAGGGAACTTGTAGCCAGATATTGTTGAACAAAAATTCTCATATCCCACACCAATGAAAATACTAGGCAGAGCTGCTGGGAGTTATAGTACAATAACATGCCGCAGGTTCCCTACTGCTGATGGTGAGAGTTGCAATCTTAAAAAAATAAAATAACTCAGGAACATTAAAAAAAACTGAATAAGATTATTGTAATCAGAAGAAGGAATAACCTCAAGGAACAGGAGGAAGAACCGCAAGCAAGACAATGGTTAGATAAAAGAAATCTGAGTCTGGGCCAAAACTGTAACCTGAATAAGCATCTCAGACAAGACCCTCCCTAGTCCCCATGAAGATAAAGGGGGGAACACAGACTTGTAAGATTCTGTTACTATAGCTTTACAATAAAAGTAGTACTGACCTACATGATATTGGATTCCTAGCCTGGTCTACCTTGAAGGGCTGACAATTGTACAGCTATTTAAGAATGTTTCTTTAGGTACCTTGTTGTTAAAATTATGAGCCTCCATCTTATTCTCAACTGTAAAGAAAACTTGTATCATATAACATCATAAATCTCCAGTGACTAAATTCCAAGAAAAATAACATTTGTAACCCAGTTTATTTATAAACCCAAGTTTATGTACAGTAGCTTGCCCTTCCAGTGTCGGTGGGGATGTGGTTTTCTCTCTCGAACTACCAAAGCCACTTGACACTGAATCAGTTAAGACTACATAAACTTCAGACCCTGCATCTTGGCCCAAGCATCAGCCACAATTGGAAAGAAACTAAAGCTGGCTCACTCGGATAAAAAAGGATGCATTATGAAGATAAAGAAATTCATTCAGTAACAGATGGCAAAAGGTATACTCCAATTGTCTTCTTCAAAATTCTCAGAAAAGGAGAAAGAGTTGAACACAATTGACTTTATATACAAAATAAAAAAAATTCTGTTCACTGTTTCTACTGTACATTGTTTAGTTAAAAATCAAGTCAGTTTTCTTTGGATGGACTGAATGACTGAAAGCATTTAGGGGGAAGTCTTAAAATTCATGAGTGTTCATACGGTCATATGCATTGCATGAAACAGTGGTACAGCTTCAAAAGTAGAGTAATTGCAAACCAACTATTGATGTATTAGAATAATCTCAGTGTGAAACTAAGCACTGGAAGGAGATATTTCAACCTCTTTTATAAATTATTCAGTTCTTAGCTAATAAAAATTTAGTCCTGGTAGAACTGCGGGCCATGAAACACTTGGAGACATCTCAAATGGTAATTTTCCAGGACAAGTTGAACTTATGGCTAAACATGACTAATTGAAGGCACATATACACATCAGTATACATATATACCAGTAGTAATGTATGGCTGTGAGAGTTGGACCATAAGGAAGGCTGAGCGCCAAAGAACTGATGCTTTTGAACTCTGGTGCTGGAGAAGAATCTCAAGAGTCCCTTGAACTGCAAGGAGGTCAAATCAGTCAATCCTACAGGAAATCAACCCTGACTGTTCATTGGAAGGACAGATACTGAAGCTGATGCTCAAATACTTTGGCCACCTAATGTGAAGAGAGGACTCACTGGAAAAGACCCTGATGCTAGGAAAGACTGAAGGCAAAAGGAGAAGTGGACGGCAGAGGATGAGATGGTTAGATAGCATCACCGATGCAATGAACATGAATTTGAGTGAACTCCAGGAGACAGTGGAGGACAGGAAGGCCTGGCGTGCTCTGGTCCATGAGATCACGAGGAGTCGGACACGTCTTAATGACTGAATAACAACAACAATACACATCAGACACATATACAAAATAAAAAAATGAAATAAAATTGGGAAAGTATTAAATTATACTGATCTTAGTGAGGACTTTTTATCCCAAAAAGCCTGCAAAGTTTCACTTCAGTAGACTATTGTTGTTGTTGTTTATTCGTTTAGTCGCTTCCGACTCTTCGTGACTTCATGGACCAGCCCACGCCAGAGCTTCCTGTCGGTCGTCAACACCCCCAGCTCCCCCAGGGACAAGTCCGTCACCTCTAGAATATCATCCATCCATCTTGCCCTTGGTCGGCCCCTCTTCCTTTTGCCTTCCACTCTCCCTAGCATCAGCATCTTCTCCAGGGTGTCCTGTCTTCTCATTATGTGGCCAAAGTATTTCAGTTTTGCCTTTAATATCATTCCCTCAAGTGAGCAGTCTGGCTTTATTTCCTGGAGGATGGACTGGTTTGATCTTCTTGCAGTCCAAGGCACTCTCAGAATTTTCCTCCAACACCACAGTTCAAAAGCATCGATCTTCCTTCTCTCAGCCTTCCTTATGGTCCAGCTCTCGCAGCCATATGTTACTACGGGGAACACCATTGCTTTAACTATGCGGGCCTTTGTTGTCAGTGTGATGTCTCTGCTCTTAACTATTTTATCGAGATTTGTCATTGCTCTTCTTCCAAGGATTAAGCGTCTTCTGATTTCCTGACTGCAGTCAGCATCTGCAGTAATCTTTGCACCTAGGAATACAAAGTCTTTCACTGCTTCTACATTTTCTCCCTCTATTTGCCAGTTATCAATCAAGCTGGTTGCCATAATCTTGGTTTTTTTGAGGTTTAGCTGCAAACCAGCTTTTGCACTTTCTTCTTTCACCTTCATCATAAGGCTCCTCAGTTCCTCTTCACTTTCAGCCATCAAGGTGGTATCATCTGCATATCTGAGATTGTTAATGTTTCTTCCAGAGATTTTAACTCCAGCCTTGGATTCCTCAAGGCCAGCTTGTCGCATGATGTGTTCTGCATACAAGTTGAATAGGTAGGGTGAGAGTATACAGCCCTGCCGTACTCCTTTCCCAATCTTAAACCAGTCTGTTGTTCCGTGGTCTGTTCTTACTGTTGCTACTTGGTCGTTATACAGATTCTTCAGGAGGCATACAAGATGACTTGGTATCCCCATACCACTAAGAACTTGCCACAATTTGTTATGGTCCACACAGTCAAAGGCTTTAGAAGAGTCAATAAAACAGAAATAGATGTTTTTCTGAAACTCCCTGGCTTTTTCCATTATCCAGCGGATATTGGCAATTTGGTCTCTAGTTCCTCTGCATTTTCTAAACCCAGCTTGTACATCTGGCAATTCTCGCTCCATGAACTGCTGAAGTCTACCTTGCAGGATCTTGAGCATTACCTTACTGGCATGTGAAATGAGTGCCACTGTTCGATAGTTTGAACATTCCTTAGTGTTTCCCTTTTTTGGTATGGGGATATAAGTTGATTTTTTCCAGTCTGATGGCCATTCTTGTGTTTTCCAAATTTGCTGGCATATAGCATGCATTACCTTGACAGCATCATCTTGCAAGATTTTGAACAGTTCAGCTGGGATGCCGTCGTCTCCTGCTGCCTTGTTATTAGCAATGCTTCTTAAGGCCCATTCAACCTCACTCTTCAGGATGTCTGGCTCTAGCTCACCGACCACACCGTCAAAGCTATCCCCGATATTGTTATCCTTCCTATACAGGTTTTCTGTATATTCTTGCCACCTTTTCTTGATCTCTTCTTCTTCTGTTAGGTCCTTGCCATCTTTGTTTTTGATCATACCCATTTTTGCCTGGAATTTACCTCCAATGTTTCTAATTTTCTGGAAGAGGTCTCTTGTCCTTCCTATTCTATTGTCTTCTTCCACTTCCGCGCATTGCTTGTTTAAAATAATTCCTTATCTCTTCTGGCTAACCTCTGGAATTTTGCATTTAATTGGGCATATCTCCCCCTATCACTGTTGCCTTTTGCTTTCCTTCTTTCTTGGGCTACTTCTAGTGTCTCAGCAGACAGCCATTTTGCCTTCTTGGTTTTCTCTTTCTTTGGGATGTATTTTGTTGCCGCCTCCTGAACAATGCTGCCAACTTCTGTCCAGAGTTCTTCCGGGACCCTATCTACTAAGTCCAGTCCCTTAAATCTATTCCTCACCTCCACTGCATATTCCTTAGGAATATTAGTGAGCTCATATCTAGCTGATCTGTGGGTCTTCCCTAATCTCTTTAGTCTGATCCTAAATTGTGCAAGAAGAAGTTCGTGATCTGAACTACAGTCAGCTCCAGGCCTTGTTTTTACCGACTGTACAGATGTCCGCCACCTTTGGCTGCAAAGGATGTAATCAATCTGATTTCGGTGTTGTCCATCTGGTGAAGTCCATGTATAAAGCCGTCTCTTAGGTTGTTGGAAGAGAGTGTTTGTTATGCAGAGTGAATTGTCTTGGCAAAATTCTATCAGCCTGTGTCCTGCTTCGTTTTGTTCTCCCAGGCCATACTTACCTGTAATTCGAGGTGTCATTTGACTGCCCACCTTAGCATTCCAGTCTCCTGTGATGAAAATAACATCTCTTTTAGGCGTGTTGTCCAGTAGGTGCTGCAGATCCTCATAGAACTGCTCTACTTCAGCTTCTTCAGCATTTGTGGTTGGGGCGTATATTTGGATCACTGTGATGTTAGATGGCTTGCCCTGAATTCGAATTGAGATCATTCTGTTGTTTTTTGGGTTGTATCCAAGCACTGCTTTAGCCACTTTACTATTAATTATGAAGGCTACTCCATTTCTTCTGTGGTCCTCTTGTCCGCAGTAGTAGATCTGGTGGTCATTTGATGTGAAGTGGCCCATTCCAGTCCATTTCAGTTCACTGATGCCCAGAATGTCTATCTTTAATCTTGACATCTCACCAATAACCACATCCAATTTGCCCTGGCTCATAGATCTTACATTCCAGGTTCCGATGGTGTGTTGATCCTTAGAACATCGGATTCGCCGTTCACCACCAGCACCGTCGGCCGCTAGCCGTCCTTTCGGCTTTGAGCTAGCTGCGTCATCACGTCTGGGGCTAGTTGAGCTCATCCTCTGTTCCTCCCCAGTAGCATTTTGACCATCTTCCGACCTGGGGGTCTCATCTTCCGATGGTATACCGACATATCTCTGGTTGTACTGATCCATTTAGTTTTCACGGCAAGAATACTGAGGTGGGTTGCCATTACCTTCCCCAGGGTAGACTATACCCATGTCATAATGTCAGGTGAAGATACATGAGGATGGGAAAAACTCTTCAAGAAGATAACATGATGAAGAAAAATGAAACTTTATAATTTGCTATCATTTGTACATTATGATAACTGTACTTTCACAGCTACTTTATCAATTGAGAAATCTTAGAATAAAATCAGATAAATCAGAACTGGTAAATTGCTGACAGGTTTAAAAATAACAACACTGTAGCCTGTAGGGCCCCTGAATGAAACCACTCTGTTTATGTCAGTATATTTTTCTCCAGACTTAGGAACAGGAGAAGTGGACATTAACCTGGCTGTGAGGAACAGTCCTTCTGAACAAATGAACTCATGCAAAGCTGACAGGGATTGAAAATGATTGATCTGTACTAATGGAGTATCCATCTGTTTGGATTATAATTCCCACAGTTCTTGGCTATTAACCATGTTAAAACTATTGGAGTTATTGAAGTTGTGGTCTAAAACATCCAGGCAGTGCAGAATTGCAAACCCCTCATTTAATGTATCTTTGCAAAATTTGGCATTGTGGCACCTTAGATATAATAGCAATTTGCATGCACCAGTATTATTTCTTATAAACCAACTGAAAAGAGAAAATATGCAAAATTGGTTTCCCTTTCTGAAGGCAAAGCCAGTGAATAGATGGAGCAAACTTAATTTCTTCAGAGATCTCTTTATCAATCATCATCATTAATAGCAAGCAAATACTCCTCCAGCTTTCCAAGAGTACATGTCAGAGATAAGCAACCTTTTTTCAGGCCAAGGGTGATATGTGGTCTTTGCATGACATGCCAGAGCCACAAATCAAAAGTAGGTGGGATTTCATTGATCAGTGGATAAAGATTAATGTGTATTGAAGTCTCCCCTCATTCTCTGCTCTAGCTAACCTCATCTGATTTCTGTGTTTAGCCAAGAACTGCCATTCAGTGTAATTAACCAGCTGTCGCATGCTGTTGGAAAAGTCATCCCTGTTTTCTATGTATTAGCAGCTGTAGTTATTGCTGCTGCATAAACAAACATAACTATTCCCTTCAGCGAATACAGTTAACTGTTGGTATTTAATAACAGTCTGCAACATGTTTGCCATATTCTCCAGGGCTGCCTGAGAAAGTAAACTAAGCTGGGCAAAGCATTTTTTCTTATCGAGCATTATCTATAATGTATTGAATATTACACTGGAATATCTAAAATGATAGATATTCCAGTGTAGGTTAAGGATTGATCATCATGGAGAAAATCTATATATGTGGTTGCTAGGAGTCAAAAATGACTTGATGGCACATAATCCATCAATCAAGCTTCAGTTAAATCCAGGGGCACTGGGGCTTATCATCAGAACTAGTTCCTGAACCCTGGAGCATGTGAATCAATAACTCAGAAGATGCTGTATCAACATCACCTACAGAGCTGAACATCATCTTCCATACAGCTAGCACAGTAAATTGGGGGCTGGACAGCTATTTTTGTGGAAGGCAGCACTCCATTTTCTGCATGGTGTCATGTGGTATGCAGGATTTTGTTTAGATTATATGACATCGCAAAAGGGGAGACAGTCATAAAGCCTATACTACTGAATTCAAAGGGTTTTCTGTCTCTTGTGTGTTTGGATCCTTCTTAATTCAAGCTTTCTAAGATAAATTTGCTTGTGGCCTTCATGAGGCGTATTACCTGCATCACTTACTGATGAAAATGATCTGGCTTTTAACTCTGCCTGTAACATTGTTTAGGTACGGACTGACTGGCAGGATTCTCAGCAATGAAAGGAACATATAATAATACACAGGTAAATGTACTTAAGTTGACGATATCTTTCCAAAATATAGAAATGCAGGACACCATAGATAGTTACATGGGCCTGTAGATTAGGAAATCTCATCCACAGCAACCTAAGTCATGCTATCTCTGTGGAGACACACATTTACAACAGACCTGTCAATTTAAATCGAAGATATGCCACAGTTCTGGGAAACGTAACCACATTATGCAAGCCTGTCAGAGTATGTGGAAGTGCTGAAAAAATATTGTAAAGATACTTGGGCTGCAACTAGACATGATTCTGCTTTGGAAAAATGTGTGGGATTCTACTTCCAGGGGCAGAACAAAATGATAAGATGATATTTTGAAGAGATTAGCTTTCCATAGACCAGGACTACATATCCTGTGGATCTGAGTGGTTATGCCACCAATATTCCAATAAAGACTATTATATAAGCTCCATGACAGGCATCTTGATATCAACAGGATAAAGGCATTAGCCCATTGTTATTTGTTTTAGCCCATAAAGTTTGTACCTCACTGTATTGCCTGTTATTCTACACAGAATCAAGCGCCTCTTACCCGTGGCCATAGGCAACATCTATGTGAACTATTGGGAAATAAGCAGAAAGCTCTTTTTTATGGTCACAGACAGTAATTATTCCAAGGGCTTGGAAGTATTGCCTCGTAATATCAGTACCAGCAAGGGAATTATTGTATTGTCTCATAATTCGTTTGCCTCCTTTGGTCTGACAAGTGAATTAGTCTCAGACTATAGACCTTGTCCCACAAATTTATTTTTTTTTCCATAATAACTTTTATTAAGAATTTTTACAATAACAGAAGATAATATAAAGTAAAATTAAAGGAAAGAAATTAAAGGAAAAGAAAAAAGGAAAAGAGTGAAGTGAGAAGCTAACAAAGATATATAAATAGAAACAAGAAAAGGTAAAGAAGTGACTCCTGATCTTCCTTACAGCATATACATGCAAGCAAATCATCTTGCCTCCCTCTTTAAGATTATAACCACCCAGAGTTGTTCCTTGAGTGAGATGGGCGGTGACTAATCTTGAAATATAAATGAATAAATGTATCATAATTTGCTTCTTCCCATATCTAACCCTTTTTAATCAACAAATCCATAAATAACCAAATCACTTTTTCCATTTTTAGCAGATATGTGTGTGTGTGTAATAAATTTATATTATCATGCTTTTTTTAACCTACTGTATTTTGCACAAATGCGTCAATTTCATTATACTTGTCCATACAAAGTCTATGTCTATACTCAATCCGCTCATAGGTGGCACATGTATTCAGATTTTCAATCCATTGAGTAAATAGGGCAATACATTTATCTTTCCAATGCTGCAATATAAATATAAGCTGCAGAACAGGCAGTTCAATCATTTACAAACACCTGGATGAAAGAAGTTGTTGCAGCAGCTGAAACTATAGCTCGACAAAAATTTATCAGGTTCCTATTACAGGAATACCCTATACAAGGTAGCTGAAAGTACTCCTGCAGAACTACTCCAAAAATGTTAATCCTATAGTTGGTTGGATTTATTTAAATCCTCCTTGGCCCATGCTGGGGAGAAGCATCAACAGGCATATGAGCCTATTTATCTGCTTACAGATAAACTGCACAAGTTCCACCTTCTCACTACTTCTCACTACTTCCAGGGAGATCTGCACCACATGGCATTTCCATCAGAGGAACCTCATATAGGGTGATCTACTGCACCTTCCTACTGTAGCTTATATGTGGTCTATGGTCCATATAAAACTCTATCTGCACTAGGCCAAATAAAACTGATCAACCACAGACTGCAACCTACCAGGTTGCTGATAATCTCTTCTGTGTGTTTTCCATTCCCAAGAAAGAAGGAAAAACAAAACATCTGTAGAACTCCCATTGGGCCACCAAAAATGGGCCACCATTGCTCTGAAACCTAGGTATTAAGTTAGGCAGGGCAGCCACAGTCCAGAAGCTTCTTTCTTAAATCAAAGGGAAATAGAACTTATGCTATCTATTTAGTATTTTCATGTTTAGAACAAGTACTGTATTTCCCAAGAATCCAATTAAACACATTAATAATCAAATTTAAACCTATGGCAGATAACTGATTTATTCCTTTATCATGAGTTTTTCATTCTCTGAAAATATGATGACCACCTTTCATCTATACAAATGCAATCTGAAATGGAATGAGAGAGAGAGAGTATAGCATGAATATGTGTGTGTGCATGAGAGTGGTCTGTCTTATTTGTCCAGAAGGGAATTGCAGGACACGAATCAAATTCCAAATTATTTTTTATTACTTCATACATAGACATGAATCAATGAAAGTCCATAGGGATTGAACTATCTGCTTTTCTGCACCCTTATGTGATTGCTATTGATAAGAACTAAGATCACCGTTTCTTTATACATGGAAGAGAAGATACTGTATGAAATCCCAGTGCAATGCAGATAAGCCAATGCAAAGGGAATGACAGATGCTTCCCTACCCCCTACATGAGATTTGCCAAGCATGAAGTCATTCTGGCATGAGATGTGAGCTCATGCAAAAGGAAGCATCTCCAGGGACTCCACCACCACCACCACTCCTCTCCAATGCAATATAACACACAGCTCTGGGACCTTATGATTAACCAAAAGTCACTGTATTAGATTAAATGGATCCTTCTTTGTGACATGAAAAACATATGCTACCAGGCAACAGCTTTGCTCTGCCACTCTCATCTTTTTTCCTTCATATGGTTGGTGACTTGTGTGCACATACAAAATGTATAGACACCAAGACACACACAGACACACCTCTTTCATCAGCAGTAGCAGCATGACCTACCACAGCATGTCTAGATGTTTAAGAAAAACATAGAATGAGTTTTCCCTGCATGTTTCCTGTCTTATATCTAGATCAGCATCATATACAAGAGATAGGATTGGCTACCTCTCTGTTTTTATGCATATAGATATCCTTTTTTATATATAAGGTCATACTGGACATCTTAAATCTTTCACTTCAACTCTCCAGACAACTGGGGGGTGGGGGGAAATCAGATATTTTCTATATCTTCTATATTTAAACAGTTTGTTTAAAATGGATAAAGAAATAAAATTTCTTTGGGATTATGAATTACCAGACTTACAGAGAACCCATTCAAAATCATTGTTGGGAAAAGGCAGTACAGAAGTGTGGTAGACCAAACAAACTAAATAATTAGTTCGAACTAAGGTTTATGGAACAGAGTAAATGGGCTGCAATCTGGGAAATAGTTCAATGAAGTTCTGTCCCTCACCACCCACAGTAAATTCATCTCATCCCCTCTCTTCCTCTCATCTACATCTCTTAATACTGTCCCATATAATTTCACTCAGAGTCAGTTTCAGTTGAAGCAGCTTACAACCCTTGGAAGAATAACATAATACATCACAACAACACAATTTATTGAATGGCTTTGCTTCAGCAGAGAAAGAACAGCTTTCCAACATATGGAAATGTTGGAATATGAACAAAACTTCTTCATTCTTTTGACACAGTGTGGTCCAGTTTCTATTATCAGGAACTCATAGATGGAAGAAATGTATCTTTGCACACAAAGAACATAGAAAGCAACCATTCTTCCAGGTCAGATAGGGTGGCATGCTCTAGGTTCCTTCCTTTAAAGTTTGTCATCTAGTGGGAGCTAGGAAGTACACCTTCTCAGTAATGGCCCCCACCCTATGGAGCATCCTTTCCCATGAGATCCAGCACCCCCCTGCCCATCTAGCCTTCTGGAGGACATTAAAAAGCTGGCTCTTCTCCCAAGCATTGGGATGAGGTGGATCTGGAGCCCAACGATTGGGGAATATTGCTTTAGGGCACCAGATGCTGGTTTGGGGATGTTGGTTTTTTATGATTTTTTATGTTGTTTTTTTTAAGAGAAACAGTTTGGTGTAGTAGATAAGGCATCAGGCTAGAAACCCAGAGACTGTGAGTTATAGTCCCATCTTAGGCACAAAGTCAGCTGGGGGACCTTAGGCCAGTCACTCTCTCTCAGCGCTAGGAAGGAGGCAACAACAAACCATTTCTGAAAAACCTTGCCAACAAAACTGCAGGGCCTTGTCCAGGCAGTCTCCAAGAATCGGACACAATTGAATGGATTAAAAAATACATGTTTTTATTGTTGTTGCTGTGAGCTGCTCAGAGTTATGGTACATAAGATAGGTGGCTATGTAATTTTCCTAAATAAATATATCAGCACAACACAAATTGAACAGGCCTTGTTCAGTACTGTATTTCTGGTCACTGTAAGCTGTTGCATTATATTGAATTGGGAGATTGCATATCTAGCTACACTTCTGAGGGGAGAATCAGGCTGCTACCTTGAACTCTTACAAAGAAGGTGGTTTCCCTAGCAACCATGTTCAGTAGAAGAAAGCATAGTTTCCAGAGAACAAGAGAACAAATTTCCACATAGTGCCAAATGTTACTAGATTCTCTTAACAAGCAGGAAGTCTTCCTTGGGCCTTTGTAAAAAATGAAACCAGCATGGGCCTGAATAAGATTAACCCTCTGAACACGATTAACTGGTTGGGGTATACATCTACTTCACATTATCATACTGATATAAAAATAGCCAATCAGCTGCATAAATATGTGTCCGAGCATCCCTTGGAGCCTGTGATTTAGTTTTACTGAAATATTTGTATTGAGGTTAGTTTTGTTGTTGTTATTTCTATCTCAGTTGCCAATTGTTTGTTTATTTATTTATTTATGTTGTTTGCTGATTTGTTTAAGATGGACTGCCATATAAATTAAATAAATAAATAATACCGGTTGTTCTAAGGCCACTCTAATTTATAGCTCTATCAAGATCTGAAGCAAGGTCTCCTTAATCCAATCTCAATGTGTCATCAATTGCAACCCACCTGTATCCATTATGGGACATAATGGGGACAAATGAAAGTTGGATGCATATTAATCCGCTGTTAAAGCAAGCAACAAAATGAAAATTAAGGTAACATATTAATGGCATATTAGATGTAAATTGTACCAAAGAGCCTTTAAAAGTTAAAGACAGCCTCAAGTCAAGTTCAACTCCTGATGTCTGCATCCATGCAGTTTTCCTGGCAGAGTTATAGAAGTGGTTTGTTATTGCCTCTCCTAGGTATGTTTTTCCCATGTTTTACTCTAGCCACAGCCTTGAAATTTCCAGGTTGTTTCCCATACTAATACTAACCAAGGCTAGCCCTGCTTGGCTTCCAAGATCAGCCAAAGTCAACTAGGTGTCACTGGCTGCTGAGGCCTAAAAGCCTTTACAGGTCATAAATTCCTCCTTCCCAGTACTGTTTTCAGTGCTACATTTATATAGTATAATACAACACTTTATTACTACCTTGTTCCCATAATAACAGACAGAGGCCGTCATATATTTTTAATGCTTACATAAGCATTAGCCACACATATTATAGTCAAGCCATGAGGGCTTCAGTGAATGTCTGAAGGGTCTCCCGATCCCAGAAAGGGTGCAACTGGCACACTTGATGAAGCTGTTCAAAGGACTTCTTGGCCACAACTGCCACCTGCTCATCAAGCAGGAGCTGTGAGTCCAGAAGGACCCCAAGATTGTGTACCACTCTTGAATGAGGAAATGCAACCTCATCCAAAATTAAAGTTGGAATCTCCCCGGATCTAGGTGGCCCTAATATCCACAGCTAGGTAGGATTGAGCTGGAGGTTGTTCCTCCCCATCCAGGCCTGTATAGCCCCCAGGCACAGTGACAAGACTTCAACAGCCTCACTTGGCCAGCCTGGGGGCTGAAAGATGTATTTGGGTAACATCAGCATACTGATAATACCAAACCTCAAAACAGTGGATAACCTTACATAGTGGTTTCATGTAGACCTTTACATACTGGGTGACCCTGCTGGGAATATATACTTTTAGCATACACTCCTGGTGTTCTTCACTCATCCCTTATTTCAAGGGCTTCTCTCTGTGTGTGTGGCGTTTTTCTTTAGGCATTTTTCTGCAAGGAAATGAAACTCTAGTGTGAATATAGTGTGAATATTCATTAAACATAGATCACCTCTGCTTAGATACTAAACAGATTTTTCTCCCCTTCTGACTTTTTTCTTTTTTCTTTTTCCTCCAACCAAAACCAAGTTATAAAGCAGTGTCTAAATCACAGAGCAGAGAGAAAATGGTTGCCTTGGCAGCAAAGTTGAACCAATCAGCTGCACAAACTCTCCCGAGACCATCTAATTTGTGCAGCTTATAGAGGCAGGAACAGGTGGCTAAATTAGTGTGTGCCAGACAGATGAGAGTTATAGTACATGTATACTACAGGCTCTCCTTGGACACTTTTTGTTAACAGTTGGCTGCCTATAATATATTTTCAGGGAATGGCATGAGATATAAAAACTAGAGATATACCAAAGCCAAGGAATTCCTGTTTTGTTAGTGGTACAATCCACAGACGATGCTGCCTTGATTTCAGCACTCATTTGCAAGCAGCCTTTTCCAAAAAAAAAAAAAAATCACCAAGAGCCTTAAAACAAAAATCAGGTCCTCTGACTCAGGAACAAACCATCATTTTACTAAAAGCCAAAGCTGTAACCACAAGGGAGCAGATTTTTCAGCAGAGGTCCCCTGTCCCAAGGCATTAGCATCAAGTTCAGAAGGTTAAGCACAACACTGATTTACACAGGAGATCTGCAACAGCATTTACAGCATCCAGTGCTCTTGTTTAACATCCCAGCCAGCCTACTGACATCTCCCTTTTCTGCATGGATGATGACATTTTGGTAAGTAACAGCCCTTGCATCCAAACAGAGCAAGGAACAAAAGAAATGAAAGCACATCAATATGTTCTCCTAAAATCAAACAAGCAACAGCACAAACATTCTGAAGGCAACCAAAGCCATGAATGCCGCATGGAAAACTACTTCTGTAGTTATTTGGGGAGACGGAGTCATCCACATTTTCCTTCTTATCTATGTATAGCTCATCAGGTATGGGAGCCTGCTTTTAGCACACAAACATCATTGCAAGAAAAATAGAACATAGTGACTGGCATACTAAAGGACAAAGAAGCAACCCATATGGCTGCAATAGAGGCATAATAAAAGCAGTAATTCTTTAGTCAAATCATGACTCTCTAATCAATTGGTGAAATGGACATCACAGCAAATATGAAGGAAATTGAACACACTTAAATTTAAAATGCATTTATTAATAAGTTTAAATAGAGAGTTATGGGTGGGGGGTTATTATTTCTTACACATCAGGAAAATGGTTTCCCATTTTTTTTATTTCTTGTTCCATAAACTTTTGAATTGAGAAAGGGTGGAGTACAGTTCTTGTCAGACTGTATTTAAGCTACCCTCAATAACTGAAGCAGTAAAAAGGACAAATTTCCAATTTAGTTGCCATGTCTCTCATGCAGAGAAGAGGGCAAAGAAGAAGCCATGAGTATTCAAGAAGTAGATAGGAATTCAAAGTTGGGTTGCAGGATCATGAACATGGTCACCACATCCTGACACCTAATCATTCCTAGGCATTCTTTATTTCCTTTTTAATTTATTTATAGCTACAGCGGGTGATGCAATAATGTCACACTAGAAGTTATCATGAAATCCATGTGGTTCCCACCCTGTTGATGTTCCTCAAGACCTGGAAGACCTGGTTGTTAAACCAGGCCTTGGGTTAAGATAGATGAAGCCCCTCGTTGGATATGTTTTTGTTTATGTTTTTGTACAGAGCGACTGTATCCCACCTTGTTTTGTTCTGTATTGTGTTTTATTCTTCACTGTGAGCTGCCCAGAGTTGGTCTGGAGTCCAGTTGCACCTAAATTAAATTAAATAAATAAACAATATGGCACCACATTTGTTTACTTTTCCACAGAAAACCAGGAGGAAATCATGTCTTTGTTGATGGGTAGTTCACTGTCAAATTTCAGCAGAGCAGTCTATAGGTCTCCAGGCACCAAAAAACAAAGACTTGGGAGTGACCTGTGAGGTACAGGCCATGGATTGCCTACTCATAGTTTCACATTATATGTCATTTTGATTTGTTCAGCTCACCATGGTTACAAAATTCTGATTTAGTATGTATGAACCCAACTGATTTTATTTTCAAAATGTAGTGTCTCTTTAACAAGGCTACTATATAGGACTTAGAAAAGATCAATATTAGCCATTACACAGTGAGTTTCATTGTAGGAGAAGGGGAGATTTTAAAATCTTGTTAAAACTGTAATTTAAGGATCTGTTGCTCCCGCCTCTAATTCTTGCTTTCACTGACTTTAATTAACTAGAATAACAGTCCAAATTATATCTAGCTTTCTTGTATACTCAACACTGCCTAGTTGATCCACTGACCAAGGGAATCTGTCCATCTTAAAAAGATGGAAAGTTTTGATTCACACCTGGAATTTATGTTCCCAAAATGAAAAATTTACAAGCATTTGTTACTACTTTTTCACAGAAACCTTTGTAAGGGCCTTATTGCAATCCAATACTTCTCTGTTCTTGATAGTACCCAGCTTGCATGTCTGAAAGCTCTCCTTCTGTCTGACCAGATTAGCAGATATAACATGGTTCCAAATTCAGATATAATCCCCTTTTTTCAACCAAATTGCTTAATGAAGATTCTTCAAATGAAAAGCTTGCACTTCTATTGGTACAAAGGTATTGCCTCTTAATTTTTGCTAAGGAAATAATTTTTCCCATTCCAAGTCTAAAAAGAATATGGGGGTAGCCCAGAACAGGGGTTGATTATGTACTCCTGGCAGGAATTAGAATGAAATTTACAGCTGAAATAGAATGTCTCATCTACTACTTTTTTTTTCATTTTCTATGAACATGAAATATCAAAACCTCATGACAGTCAGAAACAAGCTGTTAGGCTGTGCAAATATTGGGCAAAATCATAGTCATTTCCACATTTCTATGCAAGGTAAGTTTAGATACTGAGTATAATATTACCTATTCAATGCAGTTCAATACGTCAGCAATAAATAATAGTTTAAAACAATTACAAGCCTGTATGTAGCATATAACTCAAAGAATAAATAAAGTATAAATGTTTCCATAATCTAAAGATAAAGAAGTAAGAAAAAAAAAGGCTTGTAAACACAGGAGAATTGAAATGTGCACAAACCACTTTTTTTAATGCCTTCAATTCACTCTTGATTTCTGGCAAGTGCTTGGACAAATCCATGCAGTTTTCTTGGCAACAATTTCATCTGGTTTTCCTTCTTCCTAGGGTTGAGAAAGAATGACTGGCCCAAAATGACTCAGATGGCTTCATGCCTAAGGCAGGACTTGAACTTACTGTATAGTGTCCTGGTTTCTAGCACAGTACCTTTCACCTAGGGTTACCAGATATCTGAACAAGCAAAGGAAGACACAGACAATTGGAAAGAAGGACAAATGGGGTGGGGAGGACACACTGTTTAACTTTCTTGGCACCTATGACAAAAAATTACAGTGAAAAACTGCCCTCCCTCCCAAAAAGGTACTTAGGCCTACATGTATATGAAATTACTTTTTCTAGCATCAGACAGACTGGTTTTTCAATTACAGGAATGTGCTAGAGCCAGTTAGGAGGCAAAAGCCTTCAGCATGTAAGTGATTAAGGTCTTGTCAATTTCAAGTAGCCCTACAAGGGAGCCAGAGAGCACCACAGAACTGAGCTCCTTAACTTGGGCTTAGCACTTATTAGGGAAGTGCTGAGCTGCAGAGGAAAGCTGTTCAGAAAGAGATAGCTGGCAGATACTCAAAAAGCCAGACGATATTTGATTTCAAGGCTATGCCTGCTGGATGGGGGTCATGAGAACACAAAGAAGGATATCTGGTAGCCCTATTTTCACCACTACACCAAACGGCTGTCAAATCACATATTTATTATTTATTTATTATTCAGATTTCTATTACCGCCCATCTCCCCCCAAACATATCACACAGTAATCACTTAATTGTGTGCTTAGTGGTTAGAGACAATCATATTATCATGTGGCCATAGCACCATGCAGTCAGTTTTTAAAAACATTAAACCATCTACCTTTTAGTGGGTGAGAAATGTAGGGATATGGAGCAGCGATAATTCTGTACTTATTCCATAGGTGAAGGAACATATTCAAAACTGACTCCAGGTATATTATTCTTCCAATGAGAGTGCTACTATATTTAAAAAGACCAGCCAGCACAGGTTCTGATATGGGCTGCTTAAAGTCTGCTAGGGTTTTTGAATTTCTGAAATGGTAAGATAAAATCTAATCAAAATGTTTTGAACCATTTCTTCAAAGATTACCCACAGTACTTTGTACTGAGTCTAAATAAAGGATGGATGCTAATGGTGCAGGTAGCCGGTCTGGTCTAGTGGTTAAGGCACCAAGCTAAAATCCAGGTGTCTGGGAGTTCTAGTCCCACCTTAGGCCTGAAAGCTGGCTGGGTGACCTTGGCCAGTCACGGTCTCTCAGCCCAACTCACCTCACAGGGTTGTTGTTGTGGGGAAAATAGGAGGAGAAAGGAATATTAGGTATGTTCACTGCCTTGAGTTATTTATAAAAATAATAAAGGTAGATAAAAATAAAAAAATAAAGGCACTCGAAATGGGGCTGCCTTTGAAGACCATCTGGAAGCTGCAACTGATCCAGAACGCAGCAGCACATGCAGTTTTGGGTACCACACAGTTCACCCGAGTAACACCACTGCTGCATGAGCTTCCATTTAAGAGAGGGGACCTGGAGCACGCCCACCCTATCTAACCCAGTAGGACAGGCTGGTTCCACCAGGGAGAGGCAGTCCCGCAAGAAACCTGGCCATGTGGCACAGAGCCAGGTTTCTTGTGGGACTGCCTCTCCCTGAGGGTATCAGCCAGTCCTACTGGATTAGATAGGGTGGGCATGCTCCAGGTCCCATCACTTAAATGTTGCTATCTGATGGGATCTCGGAGGCATGCCTTCTCGGTGGCGTTTGGAACAGCCTCCAGTGGAGATCAGAGGGTTCCCTACCCTTTTAGCCTTCTGGAAGACTGTGAAGACTTGGCTCTTCCCCCAAGCCTTTGGCTAGGATGGGAGGGTTGAGCTGTGAGAATGTTTGGTCTGGCCTCTGGGGGAAGGGTATGTTTTTAACTATGTTTTATGTATTGTTGTGAGCCATTGTCTGAGATAGGCAGCCATATAAGTCCTGTAAAATAATAATAATAATAATAATAATAATAATAATAATAATAATAATAATAATAATAATATAATCTGATAGGCCAACTGTTTTCTCATTAACATCATTATATCTAAGATAAATTTAGAAGATTCCCTTACAAAGGTACAATCTCAGCAGAATGTCTTATAGTGAGAAAGAGTTGGTCAGTAGGAGAACAGAAGGCTAAAGTATTAATTGAACAGTATGTTTCCCTCACTGAAAGGCAAATTGCTACCATGAGAAAGTGCATGATGGTCATTTCTGTCTATTCTTACAGTACTGATTTAGAACTCCCAGCTGAGAAAGCAGCTGTGCAAAGCAAGGAATTGGTGAGCATTGCGGGAGGTCCTGTATTCTAATACTGCTCAACCAAATTAATGGTTTCTTTCAGTTGTCACTAACCAAGCCAGCAACACAAAGTATTTTCTTCTGTAGTTGCATACTGCAGAGTTTAATTTGGCCTTTAAAAGGACTGAGGAATCTGACATTGACTCCAATTTATTTATTTAATCATTTATGTATATGTAATTTCCAGACAAGGTTAGATACTTATCACTTCAAGTAGGAATAACTACTGGGGGAGATATTTTAAAAAGAAAAGATAAGGTTCACAAAGGCTCTTTCTTAGGCTAAATTAATGGATCTACCCATATGCTTGGATATAGGAGGCTTAATCCTTTCATTTGTAACTTTTTAATTATTTAAGTTGCACCCATGCTTCCAGTCTGCTACTTTCTTGGACTGTGCAGGCTTCAAAAGTAATTCTGAAGAAGTGCTTCAGTCCACTCTGCTATTCATTAAAGCAGACAATCTTTTTTCAAGTTTCCAAACCATCCTGAAGAACAGTTGTGGCTGCTTTAAGCATCACATCCTTAAAGCAGCCACATCTTTGTTTTTTCCAGATAACACAGAGGCACTTACTTCTTCCTAATCATTTTTGAAAAATGCTGAGCCCTTCTACTTCTGGGGTGGGGGGGTGGGGACAGGGAGTGAGGCAATGTGCTTCATGATGCGGACTTCTCCCTCTTACATACTTGTGTGCAACACTATGATGGAACTACAAAAGGATACAACTTACATGGCAACACCCATTCTCTCATTTTAGCATCAGTGTGGTTCAGAAGAGACACCTATAGGAACAATGTGCAACACCAGGTAACATACAATATACAACCATATATGTACTGCCAGGGAAATAACAGCATCAGTGAGGCAGGAACAAAGATTTAGATCAGGAAAACAGTATTAGACAAAGGGGTTTTAAAAACCTAGCATACAATCATCCCACTCTACTTTTCATGCAATGTAAAAAGTAGAACCTTCAATCCTAGATTTCCATTTACTGTATTTCATCAAACCCAATGGATTAACATATCAATATTACACTTCATACGGTTTAAATGTTTATAACACAGAGCAACCTTGCATATGCGTTGTCAGAAATAAGGCCCTCCTGGGTTGATTCCCAGACATTTTTACTCAGCACAATATATGAAACCAGCCACAGTTTTTCAGCTGTTTCATGGCAACCCACGTTTCTAGAGTCTAGAATGCTATTAAATGTCAAAAAAGTAGTTCCACCTGGACACTTTGCATATTTAATTATAGTAAAATGAGATCAAATCATTGCCTTTTCAAGATTTTTCCATCACACCTTATCCTATAACCCTTGAATTCTAAATAATGGAAAGAGCCATCTTCTGATTCCATTTCTGTGTAATGGAAGGTGTTATTTACAGGCTTGATGCACTGCAGATACACTTCCCCAATCCATATTACCTGCTTTTCTAGCCTACTCTGGTCATGATCTTAAAAAGGTTTCCATTGGTTTAAGCCTATAAAGAAAAGACAAGCAAAGAAATACAATTCTTAGCAGATGTGATGCTAACTTAAAGATGAACCCCCTCACGATTCTAATGATTCTAACCCCCAGTCTGAAATTCTGAATGATATTCCAGCTTCTGCATTTATAAACTCCTGTTTATTGTACATCTGCAGACTTCCTACAGGGAAAGGGAAGAAAGGTTGTATAGCTATGTACGAGTCTATTTTCCATTTCATATCAGATTATTTAAAAGCTACTGACTGCTGTTATTACACTTGTGCAGAACTCTTCAGTTATACCATTAGATGAGGGAGGGAAAATAAGATGGTATGTTAGGGACTGATATTAGTCTTTCACACACAGGCTTAATTCTTCCTTATAAATAAATCCTACCAAGAGAGAGGCATGATAAAGAAGCAGCACAAAAGGGTTGACAACAAGCTCCTCCTTTTATTCATATGTCCTAAGCAGTCCAAGAAGTACTAATTATTCCAGCTGCTTATGGAAACTTAAAGACAAATGATAACCATATCATAGTCTTTCCATAATTTTTCATGTTTGCACGTTTCTAGTACAGGAGAATTCATATTAAAATCAATTTCAGAAATTACCCCTACACATTCCCTGCTTTGCTTAAGCCATGCTTGTTTGTTACTAATGAATCCCTGCAGCTTGTCCAAGTACCTCTGACTAACACCTATCCCATTTATCCCATGTCATCTTACATCAGCTCTGTGGAGTAGAACAGATAGAGAAATGAATGCTCACCCCTTCAGAGATTTAAACCCATGCCTTCTCAGTGTTCCTTCAGCACACTGCTCAGTGTACCACTCTGGTACTAATCAAAAGCAACCAATATTGGTAATCTACACTCTGCCCTCAATGGACAACAGTAACACTTAATACACTGAGCACCTATAGCTGTGTTACCGTTAGAGCATGGATCCAATCAGTGCCATGGAGAAAGGAAACCATCAGTGACCCCTGACCTTAATGTCCCAAAGAAAAGTAGCTCATAACAAACCATATTAACAAACTCACTCAGAGCTTGCTATGTAACAAATGCTGGCCAATGTACCTTAAAATGTATTAGCTGAGAGCCCAGCTGTTCACTTACAGACACATTTTCTTCTGGTTGTTATACCCATTTATGCGTCTTTACTATGTCAAGAAGTTTGGAAGACAATGACCTGGCCAACTGACCGGAAGAGATCCGTATTCATACCCATTCCAAAGAAAGGAGATCAAACAGAATGTGGAAATTATTGAACTATTTCATTAATTTCACATGCTAGCAAAATTTTGATGAAAATAATTCAACAATGTTTGCAGCCTTACATTGACAGAGAACTAACAGAAGTCCAAGCTGGATTTAGAAGAGGACGTGGTACAAGAGATATCATTGCTGATGTCAGATGGATCTTGGCTGAATGTAAAGAATATCAGAAAGATGTTTACCTCTGTTTGACTGTGTGGACCATAACAAGTTATGGTTAATATTACAAAGAATAGGAATTCCAGAGCACTTAATTGTACTCATGCAGAACCTGCACACTGATCAAGAGCCAGTCGTTAGAACAGAAAACGGTGATACTGAGTGGTTCAAAATTGGAAAAGGTGTACAGCAATGTTGTATACTTTCACCCTACTTATTCAATGTGTACTCTGAACAAATAATTCAAGAAGCAGGAATGTACGAAGAACAGGGTATCAGAATTGGTGAAAGACTCATTAACAGCCTGTGATATGTAGATGATACAACTTTGCTTGCTGGAAGTGAAGAAGACTTGAAGTACTTGTTGATGAAGATCAAAGATGGTAGTCAGCAATACAGACTACACCTGAATGTGAAGAAGACGAATATACTCACAACTGGGCCAATAAACAATGTCACAATAAATGGAGAAGAAATTGAAGTTGTCAATGATTTCATTCTACTTGGATCAACAATCAATGCCAAGGGAAGTAGCAACCAAGAAATCAAACTACGTATCATGCTGGGAAAATCTGCCATCAAAGATCTATCTAAAGTTTTCAGAAGTAAAGATGTCAGTTTAAAAACAAAGGTGTGTCTGACTCACGCCATGGTCTTCTCAATTGCCACATATGCCTGTGAAAGTTGGACACTGAAAAAGGAAGATAGAAGAAGAATTGATGCATTCGAATTGTGGTGTTGGTGAAGATTATTGAAAATACCATGGACTGCCAGAAGAACAAACAAATAAGTTTTAAAAGAAATACAACCATTGAAGAAAGATTCAACTGCATGTGAAATGGGACAAGGCACATCTTGTCTTTTGCTGCAGACAATAGAATAGATTGGGCTGGCCTATACAATATAAGAATGTTCAGTGCACTGTTGCTTAATCTTAAGGCATTTGGAATGTTTAGAATTCACAGAATGTCTAATGGCAAAATAGGATGCTGTATTTAGCTGCTATCTGTAGTGTCCCAGTTATAAAACATAAGCTACAAACCTTCAAGACAAAGAACAATTTGAATAAGATAATTCTAAAAGCTATTTATCCTGATGAGCAAGGAATATTTTCTCATATGAGAAAAGGTAAAATGGCTTTTTAAAGAATGCACTGTGCTCTTCAAAATAAGGGATAATTTACAAAAAAATTCTTTTTCTACTGATCTTACCACTAATGGGAGGGTGGTTGATAAACTTATCTGAAACTTCATTCTTGTTTAAGTTCCATATGGCTAAAGAACTGCCCTATTCAAACCACACTATAAGACTGTAATTCTTAAGAAGGCTGAAGTGAATTTTGAGCAGCAGATTCCAGCTTTACAGAACATGATAGATTACCAAGGGAAAGGAGAAATGTATCCCAAAGGCTCCATCTCCACTGATTGAAGTCTAATAACTTCCAGAGTCCCACCCCAGCAGTGGCTTCACAGAGATTTTGCCTTTGTACTGCAGGGCATCACTGAATGAGTAACAGTGGGTTCCTATGTATATTTACTTTGAAAAAAAGAACATTTTACTTTAATGGGGCTTACTTGCATGTTCAAAGCACCACAGCCTGGTGGTCTCCCCTTTAACTCTAGCTCCATTGTAACTTATATTTTAAGGTATGTTTTCTCTTTCTTTCTACAAATATTCGTGCATAGTGCAATAACAGCATGCCCTTGGTTTTGACCATTTTATTATGTACATTGGAGGCTGATTGGTGCTATTTTATTTTACAGAGTTCTGCTATGGGTATTTAATTTCATCATTACTGAGCAAGCTTGTAAATAACACCTTTCATTTCAGAATGCTTAATTCTCTGTTTAAATAAAAAAATACTTTTGTGAAACTGACAGCCATTTTAATTGAACAGTATAATTTTTCACCTCTGGGAAGTGGTAAACTTACTGTTTCAGCATCATGTTTAATATCCATTGTAAATGAAGATGCTGCATTCTTGCAACTCACACGCACAGACACGTACATACCCACCTTACAGAACGGATATCATTTCAATCAATTTTTTTTTTTTTAAATCTAAGGCTACCCATCAAAGCATAAATCCACTTAAAGCAAGTGTTGTTGTTTATTCGTTTAGTCGCTTCCGACTCTTCGTGACTTCATGGACCAGCCCACGCCAGAGCTTCCTGTTGGTCGTCAACACCCCCAGCTCTCCCAGGGATGAGTCCGTCACCTCTAGAATATCATCCATCCACCTTGCCCTTGGTCAGCCCCTCTTCCTTTTGCCCTCCACTCTCCCTAGCATCAGCATCTTCTCCAGGGTGTCCTGTCTTCTCATTATCTGGCCAAAGTATTTCAGTTTTGCCTTTAATATCATTCCCTCAAGTGAACAGTCTGGCTTTATTTCCTGGAGGATGGACTGGTTGGATCTTCTTGCAGTCCAAGGCACTCTCAGAATTTTCCTCCAACACCACAGTTCAAAAGCATCGATCTTCCTTCTCTCAGCCTTCCTTATGGTCCAACTCTCGCAGCCATATGTTACTACGGGGAACACCATTGCTTTAACTATGCGGACCTTTGTTGTCAGTGTGATGTCTCTGCTCTTAACTATTTTATTGAGATTTGTCATTGCTCTTCTCCCAAGGATTAAGCGTCTTCTGATTTCCTGACTGCAGTCAGCATCTGCAGTAATCTTTGCACCTAGGAATACAAAGTCTTTCACTGCTTCTACATTTTCTCCCTCTATTTGCCAGTTATCAATCAAGCTGGTTGCCATAATCTTGGTTTTTTTGAGGTTTAGCTGCAAGCCAGCTTTTGCACTTTCTTCTTTCACCTTCATCATAAGGCTACATACATACTACAGCAAGTAGTATGCATATTCATTTCTTGTTATTTCCATCCCTGCCCTCTGTTGTCTCCTTCAGCCATTCTAAGGATGACGACAATTGTGATCCAACATCTTTGGGACATCAGATTCTGGAAGGCTGTTCTAAAATATATTTAATTCAATTCATTTCAATAAAAGGTGTGTGTGTGTGAATAACATTTAGACACCAACAATATAAAAATTGTCTAAAGAGACCTTTTGGGCTTTGCACTAAAATCAAGTGTGTCTTTTTTAATATATGGCTGCAAAAAAATGTGATGGAATGTCAGGAGGATGTGGAGCCCTTACCAAAAGAGCTCTTGATTGTGTTAGGTATAAGTTGAAGTAGAGAGGAGTTTTGACAGCCGTTCAAGATTCTGCTACAATACCTTAATTACATTAAAATATTTTCCAAGACACCTGAAATCTCCTGTTTCTTCACCTTGTCTACCTCAGAGGTCTGACAGAAAAAGGTTAAAGTAAATAAAATTGATCTTCTGGAAGAATTATGGCATGCAAGAGAAGGGGCTTGCTCGGTGAAAATCCCGCCCAAAGCACAATGCCTGGTCTGGAAGTGCAGATGCTAATTTCCTCCATAGTAGCCATCCTACCAAAAACAAATAGTAGGTCTGGGCATGCAGCTTTTTTCCAGGACAACAGTGTAAGCTAGTGTTCTCCAAACTTGGCAACTTTAAGATGTGTAGACTTCAACTCCCAGAATTATGAACATGCTGGCTGAGGAATTCTGGGAGCTGAAGTCCACATATCTTAAAGTTGCCAAGTTTGAAAAACACTGGTGGAAGCAGACATAATTAAACCCTCTCCCTCTTCAACACACCTAATAGATGAGCCTCTAAAAGTAAGGTATTTTTAGAGAAGCCTCTAATGAACCACAGATCTTAATTTCTAGACAAGTTCAAAATGAGAGAGGGGTCGCACAAGAAGGGAGATACCAAACTAATCAACATCTATACCTATACAAATCTTCCAACAAAATGGATACCCACGCAACTTTATCAAAAAGTGCCTGACCACTCAACCCACTATAGCACAACCAACACAAGCTACCATACATCAGAAACAACCAACTATTACAACCACACGGCATCACCATAGCACACAAACCAACTAAAGCCTTCCAAAGCATCTGAAGTAAACCAAAAGACCCAGTAGCTCAAGAAGAACAAACAGGAATCATCTACAACATACAGTGTAAGGACTGTAACAGCCACTATTAGGACAGGCAGAGTGCATTCATGAACACCAACTAGTAGTCAAACACACAATGAAAACTCCTTAATCTGACAAAACATGGACAGACTCAACCACAGTATCAACTGGGAAACTGTGAGTATCCTAGACCAAGCTAAGTCAAAAAACACTAGGAAATTCCTGGAAGTCTGGCATCCAGACAAACCAGCCATCAATAGACACAAAGAAATAAACCATATTTACATACCATTCAAAAGACACAATAAAAAAGCTAAGAAGCGGGGATTAATACCAGGTAAAACAGAAAACAGTACTCTAATCAGGGAACTGCCAAGGACAAAACCACACCCTACCAAAACTGGCAGGGCAAGCTACTGTACATAAACAGGGAGCAAACGCCATACTCATTCACACTGATGATGTTACCTAGTTGGGTAATGCAAACAAACAACCAAGTTCGGAGAGTGCAAAGGACTCCACAGGTACCAAACTGTTCAAGGTTTATCAAAATCACAAACCAGAATTTATGCTTTAGTGCATTGGGCAGATCCAGCCTGTTGTGGTTTATTCAATACATCTCTGTTAAACAAACTAAATAAGCATTAGCAATGATATGCAAACCAGGTCACTATGCTGAATGTGCTATTAATGAGTGCATAGTAACTTTAAAACATAATCATTTGACTGAGGCAGCAAGTCTTCCTGTTCTGAGGTCATATTCTTTCAACTATATTTGACTTACTGTTTAATTATGAAGTTGTATGTTTTGAGACATTGCCATCTCATATAAGCTGCATTCCAGTATATCCCAGCTTTTTATGTGAATTATCCTTCCTCTTTTTTGTTTGTGCAACATTCAAGGTGACTACTACACTAACTTTCAGTTAATGTAATTAGAAAATTAAGCTTCACCACTAAATATGTGCCTAGAAAACCTTGAATGTGTACAAAATACTCCACTGTCTTGTATCTTAGCCAGTAGATGTAGTCACATCAAAGGAAACATTATCTGCCTTTAGTCCAGTCCTCTGAGAAAACAAACAAATTCCATTTTGGCTTACTATTAAGGAAGTCTATATATGAATTGCAGCTAATGTGGAGTTCAGCTCACTTCTGCCTGTGAAATTGTGGGAATAATATACCTTAGCTGCACTATGCTGAGGGGTAGGAAATTCACGTAAGTAATACCTTGTTTGCTTGGGAAATTCTATAATAATTTATCTTGTATGTGGATTGTTTATTTTCAACAAATTCACCAAGAGAAATCCACTGAATTTTCTTGTTAAATTATGATTGGCTATACTAGTATAGTTTTGGAGACACGGATAAGGTAAACAATGTAGTTTGCATCCCAAGAATAAAACAAACAATTCCATCTGTCTCTTCTTCTCAGATGCAGAGTTCTTTAAATATACCATAACAGAGGCAATCGTATCCCTAAGAAAAAAGAATACAAGTCCTGGTGATGGATAATATTTTCATTCATATGCTCTTTATGAAAAGTATAGTCTGATGGGAGGAGATGGGCAGGGATAAATTAAATAAATAAATAGGACAATAAGAAGTATAAGAATGAGAATGTACAGAATGATATCATAAAAGGAAGAGGCCGAGTTCAGATTATCCAATTGCTTGAGCATATAACCATAGTATATCTTGAAAAGATCATTAGGCATCCACAGGATCCGATGCTTCTGTTAAAATGATAAAAGCAGCATCATGTGGTAAGTTCTGCCTCTTTCATATATTTGTGCAGGCAAAAGGGCCAGGCCTTACATCATGTCAACACAACAATGCTTTCATCATTTCCCCTCCCCACCCAGACTTGTCACCTTATAGAGACTGCTGAAAGATCACTTTTTATAAACTTGCAATCCAATTAAATTCTCATCCAAGGATATAAAATTACAAAGAAATTTGACACACTTCTGATGTGCCTAGCACATCTTCAGGTTCCTAAGGCTATTGACATCCATATTCTTACAGGCTTCGTTTAAGGAGCTCTCCCATTTGCCCAGATCTGCTCCTTATTATTCAGTTGTCCATATTACACCATTTCTTATTCTATTCCATGTGAGCAGGAGTAAGTAACAATCAAACTATGATTGCTGTTCAAACAGAATGGTAGTGCTTCAGATCTCAAGGCCAATAGGCTTAGATCAGCTACTAGAAAACCATGACTGCCTGCCACTTTTGGAGCTATGTTGTTGCTTCTTCCCTGACTTACTCAAGTTGGTCCAGCATTTATTTTGCCCTTTCTCTAACCATGCAACCTATATCTGTGTTGCACAGGCTAGGGATAGAAGAAGGTAGCAGTAGTCCTACCATTTAATCAATTTAATAATTTACCACTTTACCACTTTAATTTAATCATTTACCATTTAATCACCCTTACAACAGCATTGTCACCAGCCAGATCTTGCAGCAGAATATTACAGAAATGTTGAAGACAGCCCTATGATTTTCAATAAGCAAAAATTCCTAGGAAGTTGTAACACATCCCTCAGTTGCTTTCCAATTCACCTTGTTCAAAATTGGAAGCATTTTTCTTCAGCCACAATTGTTTTGATAAGGCTTGAAAATATTCCCAGCAGGGTGGTGTGCACATATGAGGAATTGCACATGCTTAGCTATTGCTGAAGCCACTTATTTGCGACCCAGTTTAGTAATTGCTATAGAACTACTTTGAAATAAGCAATTTGTCCAACTCTCAAAGAATTGTGTGTTTTTGAAAGGAAATTACAGGATTTAGAAAACAACCCTGTGGAGGCCCGGTCCACACTGTCAGGGACAATGCAGGAAAGTGCAAGGAGTCTATTGATAAAGTTATTCATGGAGAAAGGATGAAAGCAAATTCCCACTAAAAATTCCAATATAATGAAATTTATTATTTGAAATAATTAAGGGAGTTTATATTTTTTTATTTAAACCAAAAATGGCCACTCTGATACCATAGGATTATATACATTTCTAACCCCCCCCCTTTTTTTTTGCACCCTTTGTGCCCCGTCCAAACAGATTTGGAAAAAATGGTTTTCTGCCCTGTTGAGTTGGAAACATTCATATTGCAGATTGTGAGGTGAGCCTGAAAACAGGCCTGACACAACTTTAAAGAAACAAGGAAAAGAAAATCCCAAATTCCAAAAACTCTGAGGCAAAACCCCTGAAAATCATTTCCCATATCATACTGTGGGCAAGAATACTTACTAGAATTAACTATTCCCCTTCTATACACTGCAATCCAAGCTGGCTTTGTGAGAAATAAGGCATCAGATGTTTGAGTATCTTCTGGGACCATTTAGACTATTTATGGATTAGCTCTGGGCAATCTGTGTGATCAGTGCCAGTTACCCACATTTTTTTTTCCAAAATCGCGGTAACAATCTGAATATCAGAACGCCATAGACAAATCAATTCCATTAAGTAAACACAAGGGGCACTATAAACTATCACAACTGCTGTGCCATACCTGGCCTACAAGAGCCACTTGTCTATGACCAACTCCCCTGCAGCTATGGTGACATTTAAAGAACACAACATGTGCATTTTTCCCTCAGAATCGACATCCCCATGTACCAGTTGTGTGGTGAGAGCCAGGTTTCTACAGCCCTGCAAGCCTCTGGTGATAAAGAAATTCACATGAGAAGGATAGCATTTAAAGGACCCTGGAGAATATTCCAGATTATGTCAAAATGTTATCAGCAATTCTGCTTTTGTTGTGTCATGTTTCTGGGGCAGAACATGAAACATAAATGGTGTGCTGTATGATTATTTACTGAATATGAATTGCGTTGGAAGAAAAGAATGTATAGGCTAATATTGACAAAAGGCCAGTCCTGGGTAGAAGGGTGTAGCTAGGAATGCTTTTGTGTGCATGTATAAATAGTGCAAAGGGAACTCTGAGTAGATTAAAAGACAAGAATTGCCCTGCTGAAGTTGGCCAAGGCCTGTCAGGTTCCAGCATTTTGTTCCAACAGCAGTAGTCCAATACTTCACAAGCAAGATATGAGGAGGTTGGCTTTCCTAGGTCATCTATTCCTTGTACATTGATTCTGCAGATGGATATTAGTTAGGCTAATGGTGAAGAACATAAGAAGGGCCCCGCAGGATCAGACCATAGGCCTAACTACTTCCTCCCAGAGGCCAAGTTGTCACCTTGCAAAGCAAAGTGTGCATTCAGCAGCACACTGCCCAACAGTACTTTGAGGCATGCTATCTATGAAACTGGAGGTAATATATAACCATATAACCATCCTAATTAGTTAACAACCATGTACTCTGTGAATTCATCTAATCCCCTTTTAAATTCTGCCATAGCGAGCAGGCAAACAATGGACTAAGATAGGAAAGGCAACTGGTGTCCTTCAGGCCAGATTTGTCTCCAAGGCCCTAGTTGTTCTATCAAATTTTGCTTCAGGTAAATAGAACGTTTGCCATCAGTTTCTTTTACAAGAAAATGAGTTCAAGCTAATCCATTTTGTTACTTTTCTCTCACTTTAAATGCTTATGTGATGTGTAAATATCTATAGATTTGTAGGTAATATAGGCATAAGTACCTAATAGGTTTCCTTATTTAGTGATTGAGTCAGTTTGGTGTAGTGGTTAAGGCATCTGGCTAGAAAGCCGGAGGCTGTGAGTTCTAGTCCTCCCTTAGATACAAAGCCAGCTGTGTGACCTTGGGCCAGTCACTCTCTCTCAGCCCTAGGAAGGAGGCAAGGGCAAACCACTTCTGCAGGGACTTATCCAGGCAAGTCCCTTCTGCAGGGACTTATCCAGTGTTGACTCACCAAGAGTCAACACTGACTCAGAGGCACAAAAATGTATGCATGCATACATATAGTGATTACATTTATATCCTGATTTCCTTCTGGAGTTCAAAGTTATATATGTGGCATTGGCATCCAAATGCATTTTGTAACATGCTACCAGTAGAGTATGTCCTATGTTCAAGGTTAGGTTTCTTTTGCTATATGGCCCTTACAATTAGCAATATAAGCACACTGAAATTTGAAGCTAGGGTGTTCTTGAGTATGGATGTGGTGCTTTTTAAAAAAAAAAGTGGGTTTAACTTTGTTGTGTCTGATTCTTTCCTTTGTTAGACAATACAACCCTTGGGATTACTCAGCAGTGATTCAGTTGCTTGTATACAAAAGGGAAAGACACTAACAAAGAAAACCAACAGGCTTCCATGATCAAAGGCTGCAAGAAATCCATGTAACTTATAATAATTCTAGAATACATGGGGTGATTGTTTTCTAGCTCTGCCTTACCAGCCAACAGAGGGAGCCTAATGTAGAAGCAATTTAAGCAACCCTCTGGAGGACAGTGATTTCAGGGAACACATCTACTAAATTTCAGCTTGAGGAACATCCTGCTAGCTGCACTTTCAGAGGAAGCACACACAGGTAGCCAAGCAGTTCCCAAACCCTTCCTACACAAATAGGAGGTAGTACCATAAGGAGTTAGTTCTACTGAAGCCAATAGGACTTACTCCCAGGTAGCAGAACAGACATCATGTTGCTTTCTAGACTAAGGATTGCACTTGACCTTTGAGTGGCACACAAGGGACCATGCTCCCAAAAGCTGGTGAGGCCAGGACAGAAATGAAATCTGAAATAATTACATGTCAATGTAATCAACATTTAATCAAATTAATTCATTACAATCACTTGCCATATATTTAATAATTTTCTCCTGCTACACTACAAATTACCTATTTTGGGACAACTTTGAAAGGTTTCTGGCAGCTTTGCGACTTCACCAAAGGCATGTGGCCTTCTGTATAAGAAGAGACGCTGTTTTCCTTTATCCTTTTGTATGGAAAAACATTAAATCAGTTGAGCAGAAGTTGGGTTAGAGTGCCAATTATACTATTTAGGACAACACTCCAGCTTGCAGGGCTTCTTGCTTTTATTCTACAGAAAATAGGCAATGGAATGCCACTTGGAATGGGAGCTCTGACTTTGAAAAACAAGGGCTTGCATATACAGTATATAAAATGAAAAAACGATATATTCATCTGTTCATTTTTGGCAGCACAAATTTCATGTGGAAGTGGATAGGTTTGCAGGATTTAAAACTGCTTCAACTGGAGGCCCTGCAAGGCAGAAAAATGAATGCTCATATCGGACACAATGATAGCTCCACTATACTACCTCTGGGACTTCGCACAGCTATCATATGTTGGCAGCATGGGTGATTTTCCAGTGGGTAAGTAATGCTTTGGCTTCTCTGGGCAAGGGCACAATAAATGAAGAAACTAAACATTCTAGCTAGATATTTTGATGTCAAATGTATGAAAAAATTGCCTTTCACTCTGAAGGAAGCATAAAGCAAAAGGATTATTCAACTCAATGCTGATGTGGTCAACACACATATCTCTGGAAAAGAAGACATTACTGAACAACTATTAGAAAGTTTGGTTCACAGTAAAGAGGTCAGGGGTAGGGCCTTCAGATAACTAACATCCTAGTTCTGGAATTCTCTTCCAAGGAAAGTATAGCTGACCTTGTTTTAAACAACAGTTAATAGATTGCCTTCTTTAAACTATTTTTCTTTTAATGCTTGTGTTTTTATTGTCATGTTTTAGGATAGGTATTTCTATTTTTTACTATTTATATGTAAGCTTGTTGCTTATTTTGTACAAAGTTGTTCTTTTTCTGCAAATTGTGGGTTCCTTCTGTTATTGTGAAACTATCTCCCATTGGAAGGGGACTTGGTTTCACTGTTGCCTACTTTTATATGGCCAGAAGACTAGCCCTGGGAATCGAAATGTATATGATAGAAGTCAAAGAACATTCCAGAAGGCAGCAATTACAAAGCACTTTTGTAGACTTGCCAAGAACACTACATGGATGCATCTGTGAAGCCATAAGGTGTCAAGCTCCATTTAAAGGAGACTTTACTTTTTTAATTGACTTGGCATTTAGATATTGTTTAGCAGCTATGCACAAGAGAAAGGTAAAAGGACATATTCCAATGGCATATGATGCACTGACACTGCTGAAGCTAAGTAAAACCAGGGTTATGTTACATAAACTAGAAAAAAGATGTTGCCATCAACACTAAATAATTAGTTGAGTTCAGTAATAGAAAACCAGTGAGACAAGGAAACAGGCTTTTATTCCTCCCAGGAGAGGATGGGAAAATTTGGTGAAGAGAGATATGTAGATTTTTTTTTCTTCAGGTTTGTCTTCATACACAGATAGTCAGATTTGTTTTGTTTTGTTTTGTTTTAGTAGAAAGACTGGAAGTCCAATTGTTGAAACTGTGACTTTTAGAATGCTGGACTGAGCATTCTAAGCAGAGAGATGTTGGTAAGGTCTGGAATATGTCCACACCTCTGTGTATGTTCAACCATTAAGTCTGTAAGTAAATGTTCATATTCCAAAATCCTGTACCTCCCATGACCTCTTTCCAAAATAAACTTGAAAAGTGGAATCCACCCAGAACTCTTTACCATTTGGAAACAAAGAATACCCCTAGTAACATAGGTAAAGGTAAAGGTTTCCCTTGACGTAAAGTCCAGTCGAGTCCGACTCTAGGGGGCGGTGCTCATCTCCGTTTCTAAGCCTTGGAGCCGGTGTTGTCCATAGGACACTTCCGGGTCATGTGGCCAGCATGACTCACGGAACGCCGTTACCTTCCCGCCGAAGCGGTACCAATTAATCTACTCACATTTGCATGTTTTCGAACTGCTTGGTGTGCAGGAGCTGGGATTAACAACGGGAGCTCACCCCGCCGCGTGGTTTCGAACCGCCGACCTTCCGATCGACAGCTCAGCGGTTTAACCCGCAGCGCCACCGCGTCCCTAGTAACATAGCCTTTAAAAAAAAATCAAGCATGAATTCTGAAAAATGGCTGAAATTCTGAACAGAAATGTGTTGAGTATCTAAATGGGAGGCTCATCTTGTTCAAACTTGGAAAACTGTAGACAGATTTAATAATGAGTTTCTCATTTGTGGAGAAATTCTTAAAAATCATAGTCTGCTTTGCCATAAATAAAAAATGTATCTTTACAAAACCTTTCACATGTTCATCTCCATTTTTCAAAAATTAATTGAAATTCCTGCTGAGGCACCACATGTTTTTGATACTCATACTCCACTAAGCATTGTGGAAGTTCAAGATTTATGAAAACAAAGAAGAACTTTGCAGAAGAATCCAAATGTTTTTAGACAGATTTAATGACGTGTAGGGAGAAGTTTCATTGTTTATGAAAATCATCCAATTATTTCCTAGTCTAGACAACATATAGCTTTTTCCTTTCTTTGTTTTTTTCTCTTGGTAATACCAGAACTTAGAAGGAATAACAAATTATTTTGATGGAACCTAGCAGTATTATGGGATCTTTCATATGTCATGCTGATAATGACCAAATTCTTGCTGCCAATCATTGCATTTTCCAACACATAAAGGGAATTCATCACAAACTCATTCTTAGTTTTAAAGATTTATCTGCCTTCAGTAGAGAATTATTCACTTTTTCAGCAAAGTAAGCATACTTTATTATATCTCTTGTTTCCTGCATTAGCAACTCCTTAAAATCATCAAAGGGGGCATGGTCAAAAGTTCTGGCATGTTTTTACTTCTAAATAAAAAAGGAGATACAAACTTTAATATTGCTCATACCATGGTGCTACATGGGCTACAAAATAATACTTATGTGTCGCATATAGTATATCCTGCAGGATTTGGGTTATGCACCTATGCCTGAGGCCAACTTAGTAAGGTCCAGAGAAGTCTCTTTTTTCATTATCTGTTGGTTATAGGTAGCATATTTTGCAGGCTATTTCCAAGGTCAGGTATGATGGAGGCCTCATCAAAGGATATGGTCTCTATATTGTTTTTAATATCCCATATTACTCAGTGCTATATTAAAATAAGGGGTATGATTACAAATTTAAACAGTCCTTCCATGGAAGACAAATAATGGGACTCATTGAAGCAGTATTGCCCAAGTTTGGATGTGGCATCAATAGGTTCATTGTTGAGGACCTCTTATTTGTAAGTACATTGTTTCCTGAACAATCTTTGGTTGAATCTGTTGTGGCCTCAAAGGCCATAATAGAGATATATACAGTACATCATTGGGCCTTGCAGTGTTTTGATTTGGCCAAGCTACTAGTTTAGGCTCCAATTTTCTCTGTCCCTCCATCCGACATTCCAAAACAGCAATTCATCACTTCAGTCCTGTCCCAGCCTTCAGATATGAAAACATGAATCAGCTCTTTAAAAAGCAGTAGGGGGGATCAATATGATCACGGTGCTAAATTAATAAGAAAGTCCAGTTAGTTTGTTTTTTAAAAATCCCTGCTGAATCATGAAGCCTCTAGACTCAGCCAAGCCTGTACTTTCACAGTTCTCTCTAATCTACCTTGGAAAGTTGCTCTGATAATCCCAAGTATACTAACCTAAATTCTTGCAGGATTGTTAGGATACAAGCATTATATGATAAATAAGATAAATAATAAATAATAAATAATATAGAATTTATGATGAGCAATTAAAATCAATTCAATTTGTCATCCAGATGTGTTTGTCATAAATGAGTGACCAACCTGTAGTCAGGTTGTCAGGTGAGCAGTGGGAATTTGTAACGTATCTTAAATATCCAGAAAAGGGATTATGTGAAGTTTGCTTTCTTTCTGCTGAACTCTCTTGTCCTCTGTTGCTGTTTCTGGACAAAGAGACTAGATCAAGCTAGCACTAAAGGATTTTGAACTACCCTTCTTTAAAGAGTACCTGGTAGTAATACTAATTCATATTTTGATGTAAGCAAATTCCACCTTCTTCTGGTATAATTTGGAGACTTCACACAAACCTGAAAAACCCATGCAGGACAAACCCATACAGGCAAATTCCATCCAGCAATTGGTTTTTGTTAAACATTAAATAGTCATATTGTTAGTCCAGAAAATTCCTGTGTTTTCCTATAGGAAGCCCACCACTGTATGATTGCCAAGCCTTTAAAAAGTGAAACTAAGTTGAAAGTAATTTTTCACGCACTGTCCACAGAAAACAAGGGGAAAAAAACCCTATCTGTGCCAAAGAAGATGTTAAGTAGGTTTTTTGAGAATTTGTATACCCCCCCCCACTTTGGTTTTTGGTGAATTCCTAAGAGCAATTTAAAAATGTTTTTTTTAAATATTATTTAAGAAGTGGGTAACACATTGCAATGGGTGATGCACTGATCTTCAAGACCTGTTGATATCTGCCCTTCTCACTTCAAACCAAGAGTGTTTCCTTCCTTAGTGAATTCAACTGCTTTCCAAAACAAATTCCTCTTCCTTTTCTTATTCTTTCAAAGCAACATTTTTCTGAAGCACATGAGTTTAAGTGATTTCCCAAAACCTTGGGGGCCTAATCCATGAACTCAAAACCAAATTGTTTTTCTTAAGTAAAATTGCAGCAAAGATATTAATTATACCAAAGGGAGTCTGACTTAGAATATCCATCTCACCAGAAGAAATCAAGCCTTTGTCTGGGGAACACAGCCAGTTTGGATGACAGTTTGCAGCTCAGTTTACACTTACTGAGACTTCATATGGTCCAGGTATTTGTGCTTTAATCAATAATGAAGCACTTTTTTCTAGAGAATGAAAGCTACGAAAAAGCCCTGCCATTTGTGAATTCACCCTTGTCATCACACCCAGCTGTCCTACCTCTTCCCAGTCTTCCCTCTTAAATCAAATTTGCTTTACCCTTTGTCTTGCTTTTTCCCACTGCAACCAGTTGCCCACTTGCTTTTTCCCACTGAAATGCAGTACAGCCATGCCCTACCAAATTATGGCTGCAAGCAAAAAAGAAGCCCTATTCGTGTCCTCATCTATAACCTTTCTGTCCATTTCTGAACTTCTCTACTGTATTTCTGGTTATTATTTTTTTCCTTGCCTTGCCATTTGTTTGGCTGTCTCTCTTCATTGCTTTGTTTTTGTCATCAAATTGTCCCCTCCCCAGAACAGAGCACTCATACATAAGCTCCTTGTATTTTATTCTCTTCAGTTATTAGTCCCAGTTGTACCTGCATATCTAGTCCCAATCATTCCTCTCATTCCTCAGACACATTTCTTCCTTCTTGTCCTCTGATTCATGAAGCCAGAGATGGTCTGGCTTCTTGAAAACAGTTGCCACAGGCATTAAAAAAAGAAAAAGAAACATCAATCCAATAAATTTGATAGAAGCAAAATTCATTATTGATGTTTACTAAATATTAAATTAAATTGTCTCTGAGCCCCATCCACTTTATTTGTCACCTTTTTGAAGCTCCTGTCACTATGGTGAGGCACAGCTGATGGTGATGAACAATGAGAATTTTTCAATGGTCATCAATATTGTGTACAGGAAATGCGGATTGCCCCCTCTCTGGGTATCTTTTTACAGCTGGTGAAAGTATTTCTACTCTGACAGACCAAATGTCTGTTTTGTATAGATGTTATATCATTGATGATCTCTGCATCTGCCTGTTTATAGTCAGGCTTTGGAAACTTGGCATATAATTTATTATATAAATAAGCAAAAACAAATCAGGGTGCCCAGGTACAGAACAGCTAAAGACTTAAATCTGGATTCATAAAAGGGGATTATGCAACAAGAACCCTAGATTAGAATAGCCAAATATACATCTTATTACAGAAATATGAGGTGATTACATAAAATATAGATAGGTCCAGCCACTATTTGGTGTTTTTTTTTTTAATCCATTCAATCATGTCCAATTCTTGGAGGCTGCCTGGACAAGTCCCTGCAGTTTTCTTGGCAAGATTTTCAGAAGTGGTTTTGGGAAGGGAAGGGAAGGGAAGACTATGGGCTGTCTTTTCCATTGAACCCCAGTTAGACTGAGAGCAAGGAAACTAATGAGTATATGAGAATAGAAAACTAGGGAAGAGGATAGCCCCATAGGAAACTAAGAAACAACCTGGACTGATTTAAAGAGAGCCAGGACTGAACCCTCATTAGGGAACCTGTCTGACTTGAGGGACATGTTTCAGTAAATAAAAGATGATAAGGGTATCAAGGGCACAGACTGAACCTAAATTTTCTTATTGTCAGTGGTGAGGGTAAAGGTTGATAATCCACTGTAAAAGCATAAAAATGAATGTGTGCAAAAAACCTTCTCCATGTACATGTACTATGACCTGGTCATAGATAGATAGATATATGTCAGTTAATGTGGTGATGCATTAGGAATAAAGCTTTTCCACATCCAGTGAGGACATGGTGAACTGAAGACCTTCCTGAAGAAGCGAGGACAACATTACGGCTGAAATCTGTGGCCAGATACAGGATCCAGACTGGCAAAATCTCTCCAGGGAAAGTAGAGATTGTGAGATTGCCCACATGTACTCCTGACAGCAGATCCTGAGTAGACAGCAGGAACCGATATTTTGATATTTTTGCAATCTGCTTGTGAGTTGAGCAGCTGGGAGTCAGGGATTCCATCAAACCTCAATAGCTTCTAAGGACATAAGGTTTGGCCTATCCTCATCTCTTAATCACTTTGGAATTAATTTTTTATTGCTTTTTAATTATTGAGAACCTCTGGAACGGCAAGTTTCATGGTATTTACTGGGTGAGTTTCCTTCAATCTTTATAAAAAAAGTTTTAAGTAGGAGTTTAAGGATTCTTTTTTTTTTCAGAATTAACAACAAAAGGTGATTAGAGTGTTGATTTTAGGAAGTTATAAATGGACTAAGGGTCCAGACGGATTTAATAACATTCTGAAATTAAATATAAGAATCCTTCCTGTGGGAAACTATTCCTGTTTTTGCATTTGGGAGAAAAACATGATAAGATGGGACTTTGAAGGTTGGACACTAGAGGGCACCAGAAGGAAATAAAGATCATAATTAAAGGGGAAGAATACTTAAACTCAGTCTGATAATGCAGAATAGAGCAAAATCTGTTAACGGTGGATAAATTGAGAGATATTTGTGAACAATGGACTCAAAAGTTACTTTTAAAGATCTCTACCATTATTGACAGACTAAATGATGTTACGGAAGAGGAACACATTTTACTGGACAAGACTGAAATTGATTCAAATGTGGACTTTAAAATGACAGACTACAAGAATGATATGGAAAAAGATGAAATATTGGATATACAAATGAAACTAAAAAGGACATACAAATAATAGACCAGAAAACAGCCTTGGATAAAATTTCTATATGGATTTACAAAAGGGAATTGTTAATGTTGTCAATGATTTTGTGAGAAGAGACAAAGAGAAAATGAAAAGAAACCAAGTGTTTGGATACTGTTTGAAGGAACTAAAGATTAAGACTGTTGGGAGCGAAGGGAAGGAATATAAAGCTGGTTTCTAATGCTGGTTGTGATGAGGTGAAAGGTCCCCTGTGTAAGCACCAAGTCATGTCTGACCCTTTGGGGGGACGCTGCATTCGCAACGTTTTCTTGGCAGGCTATAGCGGGGTGGTTTGCCATTGCCTTCCCCAGTGGTCACCTTCCCCACCAAGCTGGGTACTCATTTTACTGACCTCAGAAGGATGGAAGGCTGAGTCAACCTGAGCCGGCTACCCAAGAATCCAGCTTCTGCTGGGATCAAACTCGGGTCTTGAGGAGAATTTCGGTTGCAATACTGCCGCCTACCACTCTGTGCCACACAAGGCTCTAAAGCTGGTTAGACCAAGGTTAAAATAGGTAGGTTGCTATTTGTGGAAATTGTTAATGTTTTTTTTCTAACCAGGACTGGATGATGATGTTTTGAGGTTTTGTTTATAGATAAGAGTTATATGGGAAAGAGTTTATTGGCTGTATTTTAAATTTATCTGATTAAGGTTAAAACAGTTACGTTGTTATCTCTGGTAACTTTCACTGGATTTTTACTGACTAGATTTGAAGGATGAGGTTTGAGGGATTTGTTTAATGATAGAAAGATAGATAGATAGATAGATAGATAGATAGATAGATAGATAGATAGATAGATAGATAGATAGGGTCCAAGTGGGTTTATTAGAGCAAGTTTATAATAGATAGGTTGTTCTTTCTAGTAACCCTTAATGGGCCTTTGCTGATTATTATAACTTCTATGCAGATATCAGGTCAACGTTGCCATTTTTTGACATAGCACACAGAGAATACATTTTATAGAACTCATTGGGGTTGCATACAATTCACCTAACCCAATATTGTCTTTGAGTTTAATATTCATCTTACTATATATCTCTCTATTCCATTTTACTGTATACTATTTTACCTTATCTTTTATCCTTATTTTACCCTATCTTACTATATTTTATCTATTTTATCTCATTCTAGCCTATTTTATCCCATTATATTGTATCTTACCTCATTTTGTCTTATTGTATTTTACTGCAGTTGATGTTTTGATATGGTCAAAGTATAATTAATCAATCAATAGTATTTAAAGATTTGTTTATTGAGAATGAGGTGAGATATGGGATGAAGAAATTATTTGTTGTATTTTAAGAGATATTGATAAATTGTTAAAGTTGTTTTTATTTGCTGGGATGAAGGGGGAAGTTATTTATTTTCTTTCTTTCTCTTTTTTTATTTTTTTTTCCTCTTTTTCTTTCTTTTTTCTTTTTTCTTTCCACTTTTTTCTTTTTTATACCTTGTATTAGTTTTATCTGTACAATGTAATTTTTAATAAAATTATTATTAAAAAAGGAATAAAGCTTTTCCTTGCCAGGGATCTAGGATGGCTAATAGCAATGGATAGATTGATTATGTTAGGGCCTGGAGAAAGTAATCTACATATTACAGAGGCCTTACAATTTTTGCACAAAATATCGTTCCTAGTATACAGATGCCAAGTGAGGACAGCAGTTATAAACTGGATTTTTTTCTCACTTTTTTTTCAGGTAATTGCTTAACAATTCAGCTTCTGCACAAAACTGATATATCAGCTGAAGGTATTTAGGTCATACTTAAAATTGCAGCAAGACTATTAGTGAAGATTATTAGATTTCAACATTTCCTATAATGTTTGGTGTTACTTTTCATCTTTCTTTAGCAATATTATTACAATTCTTACCCAATGGATTGCTATTTCTTTTTAAAAAATTAATATTTGCATTGAATCAACATAGTGAAAACAAGTTGATGCTGGAACCAGAAGATAAATATTAATTTATTTGGCTAGTGTCATTACTATGATGGAGAGGAAAGAACTATGCTGTCACTGTGTTTAATCTTAAATGCATTCCCCAGATCAGTGGGACTTCGGGGGCATAGGGACATTAAGCATTAGCTTCTAGGAGAAACACCATGTGAATTTGTGTGGAAGAAATAACACCTGTAATCTGTAGATATCTTGCTGCTTTGACAAGGTGACTTTGAACAAATTGCAAGTGCTTCTATAGATTACATGTTCTCCTCTAGCCTTATCTTTACTTTGTAAATGTCTTCCCTCTCCATTCAATATCATTTGAGACTGGTGCAGAATTTTTGGTTGCACTTTTCAGACTGTTTCATCCAGCCCTTTAAGTGGTGTTTCTTAGTATGCAGCACATAAAGCCGCCTCTCTGAAAAATATTTTTTCAAGCTATTCTTCAATGCAAATTTCTCTTCCTATTCCCATCCCTGAAGGGAGCAGCCCTGCTTCCACTTACTGCAGTTTACAGACATTCAAGATTCACTGCCACATGCTGCAGCTATTATCCAAATCCATATTTGAACTGAAGTGCTGCCATTCCTCAAGAGCATCATTCATCTATGTTGACCAAGACTGCTTTGGCATCCAAGAAAGAGCTAAACTGTTTTAGGGACTCTGGGGGAGGCTGTGGAAGATCTCACACAATAAATATGTATTCTCTCTCTTTTTCTCCTGCTCTTCCTCCCCCTCCCTTGAAACCTTTACATAAGTCTCTTGAAATGATATTAAATATTATTCTTATGTTTACCTACTTTAAACGACATGTGTGCTGAATATCTATACCACCTCCTTCAGAAAAGCTTTGTCATGACCCCGTTGCAAGGCACAAAGAGCCTCACAACGTGGATCATGATCATTAAGGAAAAGAGGAAGGAGATAATTAAAACAGGGCTTAAACCAAGCACCCAAAGCACCCACACCCATGGACTCATATACAGCTGAAAAGAAGGGCTTCAGATAAGCAGCGATAAGCCGCACCTGGTGCCCTGGAAGACACACCAGAACCAAGAGGACAAGGAAAGACACCAGGAAAACGCCCACACAGCCATCAAGGAGCCCATCAAGAGGGATTGGGGACAATGAAGGGTGGAGGAGCACAGGACCCCGCAAGAGGGTATAAACAGGGCGCCTCACCACCGCACCCCCGTTCCCGTTTTTCGTTCTGTCAGTCACCATTCCAATAAGGGAGATTTCTATAAAATAAAATGCCCTTCCCTCTCCTCTCCTCTCCTCTCCTCTCCTCTCCTCTTCAAGAGGTAGTGCCTGGTGGCATTAAGGAAATCCTTAATACCTATTAAGTGAGTCCGTGCCTTATTGTGAAGCAAGACTGACCCTGACAAGCTTAATGTCCCACAAAAATAGGAGGGATATTTGCAGATATTTCAGGCAGCAGATGAAACTTGAGAGGTTGGTAGGCAAGGAAAAGTTTTGTTTTTTTCTTTGCATTTGGAAGGGAGGGACGGAGGGAAGAAGGAAGGAAGGAAGATCTCTATCTCAAGACTACTGCCTGAGAACAACCCTGAAAACAATGGTACACCATGATAGAGCATCATTCCCAGGGGCATCCTATCACAGAAATGCCACCAGGCACTACCTCTTGAAGAGGAGAGGAGAGGAGAGGAGAGGAGAGGAGAGGAGAGGGAAGGGCATTTTATTTTATAGAAATCTCCCTTTTCTCCAAAGTCTCAGAATCTTTCCTTCCTTATGACTGATTTGATCTTTACCTCACTCCAAGAAATATCAAAAACTTGATCAAATACATTAATCCTGAATTAAAGGTCAAGCTATGCAGAATTAAGGCCACAAACTCCTGAGTTCTCCCAAACCACCACCACCCTGGACATGGAGATTAAACATTAATCCTATTTGGGAGGATTAAATACGTAATTTTTAATAACCTCTCTGTTTCTAGACTATTTTAAATATTTTTAATATATTGGTAAGTCTGTTATCTGCAACTGCATTTCTAACTGCAAACCAAGGTTTGGTTTTAAATTAAAGTTGTTTTCAAATATTTCATTTACAATTTCAATTGTGTTAGCCTTCTTGAGAAAAAGCAAGTCAATTTTTTTAAAAGTAAGCAACTTAGGTAAAAGTTAACTTATGCTAAAGTTCATTCAATGAACTTGAAGTTCATTACATAGCAAATGGATCATAATCTCATCATTTCTGAATAACAAAATGATCCAATTGAATATATTTACTATATGTTTACACATTGATATCATGCTCCTTAACATAAAATATGTAAAATGCCCTCCAGATGGTTGCCCCACTCACATGATGTGATTGAACCTGGTCCCTTTTGTTCATGTAAAATGGGCTTCATTGACATGGTTGAAATTGCCATCTTGACTTTTTTTACTCTTTTGGCTCTCATGACATCTTGATGGTAATGCATTCTAACTATACTGTACTTTGGATTAAAAAAAATCAAAAGGACTTCCTTTTATTGGCCTGAATCTGCTCACATCTAGTTTCAATGGATGGTCCTAAATTCTACCATTAAGGGGTAGAAAAGTTGCCCCAGTCCACATCTTTTCTGACATTCATAATTTTTCTGTCATATTCTATCATCTTCACTCTAAGGAAAAAGCCCCAATGAACACTAAGTCTTTCCTCATAGGGGAGCATTCTGTATCTGCCTCTCAGATCTGCACTCTCCATTTTAAAGCAATGTACACTCAGAAATGTACACCAAAGTATAAAGTTGCATACTGGGTACAATTATGGTATATAATTGCATAACAAATTATTTAAGGTCTTTACTATCTTAGCAATATTATTTTCAGTTCCTTTCACAATGTGGGCTACTAGAATTTTTTTTCTTCAGTAGTTGCATACTAGATAACATTTTCATTGAATTGCCATGATTCCAAATTCCCTTTTGTGATCAGTTACCAGCTCAGATCTAACTAATGTATAGGTGGATTTTGATGGGGGAGGCGGTTGCCACTCTGCATCACTTTGTATACATGAACTGATTTTGCCATTTTATGATCCATTCATCCAGCTTTGAGAGATCTGGAGCTCTTCCCAACATTTTTAATTTTACAACTGTAAAAAGGTTGGTGTCATCGGCAAAGTATGTCATGTTAATGTTCGCTTAACACTACAGTCATTTATAGAAAAGATTAAATCCCTTCAAATCAAGCTTGACTCCTCATGGCTCCATAGACACCTCCCTGCATTCTTCTTGCAACAAGAGGTAAACAATTTGCACTGTCTTCTTGTGGGATGTTCTTTTCAATTTCCTATTCTATAGCCATGATATTGCTGAAAGTCTCCCACCCAAGTTCTAATTAGTCTCAATCTTGCTTAGGTTCTCTTTCTTAAAACAGATGCAGCCATAGGCTCTTGGTTTGTAGAATATTGTATTATTACCTTGAGACTTACAAATAGAACGTGTTACAGAAGACATAAGAATTCAGAAATTTTTAATCCAAGAATATGCTCTAAATTTAATGAATGGGTTAAACTGCCAGTTTGTTTTTCACTCAGTTATTATCCCAAGCATAGTTCATTTAAGTCCTCTTTCCAAATCAGTTTATGAATTCAGCAAAACAAAAAGTGAGCATGAAAATCTGATTTTATTTCCACACATATTTCTTATATGAATGCTTTTCCTAGTGTACATATTTCAGAAAACAATTTGCCCTATTATATGCCCTAATACATTTTTGTGCACACTGTACCTTAATATATGCATTTAGGCACATAGGTTTTTGGTTTTGGTGGTGGTGGTTTTATTATATCCATTTCTGTGCATATTTGTAAAGCACATTGAAACATTCTGAGAAGTTCAGATTTTGGTGCACAGAGGTGTTTTAGTTCCCTTAAGTGTGGAGGGCACAGTTGGATAACTGCGCATAAACATCTGGATAGAATAATATGTTGTCAATCTATATTGAGCACCGAAATGACTAGAATTCAGTAATTCCACACAACCCACCACATGGATCAATCAACTCCTCCAAACTATCCCATTCCTTGGGTTTTCATCACAATACTAACTTTCAGCTGGAGACCAGGCCAAGGCAATATTCAAACAAAGAGTCTTGGATGTTAATGCCCAAACAGACATTGAGTCACTTGCACACAATAGGTCATCGAAATGGCTGGCCAAGAATAAACTGTCCTTTCAAATAGAAAAATACCTGACAATGGGTCTGACTCAATACCATAGGATAGCTCTTACTAGAGCAAGATTTGAGCAACTAGATTCTATGGTCAAATATGGACGATTCCACCAAGTGCCTTACCTTGAGAGGACATGTGTTTGTGGAGCACCCGAAGTAGAAGACACTGCACATGTCCTATTTAACTGCCAACTATATGCCCCAGCAAGGGCTCAGTACCTCCAGACACTACTTGACAGAACCACATACTGGGACTGTAACAAAAGACTGTGTTATTTCCTCCAGGGCACAAATACATATTTGGTCAATAGAACTGTTAGGTTTATAGTTAGGGCTGTCCAACTGAGAACACAATTTATAGAACGCATTGGGGTGGCATGTAAAGGTGATGAATTCATTTAAACTGACATTGTTTCTGTATTTTATTACTCGTTTTATTATATCTAGCATTTTTATCTTTCAATTTTATCTTGATTTTATCCTACTGTATTTTATCGTATTTTATCTCACCACAGTATATTTCAGCTAATTTTACTGTATTTTAGCTGTTTTATGGTATCATATTTTATATTTTATAGTGGCTGATGCCCAACTTTCTGATATGGTCATTTGACTAATCAATAAAGTTATTCATATTCATTAATTCCACACAAAAATCCACTCTTAATTATCTCATACCTTCTCAATGTCTTCAGTACACTTCAGGGTATATGGGATTTGTCATCTTATTATGGCCATTGTGAGGAAACCTGTAATCAGAAATCCTTATTGATCTATTGCAAATCATACAGAGATTTTCCAAGAGATTCAGATAACAACAAATACCCTATCCAAATGCATTGTTTGGTTGAGCAGATTCTTCTCAATGGAGTTTGAAAGTCCATTTACCTTTAATTCCTCCCTCCTTTCTGTTAAACTATTGCTGATTACTTCAACCAGTCAAGCACAGTAGGAAGTAGAAATCCTTTATTCATCCATAGCAATTGCAGCATAAGCCCTCTCTCCTTTGTTTAAACCCTGAATCAGAGCTGACCTTGATAAAGTGTAAGTGAGCCAAAAGGTTTTCATGCCCTTTCTGGATTATCTGCCATGGATGGGGATTTAGTTATTCAATTAAAGTTGGATACATTTGCATAGAAAGCTGCCAACCATTAAATTATTTATAGTTGTATTTCTTTGTTAAAGATTTTAAAACAAATAATGTGAATTTATTAGAGGACAATTTTGTATTCCCCTGGGACCTTTTGGCTGTGGTAGAACTGCCACCACTGAGACTGCAGCTTTGCCACCAGAGGTCACCCACATTCATGGCCATTAGGTCTGCTGCTGTCACCGTCCCATTGGCAATGTTTGGCTAGCAGTAACAGCTGAAACAGGCATGTCAGGAGTGGGTTGGAAATAATGTGAATCAAGAAGTTTCTAATGCCTCCTTGTGTTCATCTGATAACCCTGCAAATCATGCTGGATAACTAATTCCACCCCATTGTGGTTAATGATAGGGTGGGAAAGAGATACAGAAAGGGGAAAAAAACATCAAAAAGTATACTTTTCTTTATATCCCTCTCTTTAGTCTGAAAGGGTCTCAGAGCATCCAGGAGGAGGAGATGACCTATGCCTTTAGGCTCACCATTAAAAAGGCATAAGACAGAAAGAAAGGGGGAAGTGGAAGAAAAAAGAAGAAAGGAAAAATACTAGAATTGTTATTTCAGGGACTCTGGCTGTGATGGAATTGGGCTGTTAAGGATAGCCAGAGCAAGTAACTTTCTGTGCATTCTTATAAGGCTACTGTCTAAAAGTTGTGGCCCTGTTTTTATGTTGTGTGTTGTCAGGATATTTACCCCCTTTTTATATAAACCCCATCTGTAAAATATATTAAAAATGGCTTGTGAGCATGCCAAATGACCCATTTATTTTTACAGTGCCTTTCAACATATATTATCAAAGTAGAATAAAAACAATCAGATAAAAATACATTTATCCTGCTGCTCATAATGCTCATTTTCACATTTAGATATTAAAAATTATAATATTCTTACCATCCAGTGACAACTCAGATACATCACTCAAGAATGCAAACATTTCTCTAGTGGTGGAAACACTTCCATAATTGTGAGTGCTAATGTAGCAGTCACAAAACAGGTGCCATTTAGGGCAAAGCTGCCTTCAACAAAAAATTCCAGAGGAACTGGCATCCTGTATTAAATTCTCCCAGTTTTCATAAAATTTTAGTGCCATGGAAATAGATCTATCACCACCTGATGCCCATCTAGTGCCTTATGGGAATAGATCTACACAGGGACCATTACTTCTGGAAGAATAGGCCCCAATTTGACATGTTTTAAGATAAAGCAGGATAGAGGGCAGTCTTTGATCTAATAAATCCAAAGCCCCTTTTTCTCCCAACATAATTCTAGTTTATATACTTAGATACTTACATTGAGATAGTGTTAAAATAAGCTTTGTAATTACATAATTTATTGTATTGATCTTTTCATTTTGTTTTGAGTGGGGGTCATAGCAGCAAGCGAAACTGAGCAGAGGAATTTAGAGTAGCTGGTTTAGATTATTTTGGTCTATATTTGTTATTAGTTTTCCTTATGATTGATCTACTTTCATGTGCAAGCAAACTTATTTCCTAATATTAAATCATTTTATTAAACATTAAGAAATTCAGCATTTCCAAATCAATACAAGAATATAATACAGCAATTTATTTAGATTTCCTTGGAATTAAGGACTACAAGGGGGCTTGGTCTTTATCAAGTGTTTTTCAAATTATATCCAATTCGTATTTCTATTTTTTTATTCATTTGTTCATTCCAGTCCTTAGCAATAATAAATGCCTCAAAAATGATTTGAGAATTCAAAATAAAAATAAGCAAATAAATAAATAAGAACCCTCTCAAACCCAGAGGATCTATCAGTTGTTCAACATATATAGTTGTTTCCATATCTCTGGAATTATAGGTAGCGATTTCGCATTTTAAACTGTGTAGCACGTTGTTTCATTTTTAATATTTCATTTAAAAGTTATCGATCAGACATACATTTCCTAAGTATCTCATAGTAAGTGGTATTTTTTATCCTGGATTGTATCCATCTTGCTGATAATCTGTTATGCTGTGAAGGTTTACACTCACAATCAATCTTCCTTCACTGAATGTATCAAATTCTTTTATTAAGTCTGTAAAATCAAGCAAGTCTCAGGACCTTTCACACTGACAGTGTTGTCACCTGCCAAACTGATTCCAGATATTTTGCCATTGTCCTCACCACCACTGCGGTCACAACACTGCGACCTGCTCATACGCCGATCAGCGCCTGCTCTAGAAGAATGCAAAACTCAGCAAGCATCCATTACCTGCCTACTCCTGTTCCTCTCTTCATGCCATCCTGCATTTGTTTCACAGCAATGAAAGAAAATGACCTGCTACGATGGGGCCTGGGGGCTGGAAAGGCATTCCCCAGCCACTTCCAAAGAGAAGGGAGGCATGATGAGGTAAGTTCCCACCAGGAGGAAAGAGGCCTGTCTCTGAGCTTCAGCTGCAAAACTACATTCACAGCTATTCCTCCTGCATTGATGCTGAGCCAGAAATGAATCAGCTCTGTTGCCCAACAGCAGTGTGTTACTGGCTCTGCATCTCTGCATATGTGGATAGGCTCTAAGTCTCAGGTGACCATAGAGATCAGAAAGCTTTGAATCATATCCTCTTGGAAGAAGAAGATATCCAGGCAATGAGTCCCAGAGTGGCTGCTGCATTTCTCTCCTATAAGTGGAGGCCCTGGAATTTGGATCAATGTCCCTCCTCTCTCACTCAAGTAAAGCCAAGGCCTTAGAATATTGGTACCTCAGGTGATAGCCTAGTGTCTCCTTGTGTTTGAAGTCAGCAACATCAATAGCAGAAGAAAAAGAAGAATCACTTCTTAAAAGGAATAGCAGTCCCTACTTACTAGTCATAAGAATTCTCCCCCCATAGACTCACATATCACTATTGTCTTCAAAGACAGCTGTCACTATGCACAGACCGTTCTTTTGTACTTGGATGCATGCTATGTCAAATACAATCTATAAAGAACTCCAGAATAGAAAACTGATTATCTCTGGGCTGAAAATTACAGGAGTCACTTCCCTTGGTCCCCACTGAGTTCTCTGCTTGACCTGATTCTAGATGATGATGATGATGATGATGATGATGACGACAATGCTGACAATGCTGACGATGATGACGATGACGATGATGAAGAAGAAGAAGAAGAAGAAGAAGAAGAAGAAGAAGAAGAAGAAGAAGAAGAAGAAGAAGAAGAAAATCAGTTTGCTGCAAAGCACAGTGGCAACCTCAAGCACTGTGTTTATTTATAAGAAGGGGGGGATTGGAATAATGCCAATCTAATATCCCAGAAGGCAGAATTAAATTGAGATGATAGAAAAGAGAAGGCTAGAAGCAACCTGATTAATGTGCTATCTCATAAATGAGTGCCTTGTGGTTGCCACATTGTTCATAGCAGTCATTTTGTGAATAGGCAAACTCCCCGCCTAAAGTGTTGTTTTCTGAAATTCTTGTATTGCCAGCTAATTTAGAATTTGCAGACAGATACCAAAGCAGGAGGACATGAAAAGAGGTGCTAGGCCTAAAACAAACAGCATCATATTTATTGTGTGGCCAAAGAATCTTCTTTAGTGGGTGACAAAAATCAGGTCAACTGCTATGTGGCAGTCAAGAGAGAAGCTTTTTAGCGCTAGTGGTTGTTAGATCTACTGCTCAACAGTTTTTTTTAAAAGAAATCAGGAAAAAATACATTGGACAGAGCTCCTGGACCACAGAAACACCATTCAGGCATCCATTCTGTACAGCAGTTGGTGGTGTCTTTTTCCGGGATTGGTGATGTTAAATTTTCAAGCATGAAAACCACCAATCACTGCCCTTCTGGATGCTTTGTAAGGGTATGCTGTGAAGGCAGCAAGCCACATAGCATCAGGACAGAAGGTTGTGTGGATGAGCCCTGAGACAGCACATAGTTCCACTCTGAAGCTGTTCAGAAACTCTCCCATTTTCCCAAGTTCAGTAACATGTGGGCAAAATGCAACATTGCACGGCCCATCCCCCCCAAATTGGGGTATTTCTTGCTCAGAGCATAGTCGTGTTTCATCTCTCAGATTAAATGTCTGCATAAGAGTGTCTCTTTTTCTTCTTTGCTTTAGAAAAAGTTGCTAAGGCAACCGAATACCAACATCTTGCTCCTCCCCATCAAATTTTGATTAAGATTGTACTGTTTCTCATTTACAGCAGGTTCTGGAGCATAACTATAAGACAGCTCAGCTATATAACTTCTTGTTTTGCTTGTTTCTGAATTTACCTCATAGAAATAATGTTAATTCTCAGCTAGAAATCTAGCACAAGTTCTATAGGTTGCTCTTAAAAACCAAACAAGGAAAAAAAAACTTTTCTCCCAAATGGTTTTTCATGACCTGTTTCCCTGAGTTTTTTTAAAATGAGCTCTTAAGGGTGTGTTGTGTCTCATTTCTTAACAGCCGTTGCCTCTAACATGGTAATTAGTATTTACATGAGGGTAAGATGCAGGGGAAATAGTTATTTGGCCTGAAAAGAAGCCATGAGTAGAACTGTACTCTCTTTTCTGCTCCAAACTTTCCATTTATGTAAATGCATCGTAAAAATCTAACATAAAATCTTGTCAAACTCTTGCTGTGTACCACAGTCAAAGGAGGAACTTCATTTGTAAAATATTTCTTTGACAAATCAAATATATTAAATGGGTTTACGTATATAAATGAGATTTGAAAGGGCAATAACAACAACAACAGCAACAACAACAAACGCTTGTTAGCACTGCGGTCATTTGAGAGATGTTTATTATATCCCAATTTACCACTTGCTGTCTTGGGTCAGGTTGACACAGAAAACATATGAGAAAGTAATTTGATTATAGAGCAGCATACACTCCCACTGGGATAAATTCTCCTTTGCCAATATCCTTGCATGATAAGGCTACCTTAGAGAGATATGGCTAGAGGGGACTTACAGTGATTTATTTAGGAGCTGAGGAATGCTGACATGAATCCAGGGGCTGATCAAGGTGAGCCAACATGTTTTTTCTGCTTAGAGGCAGCCTCCATGGTGATTTTTAACAGACAAGAGCAGGAGTATAAATACTAATTAAGCATTTACTGACACTTCACTGATAGTAATTGTGGCTATTATAACAGGGGAAGGGAAGTTTCCAGCACATAAAGGCATCTGGTTAAGACTCTTACAACTATATTGACATAAGTTTATCCTTACCTTTCAAAATTAAGATAAAATACTTTCAAAGCACACAGCTCACCCTCTTTCTCCCACCATCCTTGTTTGTCTCTCACCTGTCCCTTGTCCCTGGCACAAATAGATACCTGTCTATCACTTGAAGAGGACTTCTTAAATTAGGCTGTGGCCCCCTTGAAATTATACCAAATATTGGCAACATGGTGCTGCTGACACCACTATGCTCCAAGAGCAATCTTGTGCTTACTGTTCCACCTCATGTTTTTAAAAAAGTTTCTTTTAAATGAGGAAGAGTAAGTAAGAATCGAGCATGCTGCCCAACAAGGCATCAGCTCAAGCACTAGTTGATGCAGGATTGCAGCCTCTCATCTAAAGATTTACATGCAAGCAAGAAAACCCTTAAAGAGCAAATCCAAGTGAAACTGACTGAGTCCTTCCAATAGTTATATCATGCCATCACCACATATTCCGTTGGCAGCAACTTTATGATATTAATCTCCATATTTGGAGACAACGTCTCCCATTCCACCACAGTACATATAATAATGCAAGACTATAATCACTACTTGCTTCCTAGTCTCTAAAATTAAGATTCAAAATTACAGAAGGAAATTGCAGAAAGAAAAGACTGTTTTCCACTGGGACAAAAATAGAATGAACTTTTCACTTTACACATTTGCAAAATGAAAGCCTCTGTGAAACAAAAGCTTCCATCCACATATCAAGAGAAATTCACTAAATGACCAGGCAAGATGTATAATCAAAGCTCTTAAAATGAATTCCTTCAATGCAGCAGAAACCATAAAAATATTGCTGAAATCCAGGAGTAAATGAATTGATGTATAGAAGCCTAATCCTATGGCTAAACCCAAGTGAGCTATTGCCTCAAGCAGCAATGCATATGGATAGCCCACTGCTATCCCAACGGTTTGGGGGATAAGTGGCCAAAGAATTGAAAGTCTGCTTCTTCAAGCCAATTATTTGACCAGCAAAAAATGGGGGAAATGAAATTTAGGGGGGCTTCCTCCTGCCCTCCCCTGCTACTGTCCGACAGTGGAGGCTGGTCCCAGCTATCTTCTGGATTTGCTGCGTGTCCTTTCTGCCAGCTAAAAGAGCTGAAGATGCCATACAACCTTTCTGGCCTCTGAATCCTAGTCTGCTACCTCAGGCATTTGAAGAACTTTATCCCATAATTAGCAATGAAGTAAAATTAAAATGCCATCTCTGCCTGGTATAGTAAAGAAAGGGATGTTCCTTGACTTAAACTTCTAGAAGCAAAATGTTTTGGGCTAAACAATGCTGTTTTTTTTCCAATTATAAAAATGCAGGATTGGAAAGAAAGGGGAGGCATATTGATCATAATCTATCTGTAGCCATTTTCACACTAGATTCTGCTCTTTGGTTACTTTAATACTTTCTGACCCAAAAGAACATTAGACAGAAATTAGATAAATGGCTTTGGTATTCTATCAGCAAGATAACTTTCTGAAAACAACGCAGAACAGAATCAAATCCGGGGTGGTGAGAGAAGCCAGAGTTCAAAACTGGGCTGGATCCAGCAGGGGGTTGTAGAGAAATGAATTCCAGGAATGCTGATGAGTCCTCCATTCTAAGCCCCCTTCTCTTTTCCTTCTTGCATCACATGAGCAAAAGTAGAATATATGCACTTTGCAGTGCACTTGCAGTGCACACACATATGCACAAACATATGATGGGAGAGTAGAAAAAGACACCCATACATGCATCCGTCTTGACTCAAACAGAGAGAAAGAGAGACAGAGTGAAAGAGAGAAACGGTGCATATTCACCTGCCTTGATTAAATACTCACAGTCACACAGAGGCAATACACCCATACATGCCCTGATTAATTCCTGAAGAGAAAGCAGACACACATAAACGCAACATATTACTTTGTTACATAGAAAAAATACAGACACTTCCTATGGCCATTGCTGGTAAAGGGGTGAGAAAGAATTCAAGAAGCCAGACTCCTATCCCATTTGTGCATGCACACTCATGGAAAAGCCAGCACATATATGTGTCATTTTCAAGTTTTATGCATATGGTCAGCCCCCAAATGATGAACTTATACATAGAAACTGGGAGCACACTTTCTGGCCCTGTTCCTGCATTGCATGCTAATTACAGATTTCTTCTACTTTCTGCATATTGGTAGAAAAAAAATCTGCAGCAGACAGCACACCAAAATAGAGCAGGTGTATTGCTCCCAATCTTTATTCTTAAATATTTCTTAGTTGTGGGAAAAGGCAAGGGGAATTCCGCAGAAGATTTTGGGGCACCAAGCATTCTCCTCCAGCAATTATAATGGTGGTGTGGTGGGGGGAATCTGATTAAATACAGTTTTGTGGAATAAGAAGGACCAATACACAAGACCAGCTCTGATTTTTAGAGTGGAACTCCACCCTAGCATTTGTCTGTAGAAAAGCCTGCAAATCAATATTTATTGTCTTCTCAAACTGCTAAGTAAATCATAGTAAGGTTATGTGTTTCAGAAAAGATGAATATTTTAACCTTTTCCCAGTTGCTAGATTTTTTTGTAGAGAAACTTGGCTTGGGGACAGAAAAGGCACTTGACAATCAGACCACAAGGCTGCAAATTCAGCAACTGTGGCATAGATTTGTAATTTACAGGGTAAATATTTTCACACCAGAGTATACTTAGACTAGGCAAATTCAGCAGCTTCAGACTTTTAATAAAATCACCTGATAACTAACAAAATTCAGTCATCTGAGACGGAGAGCAGACATGGATCATAAATATGAGGCAAGAATAAGATTCAAAGAAATGAATATCATCACAAAAGCAATTTTATTTTTGGAGATGTAGTTACTTCTATAACTTCAGGCTCAAATCCATTTTATTTTGTTCCATTTTTGAAGTTTAAGATTATTCTTTTGAATGAGCAGTTGATAAATGTAGGTAGGTAAGTAGGTAGGTGGGTAATTTATTGATTCACAGACACACTTAAAAAATACAATCAAGCATTCACGTACCCTGCTAACAGCCTCTACTGGGTAACAACCAACATTCTCTCTTTCAAGTTCCAACAGCAGCTTAATGCAAACGCATGGCAGTGTAACAGAAACCAGGAAAATCACTTGAGGTGATTGGAAAAATGAAGCCTCCTCCCCTTTTTAATGAAACTAGCTACTGGTTGTTGGCAGAGTTACATTGGTGGTGGTGGCTTTATTTAGCCTACAGCACAGAATGAGTGAAGAAAAAACAATGTGTGAGAGAGTAGAAATGTTGGGGAAAGGGTAAAGAAAGCAAAAAGCAAGAAAAATGACATCCACTCCATTACCTTTCAGGAACTATAATCAACTGAATATTTTTGGCCTGTGCAATTTCTGACCAATCAAACTAAATATATCAACCACATATGGTAGTCCAGCTGGTTCTCAAGAAACCTACTTCTCTGGTAAAGAGCAGTGTGGGTTGCTGCTTTCCACTGGGTCAATCCTGAGTTGTGCATGTGTTACCAGAACCTCCTTTAGATGTGTATAATGCAGAGAGGCATCATGTGTACAACAGGGCTACAGAATTAATCTCGACCTCTCCAAAGCTCATGGGAAGACTCAGATGGGGATGAGTCACCATTTTAAAATATTTTCATACTGCACTCTAGAATTTTTCAAATCTTCCAGAGATTCTTGCCAAAATAATTATTGCCAATGCATCACTCCTCACCCCTTGCTTTAGGAGTCAAAGATTGCATAATGAATCATTGGCCCTTTATGTGTCATGTTCCCCGTTGTAAGGCATAGGTGCATCACAACGGGGAACATGCACATTAGGAAAGAGGAAGGGATAAGCATAATCCCTTAATCACTCACATACCCCTCAATTACCCATATCCATAAAGGAATCACCAACATAATAGAAACGCCCCTCAGACTGGACTTGGCACCCATAGAAAGATCGGGGGAATGCCTTCCCATTACCCCGAGGGACACACCTGCACCGGATGAAGGCGAGGAAACAAAGGAGAATGCCGGAGATCGCCGGAATCGCCCATCAGCAGACGCATCACAGTCCCAAGCACCCATCCGGTCCTGGCTTGAGGGTCAACGGGGGGTGGAGTAGGACAAGGTCCGCCACCGGGGTATAAACAGGACACCCTGCCAACACATAAGGATTCCCGTCTTTTTCATTGCATGCATACTGTTCCAATAAAGCCGGAAATCCTTAGACCCTCTAAGTGAGTCCGTGCCTTTCTTGGAGCAAGGCTGCCCTTGACATTATGGGCTTATGCAGTTCACCCAAAGGTTCCTAAAGGCTCCAGGACCTTGATTCTGTCCAAGGTTCTAATGGGCCTTTTCTCTCATGGCCCTCCTCTGTTCTGCCTTGCCATATGAGACAGTTCTCTCGGTGTGTCTTGGACCAACTGGTAAGTATCTTTCCTACAGGCTTTTCTAATAGTACTAAGATGAAGAGTCAGGGGTAGGGAAGAGAGACAATGCCACTTTAGGTGGAAAGCCAGATGTATGGCCCTGCATCCCCCTTCTGTACTTCATACCTATTCCTGTAATGGACATAAGAAGACAGATTACTTTTTCCACAATCACTTGTTATTCCTGTATTTTAACCAAATTACAGAAATGCATGAGATAGAAGTCTTGTGTGCCCTAACCTTTAAGATGGGTTAATTCTTTCCATCTTCCATCCTTCTTGCAAGGATTCTTTCTTTTCCAAGGGCGGGACACACCACAGTGTAGCAGATAACTATACATAATGCTTTATTGTGGCACACACCTTCCACAACAATAGGCTGCTGCTCTGGGGTAACTCCACCCTCCTAGGCCTCACAAGCTGATGTAGCCATGTAAATACATCTTTAATACTCAGTCCTTAAAACAAACAAAAGTCTCAAAGTCTGTCAATCTATTTTACATTGATGTAATTTTTCATATACTTCAGTATGTATTTCTTGAAAAAGATATCCTTAGTCTACAATAGCATCTTAAGCACATTGACTTCAGAAAGTTTCTTTTAAATAAAATTGTACCATTCTGGGCCACACTGAAGTACTGTGACTAAAGGAGACTGAAATCAAATATTTAAAACATAATAATGGAAAACAACCCCTAGAAATGCTCATGGAGTCCACTCCTCTGGCCTTAAATCTTTCCATGTGGCATGCTAGTTGGTCCCATCTTGTGTTCCATGCTTTTCAATATATTCATGAAGACACTCGTTAAATCTTCTGAGGATCTAAGATAATAAGATATCAAGGAGATAACAAAGAATGCATTTGAAAGGATAGACATCAGGTTTCCTTTGTTGGAGCTGTAAAAATATTGAGGGTTTACTGACCCATATGATTTGGTCTTGTGAATTAGTTGCATTTTTTTTTTAAAAAAATAGCATTTTAGTCAGAAGGAAACCTCATTGGTGTTACTATGTAGATGTTTTTCCCTGGCTAAAGAAATCAGAAAAAGGAACAAGGACATATGAAAATAAAAGACATAGGCTTGGAAGAGACAGTGGACAAGGACAATGGAACTGAAAAACAGGAAGCTTCACTGAAAGTTGATGAGCAATGAAGACCTCATATTGATTTGAAATAATGAACCAGCCTTATAGCTATAGATTTTTCTGTTTCATTTATTTTTCACAACCAGATTATCTCTGTTTCCCAAATCACTAAATCATTTTTTAAATTTCCAATCTGGATGCCAAGGCTTTAATCCAAAATAAAGCCTTTTTGCTTCCAAAATATTCCAGTTCTTATCTCTTGGGATATGGGGGACTGTTCTTTTCATCTTCAATCAGCAGATTAAGAAGAACCTGAGGGAAGGCAGCACATTCATAATTAATGTTTACTTTCTGCCTTTAAAAAATCAGCCTGAACAAGTGTGATATATACCCATTTGAGTAAGCTCTTGTGTACATGTTAGAACTATACATTGCACATTCAGTACGGTGCTACATCTCTAGATACCAGCTTTCATGTTAGTGTGAATTATTCTTTTAATCACTGAAGTTGGATTTCTTTTCAAGATACCCTTCTCTGACATTGCTCCAAGAGAAAATGTGTCAGAATGGCTAATGAGTATTACCACAAGTCCCCAGGAAATTGTCTGAATATCATTCTGTCAAAGGCATCAGAGGATGTTAAATATACAGGCTCACTGATCTACATGTATGAACAGATGCACAGCTCCTTTCCTGTTTTTCTACAAGTAACAGTCAAATTCCACATGCGTACTTTAATGTTTGTACTTGTTTTAACATTGGCAATGGTGAAATGATCCAATCTGCAACTAAGAAGAAGTGATGGAAAGCTTTATTCTAAATTCAGCAGGGAAATGTAAACTGGAAATTGAAGTTGTTCTGCACAGATGGAATTTCTCTGCAGTTTTATCTTAGAGAAAATCCAAGGGATTATTCGTTTGTCTGAAGGGGCTGTTAAAGATACAGCATCCTTAATTTGGTCAAATTTTAGACAGTTTGTGCAAGATTTTGTATGTAGTTTCTCCCCTAAGAATAACATTCTGGATTGGCTTCAGATTTTATCTTCATTAGAATAAAGCGTGTTTAAGCTTACTGTTATATCATATTGTTAATGCAGTGATGAACACTTTTTTCAGTTATACGATTTTTTTCTGTTATTTGTAAAATAATTTGTTATTTGTAAAATAATTTGAAAAACAAATAAAGTTTTCACGTACAACGACAATGCTTGTCAAGGCAGTCAATTTATATCATGATAGCATGCAGTATAATATAAAGTTTAGTATATATATAAATATTATATTTTTATTTTTATTGGATTTTTAATTGTAATGGTTTTATATTTTAATTTTGTTTTATTGTAAGCCGCCCAGATCCCCCCTGTTGGGGAGAGATGGGCGGTGAATAAATTTATAAATAAATAAATGAATGAATGAATGAATGACCAGAGAGCCAGTTTGGTGAAGTGGTTAAGGCATCAGGCTAGCTCTATTCCCGCCTTAGGCACAAACCCAGCTGGTGACCTTGGGCCAGTCACTCTCTCTCAGCCCTAGGAAGGAGGCAATGGCAAACCATTTCCAAAAAACCTTGCCAAGAAAACTGCATAAGGGATTTCATAAGAGATTGAATTCAGATGCATCATGCTAACTACAGGCCCGCTGAACTCAATGGACTAAAATTAGTCATGACTAACTTAACCTATTGAAATTAAGGGTTTTATTCTAATGAAGATAAAATCTGAAGCCAGTCCAGAACGTTATTCTTAGGGGAAAAACTACATACAAAACCTTGCACAAACTCTACTTCTGAAGCTTGCTAGTCAACTTTGTCAACACATAAACCCAAAGGCTGTATTATGTCCCATGGCCACAAAATAAACCCTGTGGCATTTGGGGCTAGCCAAGTTTACAACAGATGGTATCAGCATGAAGTTAATAGGGCTGCCTTTTGCACACCTGGTTTGAATTTGATGCATGTTGTTCCAAATGTTTTTTGTGGAAATCTGGGGTCATCTATTAACATCAAAGGACAGTGAGATTGGAGATGGCATGCTGGATCATATTTAAACATTTCTGGCAAAGATATTATTCAACTCTAGGAAAGCACTGTTAATTTAACTCTTTATCACAGACAGTTAAATAATCATCTAGGTATAGGAAGTCAATCTCATATTGCCCCTTGAACAACAATATCATATACCAATCTAGTTGAACTGGGTTTTATTGTTTCACCCAGCCTTCCCCTCTTAAAACTAGTCTGTACATTTTTACTATCAATCTTGCTTTTGTTTCATTATTTTGATGGACCACTTAAAAATGTTAACTTGCCTGGAAAAAATGAAAAATTATACTTTCATTGCTTTTTATAAATACTTCATTTAGAGAAACATCTTGAGTTTAATTGATTGGGACAAAGCTTACCAAAAATAATTGAAATGTCTTAGAAAGTCAAAAGACATGCTGATTCAGAAAGATAGGAGTTGAGAATGTTCCTCTTATGTATGCAGTTCAGATCAGGTTACTGCACTCCAAATTAAAGGCAGATACCTAGCTTCAAAAAATATTTTGCTTCTGATTGCAAAACACATATGATACTGCATTTTGCCATCATATATTATTTCATGTCACAGCATAAGTTAATGAGACATGACATGTGATGCAGTCAGTTCAGCAAAAATGCCTCCCATATTCTCTTTTCTTCCTTTTAATGATGAAAAGTTGCTCCTTTTTTGCGTCTGTTGAGATCACCCAACCTAATATGATATGGGTGGTCTTATCACTTTGAGGATATCAAACAATAACTATATGATCAATAATGATTTCTAAAGACTGTTCATGGCTTTCCAGCTGGAATGAATACTGCTCAGAATTATGTGCAATGAATACAGCAGTATGTTAAAGTAGGCAGGGCACAAAACTTAAACATTAATATTTTTACTGTAGGTAAAGGTAAAGGTTTCCCTTGACGTAAAGTCCAGTCGTGTCCGACTCTAGGGGGCGGTGCTCATCTCCGTTTCAAAGCCTTGGAGCCGGCGTTGTCCATAGGACACTTCCGGGTCATGTGGCCAGCATGACTCACGGAACGCCGTTACCTTCCCGCCGAAGCGGTACCAATTAATCTACTCACATTTGTATGTTTTCGAACTGCTTGGTGTGCAGAAGCTGGGACGAGCAACGGGAGCTCACCCCGCCGCGCGGTTTCGAACCGCCGACCTTCCGATTGACAGCTCAGCGGTTTAACCCGCAGCGCCACCGCGTCCCTATTTTTACTGTACTTAATTATTTAACTTGTTAAATCTTAACATAGACACACTCATAATGTGATCCTCATCACCTTGCATGTTAACTGATGTCAAGGTTTGAAACAATGTAAGAATATGAGCAAAAACACCCTCCCCAAATCAAAACTATCCTCATTCTCTTCCTTCTCTCTCTCTCTCTCCCTCTCCCATGAAAAATGCAAAAGCATAGACAAATCTAATTTGCAGAGAAGGAGACAGAAGACAAGGTAGTAAGGTGATAGTAAGAGAAGGGGTTGGTTGATGAAGGTCATCAGAATCTTGGAGATGTAGAAAGCCTCAATTGACTTCCTGGATTGTGCACCTACACTTTAAACTAGTGTTTCACAACCTTGGCAATTTCCAGATGTGTAGACTTCAAATCCCAGAATTCCACAGCAAGCCTGGCCACTGATGAGAATTCTGGGAGTTGCCAAAATTGAGAAATGCTGCTTTAAAACAACTGATATTCCCTCTGTATAATCTTTATGGCAGTCTCTTTCAGTGACTTCATTATACTTCCACTGTTCTCTCAGTGGCCCTTGGGTCCAGAATATATTTTTAAATATATATTTTATCGTAGCCCCTGTGATAAAAGGAGGGAGGATAAAGCAGCAAACATGGACTTTGGGGAATTATGGCTAGAAGTAAACTTAATATGATGTGAAGATATAGCAGTTCCTTTGGGAAATAAGCAAAATTGCTTGTCTGTATGCCTGTTTCATTTCCACAAACTCAGATTTAAAGGAGAAGCCACAACTGTGGGTGGCATGAGAATGGAAATATGATCTTTTAATGTTTTGTCTCTTTCCCTTCCTCCCTTCAACTGATTTTTAGGTGAAGGATTTGGACCATAAAAAAAATGCATCTCAGACTAATCCCCACAACTGTAGTATGTTTTCCTCAACAGGCATTGTAGGAATGGGTAGTGGAAAGTTTTAATATCCCTTCCCTCTGTAATTCTGTTTCTTTTCTATTGTTGCTGCTATTACTTTTTAATAATACAAGAAACCTGATCATAAATCTCCCACATCAACATACAATTGTTATCTTGTAGAGTGACTGGGAACGTCCTTGTTATAAAAGATAGGCAATAGTCCTGGATTTAATTTTTTTTCTGCTCCCTGCATCCTCATCTTCATCATGCCAGTACACCTTTGTAGCAGCACAGAGTATTTTCTTGGTTCTCCTTACCAACTTTGGAGACCTGCCAAAATTTACAGCACCCTGACAGATTCAACCTATCTCAAAACTAAACTCATTTGACTCTACCACTGTTTCTGCCAGAAGAACGATGAGAAAAAGGAAGAAGTGTGCTATAGATCTAAGAAGGAGGATGTAGTTTATTGACTTCACTGCAAGTTTTTTCTTTTTTTTTATCTGTATTGTAATTGAACAAAATGGTGGAGTCACCACAGAATCAAAAGCAAGAAAGTCTGATCTTGTTTAAGCATTCAAAGTAGTAATAAAAGGAAAAACAATGGGCCGGTAAATGAGAAATAAATATATTTATATATTACTAAGAGTAATTGCACACTGAGTCTTAATGTAAGATATAGCTCTTTCCTCAACCAGCATTGAGAAGAAAGACATTACGGCAGTCTTATGTGGAATTTGAAAGTTTGCACCCCAAGAACAGCTATCATTGGGAGTGTGACAAGGAAGAGGGGACTTTTTATCATGCATGGTGGACCTGTGAAAAAGCAAAGAAATTTTGGGTGCAAATCCATACAATGATGTAAAAGATATTGCAGACTAACATCATGATGAAAACCAAAATTATTTTTACTGGGTTTTATGGACAAGGAATTAGAAATATGGGAAAATAATTTTGTATATGGTAACTGTGGCAAGATTATTGTACATAAAAAGTTGGAAAAGTACCGAAATACCTACAGTGGAAGATTGGATTATAAAATTAACCAAACTTGCAGAAATGGTGATACTGACCAGTCCGGTCAGAGAAAAAAATGAGAAAGATTTTTTTAGAAAGACTGGAAACCTTATATGGGCTTCTGGTGGGAATGGCAGACCTAATGGCTGTGTCTGCTGGTTCAGCAGGCAGAGCTGACCACACGGCAACTTTTTTCAGGCTCAGGCAGGCTTTCCTGAAGCCCAGAAACATTCTCCGGATCAAGGAGGATACCCATTTTGGGTTTTTTTTTGTAGTCTTTATTCTTTTTTTGAAGCCTAATAAAATTTACTATATATAAAAAAGAAACCTGATATGGACTTTTTGTTGAAAGAAGAAAAGATTGAATTGATGATTTGGGGATTTGGGGATTAAAAAGGGCCAAAGAGGATAGGGAAAAGAATAAGATGATAATTACTTGATAGAAAGAAGGGTTGAAGGCATAATTGTATGTTTTCTTCTCTTTTCATTCCTTTTCTTTTTTCTTTTTCTTACTTTCTATCTTTTTTAAAATTTTGTGTTCTATTGAAAAATTATACATACACACACACCCAACTATCAAGTGAATCATAATAAATATAGGAAAGAAACAAAGAAAATTAATAGTAGAAATAGCAATAATAAATGTGAAAATATGTAACAGAGACATGTCTGCCCACTTTACCTCTCCTAAATGATTTTAAACTCCTTGTACAAGATTGGCAATGTAAGAATCAGAAAAGTACTGTACTTAGCTGCAGAAATCTGAACTTTCATTTCAGAAAAAGAACCCAAATTCAGCATGTACTATTTGATGATGATGCCTACACCAACTAGTCATGCAATTAGCTCCATCTGCCATATTTGTAATACTTAAAAAAACATGACTTCAGCAGCAAATGCATCTATCCAGTTATACTGCAATTTCTGCAATATAACTGATGGCACATGGAAAGAAGAATAGGAATGAATCTTCTATCATCATCCTCTACCCTCTACGTTCTAACTGTTCCTTTATGAAGGGAACATAGAATCATAGAATCATAGGGTTGGAAGATATATGGATGTAACTTCAGTGTACATCAGTCCTCTTCAGGCATTCAAAATCTGTATATATGTGGAAGAAGCACAGATATGCCACCACTTTTATATCCAATTTCTCAGTGTTGACAGCTAAGTTCTGAAATGTGGTAATTATGTTTGGTTGAAGACAGTTCCAGTTTTCAAGGGGATTGGAAACCCTGACCGCATAGGAATTTTGATCTTGTGGAGGACTGGGATCCCAGCCAGTCAAATGCAGCTCAGAGAGTCTTCAGCACAGGAAAATCAGAAGTATAGTTGGCAGAACTGGAGTGTACATCTCCAGCTCTCTGCACATTTAAAAAATGTACATCAAGAGAGCAAAGGATCCTATTACAGGAAAGGACTTAAATTAGGGACAATAGGTGTGATCCTACATTCATTTCATAAATTCTGTGCACATACTCCCAGGCAGTGGAAAACAGCCCAGGAAGCAGCCCAGGAAAGAACTTTGCAGCTATATCTCTAGCTAGATCTTACTGTTGTGAGGGACAGAATACTGCATAGTTGAACAAAGTCAGAATGGAGATTTGGGTGCAGATAAAGTGATGATAGACACAAGAATCTTAAGTTACAAAAACTACGAGGAATCAGAGACCAACAGAAATGTGGGGAAATCATCCTGGAAGAGGCATGGGGTTTTATAGTTACCCACTCCACTCTGGTGCCAGCCATGTTTCCATTTGGTTAGCAATTCAATAACAATTAATAAAACACTTGGGCTTATAATATTCTATCCTTCCTCTAAGTCCTGAAGTTTACTACACCCATATACCCTGCATTGATCCTTTCCACTGGACCAATTTGTAGGATCATTTTATGAGATAAAAATCACCTTAGGGGATTTGTCTATTGTCAATTTCCATGGAGAGAAATCCCTTCATAAAATTATATCGGTAGAAGTAAGGTATATCATATCTCTCAAATGCACCAGAAAATGCATCTCTCAAATGCACTTTTTTCCAGTATCAGATAATATAAGTTCTTTCCTGGGCAAGTGCTTTCATAATCTCACTTAAGAATAGGAAAACTGAGGGAAATACTACCTTATGGTACAAAACCATGTGACTCAGCTTTCCCCTATTCTCCTGCAAAGTACCATGGTATTTCAAAGATTTATTCTGACATGATGGATTCACTACATCAGATTGAAGTCTCATCCTCCCTTGGCCAATATCTATATACATTTGCACAGAGAGAAAGAGGACTGAGGCCAAACAAGCATGAAATGCAAAATCTTCATTCTGTAATATTCTATATAAAACTCAAGACACAGCCATTTTCAACACCAATAATTTATGATAATGAATCCCTTCCCATATTGCTATGCTAATTAACACCTACTGGGGAAAGCAAGTCTTTATTTCTATTCAAGCATAAATAAATAAAGTATTAATTTATTCTAAACCAACAAGTGTGTTATGACATTTCCCAGTGGAATCTCCATTCCACTGCAAAAACTGCCAGTCCAAACAGTATCTCAAGGAACCACTCTATCCAACCAACACTGACCTGCTAAAGTAAGGCATGTAGTGTGCATAAAACCTAAGGAGGGTAACTATTTTCTGTGGTAAGGTAGTTACATCTAGTTTGCATACCATCATGCATTTGATGTATAGAATGCACAACATGGTAAAACTAACAGTTCTGATGGTGGCTTATTATATTATAATAGGTGAACATTTATAATATATCCCAAACTTTTCAGAAACACGTTAATTCTTGCTGTAGAAATATCAAATGCCTTGTTACTTACTATACCTACTCTATTTAAGATTAACAGACTGAAAATGATTAAAAGCCCATCTATATTTTCTGCTGTCTTCTATATTTTCTACATGATTGCTCACTAACAGTAATAACGATCAGGGCCCTGTGAAGAGAAGTTGGCTTGCATATTGCTGGAATCCCAGGGAATCCTATATGTTTTTGTTTACCCATCTGATCCCATTAAGTCCTTGGACCTGCTTATCTTAGAACGAAGTAGAATTGAAAAACTTATTTCCATGCAAGGAGTAGCGCGTATATGCATTGACTCTCTGTCTGTAGCTTGCTCCCATGTTATAATAAACTGGATTGCCTTTTTTTAATGGCTGTATAGTCAGATTGTGCAAGGTTTTTAAAAAAATACTGAATACCCTACAGCAACAGCCCAACATTTTTATAGCTTCTTGCTTCTTCTTTTTTAAAAGCCTCCAATTTAGTTATGTTGAGGCCATGTACTTTTCTTCGGCAAAATACTTTCTAAAAGTGGTGGTGGAAAAGAAGCAGTCACGTAACAAGTCTATCCTTATTCCAGGATGAGAAGTTATGTCCTGTTCTTTAAAAAAGACATTAATGTATGTCCCAATCTCTGTAGGGTAGCTTTCCCCTGCCTGACTATCTCCAAATGGGTAGAGCTGTAGCTTCCAGAATTTGCAGACCTTGTCATCAAACAAATTCTGGTAGTATCCAATTTGGAAGACATCAGGCTGGCTGGGCACACAGAAAGGCTCCAATAACAATAATACCAAAGAAGTATTTAATCTTAATTTAAAAGCTCGAAATTAGTTCAGAATATCAGCAAACTCACCTGTCCTATTTCAGGCACAGTGGGGCTGAATTCAGCAAAAGGCTGACAATTTCTGACAACTCTATGGGCAGTTATTTCACTGGGACTTGTATACTGCTTGGATTAAGTTTTCAGAATGGGGAAATGCATGCAGTGTATATGGATGTAGGTATGGTTCCTTATCTGATACCAATTTGTTCAGAGAAAGATGTTCAACCAAACTGATGATAAATTTTTCAAAATATAAATGTGCCACAAAAATGGTATGTTATATTCAATTGCTATTTACTAAAGGGGAAGCCCACAGTGAATGGTAAAAGAAGGCAACCATTTTTTTTAATGGCACAGCCATTTGGAATGTATTAATATTGATGAAGATTCTTTTTTGCTTATGTGTTCTTTAACTGATGTGCCTGTAAGTTATGTGACTAAAAAACGTAGAAAGTTTGTCTCCATAATATACATGTTCTGAAGCAGATGAATTTCTTCCCACTTAGAGTTTTAGGGAACTGAAAAAACTGCAACTCTGCTATAATACTTAAAAGCATTGCAAAATGTCTAAAAAGGCTAACTAAGGGTAGTAACATACAAGAGAATGGAATCAAGAAACCAATAACATGAATAGCAACAATTGAACATATGTGTATGCTCACACATCATATGAAATCATACTTTGGTTAAACCATTTTTGTTGAAATAGCCATCATGGTCTGGCTGTCATAATACTAAATGATACACTGTTTGACATATCACAATAGCTGAGTTCACACATCATCATACTGAAATCAAACAAGTCACATAATGACTTAAGTGCAACATGAAAACCTTGCCTACATCTTCTCAATTCTTTCAGTAGTTCTGTCTCTGAACTTCCCTGGAATTCTCCAGTAGTGTTGTTAAATAATGCTTAAGGAGCCAATGGGTTTATGCCTCAATTCAAGTGTAATGTGGTGAGGAAGGGAGTGCAAATCCACACCTTATTTATCACATTTATAGTTTACATTCTAGGCTGATGGATGATCTAGATCAGATCCCCTATGATGGGGAAGAATCATAAGCTAAATCAGTTGTATATTTTCCCCCTACAGGATAACAGCTGCATGAAATCAGAATTCTTCTTCACAAGCTCTCTTTTAACATTGTTATCCTGACTTAAGAGGTAACCATTATTATATGTTCACCATCCCCCAACAGGCAGAACAAGCAGCCCCAAACAAGTACACACATTTATGCCAATTGTTTTAATAAATAAAGTACTGTGCAATCACATTATACTCTAATCATTTGTTTACCAGCATTAAAGGCTGTAAGTCTCTGCTTTCAATTTTTTATTAAATAGTAACTTGACAAAGTGTAATCCAATATCTGTCAATTTAACCAACAAAGACCTTGGAACCCTATGAAAGGAACCAGAATAAATAAAGCAGATGAAGCTTACCAAGTCAGATTTGACAAGAGTACAGATCTCTTATTGCATAGAAACCATTCTAAAATATAAGCTTGTGTTTATCATGTTGGTTTGGTTCATGCAACATTTTAATTCCAAATCCCTAACTAGCAAAACAAAGCCACTGTGTTCACATAACATGCTATGCCCAAGCAAACAAACCCATATTTTGACTTAATTTGAAAGTTTTTGGGAAACTACTGTAGGTAATTCCCATTTTATCTTTGTATTCTGCATACTCTCAGTCAATCCCTCTTTCCAGATCAGAGGAAACACATATTTCACTCAGTTCAGCCAGCAAAAATATAGATTGATGTTTATTTATTGAACATCAGCAAACAGCAACATTATGGTTTGAAATAAGTGTTTTGAACTTAGCCTCATACCTCATTAAAGTGACCCCTCTATTTTCATGCTTAGTTTAATCTTAGTTGGTTAAGGTTTATTAACCATGGAAGCCTGAAAAAAAGAGGAGCTTTTTTAAAAAATAACAAAGGGTTAAACTCTTTTTCCAATTGTCAATTCCTTTGGCGCATATATACATATACAGTATATATACATATACATATACTTTTGCCCTAGTGATTCTTATGTAAAGATCTAAACATCATGTTCTTCCTATATATGGCAAAACTGATGTTTGTAGAAGACAACATGTAGCAATACAGGCTTAAATATGGTTTTCTTTGCCTGTTACGTTATCTGAAGCACTTTTCAGCATATAAAAGGCCATTTCAATCATTTAGCCTATCAAGAACATTATGCACTGCATCCGAGCCAAAGTCAGAGTAATCCGGGCTCCTTAACAGAGTATGTGGGGCTATCAGATTGGGGGGCAAAATGATTCTAAATCTCTTTGCTACTATTTAATGGTCATCTGAATGTTTGCAGCCCAAATCTATTTTCCCCTGATACTGAACTATCTCCTTTCTTGTAATTTGAACTGAAACCTATCTTTTATAACAGCACCCAGCAAGCCTGTTCTCTTATCTGCTCAATAATTTTTCAGTGCTTTGATGGCAGCTATTAAACAGAGAAACATATTTATGGGCAGGGATCCCTAATCTGATTACTTTCCAAGAATTTTCCCAAAAAGTCACCACTGGCCTCAGCTCTCTGCTGTAAGTTTTCTCTGACTTTTCAAATGTAATTTGCTTCCTCAAGCCTGTTTGCACACAGAGGAGCTCCTGGTCCCTATGTAGCCCCCCATCCAAATGGCTTACAAAGCCTAAATCTACTATGTTTCAGCAGAACTGCATTGTGAGTCTTCCAACCACTGTCTGAGCTAGAAGTCCTCAACTATGCACCTCTTGCTACTGTCAATCAAGAAACGAAAACTTTCACAAAACCATGGTATACAGAAAAGCTTTGTGGGAGAACCATAGTAATCTAGTCTTTTAATTTATCCCTGTTTGCTTGATAGAGTTTAGTTTCTGTTTTTAAACAAACATTGCACTATACCCAGGTTACCTGTACTATACAGAGAAACTTATGTCAATATTTGACTAAGCTAACCAAACGTCTCAAAATCATAATCCCTAGCAGCTAGTCTAAATTCCCCTCCTTTCATGCTCTTCAGAATAGTGAGGAGCTAAAGGTTGCTGTTTGTCACCATAGGATGTGGCTATTTGCCTGAGGAAAGTTATGTCTCCAACGCGCACACATAAACACAGATTAATACAGATTATTTGAAGTTTAACACTGCAATGACTACCAGTAACCTTCTTATATTATTTAGTGACAGACAGTTTTGGTTCTAATTACGAATATAGAACCACAAGTGTTTTTCATACAAAGGGGAAATGCAACTGAGAATGCAGGATATACTGTTCATTAGGAAAAAAGGGAACTGAGTTTAAGAAAGTCATCTTTCTCATAAGAGAAAAAACTTAGAAAATCAAACACCTATAGAGGTTCTGAAGAATGACTAAGCAAAGTTTTTCTGCAGATTCAGAGAGGTTTTACAGCAATCTACAGGCAGCTGAAGCCTTTCCTCTTAAAGGTTTATTCTAATTCATCTTATTAACATCATTAGATAAAGCTTTGTTAAGCACCATGACATTAGACAAGTGCACTGTGTGGAGTGAGAGAATTCTGAAAGAGAAAATGAAATAGTATTAGATTATCTTGTAATGTTAGTCCAGAGTTGGACTTTTATATCCTGCCTATTTTCAAAGCAATTTTTAAAAAATACTGGTGGAGGTGGTTGTAGATGAAATTTTGAAGTAACCTGCTTTCTTCTTTCAAAAAAGGAAAAAGAAACTTGCCAAGGGGTGCCAGGTTGGCTTCTTTCAACTTAGCAACCCCATCATGGGGACCTGGTGGTTGGATTGACAGGGCACCTGCACTCAAACTACTGCTGGTGAATGCCAAGTCTGTCTGTAATAAGACCACGCTCATTCACGACTTGTGGATGAGCAGATAGATCTGATGTGTGTTACCAAAACCTGGCTGAGGGAAGATGGAGATATTGCCCTCCCAGAAATTTGTCTAGCCAGCTTTCAGGTCCTGCAGCACTCTTGATGCCAAGGCCAGGGAGGTGAGAGCTTGTCTGTGACTAGGACCTTTGTTCCTGGGGTGACAGGGTATGATTGCCTGTGTGTAAGGTTGTTGGGCTGTAGCAATAAGTTAGGGTGTGGGGGGGGTTGTTTTTTGTTTTGGTGTGCTGGCCACCCTGCTGCTCAATAGGGTCCCACCTTAGAACCCAGGTGAAAGATGAGTAAGAGTGAATCTGACTGAATAAGAGTACATGCCCAGGTTTGGCTTACTCTGTGGTTATAAGAGAGATGAAGGTTTCTTTTGCATTGGTGGGCTATCATCCAGTGGCATTCAGGAATTCAATTCCCTTTTGCGTAAGAGCCAGCCTGTGGAGTTAGCACAATAAAGTATCTTCCCAGTTCCCTAGCAATGCAAATTTTCTGCCCTTGTCTACCTCAAAGGGGAACCTATCAAGTGACCTTAGTTCCATCATATTGTCTCCTTTCTTACAGATCCTGGAAAAAGTTTATCTTACCTATTTTCCTTTCTGACTTAACTCTCTGTCTTGATGCCAGTCCTTCTTTTCATGGCATCAGCCTAGTAACAGAGCTTTAGGTATTTGCAAAACCAAGTGGATCCTCCAAATGTTCCCTCACTGGCTGATGAGTGAAGGACAATGGTTGGGTTTGCACATCATGCTAAACTAGTCAGTGGCTCAGTGCGGGAGTTCAGTACGTCATATAAACCAAAGCAATTCATCAATTCACTGAATCCTGTCTCAGTCATGTTAATGTGTGGTGCTAGCAGAGGCAGTATACAGATCCTTCCCTCATGAAATAAAGGGCACATATTGATGACACAGATGCCCCCAAGTTTCTCAGCAGGAACTGAAGGAAGGTCTTGTTCTCAGTGCCCCACACAGAGAGCAGTTCCTTGGAGTAACAAATAAGATATAAAAATAGCTGTAGAGAATTTGGAGGGAAAGTGTAAAGGGAAAACAAAGAATAAATAACCACAAATTAAGCAGTCCAAAAGGGCCTGTTTAGAAATGTGCTATGTTAAACATTCATCATGGAAAAATTAACCAGCCATTTGTGAATCTTTAACAAGCTTCTGCTTGAAAGTGATCCTCTGTGTGTCAGTGTAGTGATAAGAAGAAGCCGCTATTTCTGGCCTTCTTATAACCAGAAATATCTCAAATAATACTCACTGGCTTCTTTTTAAAATCATCCTTACAGTAAGGCTTTTCAGAATTATAATTCTCTCTTTCCCTCATTCATACACATAAAGATACCAACAACAGCCCCAACTACTTCTGGCCTATTTAAAATGTTCTTGGAACATCAGAAGCCTTCAGTCAAAGACCTGGTTTGTTGTTGTTTATTCGTTTAGTCGCTTCCGACTCTTCGTGACTTCATGGACCAGCCCACGCCAGAGCTTCCTGTCGGTCGTCAACACCCCCAGCTCCCCCAGGGACGAGTCCGTCACCTCTAGAATATCATCCATCCATCTTGCCCTTGGTCGGCCCCTCTTCCTTTTGCCTTCCACTCTCCCTAGCATCAGCATCTTCTCCAGGGTGTCCTGTCTTCTCATTATGTGGCCAAAGTATTTCAGTTTTGCCTTTAATATCATTCCCTCAAGTGAGCAGTCTGGCTTTATTTCCTGGAGGATGGACTGGTTGGATCTTCTTGCAGTCCAAGGCACTCTCAGAATTTTCCTCCAACACCACAGTTCAAAAGCATCGATCTTCCTTCGCTCAGCCTTCCTTATGGTCCAGCTCTCGCAGCCGTATGTTACTACAGGGAACACCATTGTTTTAACTATGCGGGCCTTTGTTGTCAGTGTGATGTCTCTGCTCTTAACTATTTTATCAAGATTTGTCATTGCTCTTCTTCCAAGGATTAAGCGTCTTCTGATTTCCTGACTGCAGTCAGCATCTGCAGTAATCTTTGCACCTAGGAATACAAAGTCTTTCACTGCTTCTACATTTTCTCCCTCTATTTGCCAGTTATCAATCAAGCTGGTTGCCATAATCTTGGTTTTTTTGAGGTTTAGCTGCAAACCAGCTTTTGCACTTTCTTCTTTCACCTTCATCATAAGGCTCCTCAGTTCCTCTTCACTTTCAGCCATCAAAGTGGTATCATCTGCATATCTGAGATTGTTAATGTTTCTTCCAGAGATTTTAACTCCAGCCTTGGATTCCTCAAGCCCAGCTTGTCACATGATGTGTTCTGCATACAAGTTGAATAGGTAGGGTGAGAGTATACAGCCCTGCCGTACTCCTTTCCCAATCTTAAACCAGTCCGTTGTTCCGTGGTCTGTTCTTACTGTTGCTACTTGGTCGTTATACAGATTCTTCAGGAGGCATACAAGATGACTTGGTATCCCCATACCACTAAGAACTTGCCACAATTTGTTATGGTCCACACAGTCAAAGGCTTTAGAATAGTCAATCAAACAGAAATAGATGTTTTTCTGAAACTCCCTGGCTTTTTCCATTATCCAGCGGATATTGGCAATTTGGTCTCTAGTTCCTCTGCCTTTTCTAAACCCAGCTTGTACATCTGGCAATTCTCGCTCCATGAACTGCTGAAGTCTACCTTGCAGGATCTTGAGCATTACCTTACTGGCATGTGAAATGAGTGCCTCTGTTCGATAGTTTGAACATTCTTTAGTGTTTCCCTTTTTTGGTATGGGGATATAAGTTGATTTTTTCCAATCTGATGGCCATTCTTGTGTTTTCCAAATTTGCTGGCATATAGCATGCATTACCTTGACAGCATCATCTTGCAAGATTTTGAACAGTTCAGCTGGGATGCCGTCATCTCCTGCTGCCTTGTTATTAGCAATGCTTCTTAAGGCCCACTCAACCTCACTCTTCAGGATGTCTGGCTCTAGCTCACTGACCACACCGTCAAAGCTATCCCCGATATTGTTATCCTTCCTATACAGGTCTTCTGTATATTCTTGCCACCTTTTCTTGATCTCTTCTGCTTCTGTTAGGTCCTTGCCATCTTTGTTTTTGATCATACCCATTTTGGCCTGGAATTTACCTCCAATGTTTCTAATTTTCTGGAAGAGGTCTCTTGTCCTTCCTATTCTATTGTCTTCTTCCACTTCCGTGCATTGCTTGTTTAAAAATAATTCCTCGTCTCTTCTGGCTAACCTCTGGAATTTTGCATTTAATTGGGCATATCTCCCCCTTTCACTGTTGCCTTTTGCTTGCCTTCTTTCTTGGGCTACTTCTAGTGTCTCAGCAGACAGCCATTTTGCCTTCTTGGTTTTCTCTTTCTTTGGGATGTATTTTGTTGCCGCCTCCTGAACAATGCTGCCAACTTCTGTCCAGAGTTCTTCCGGGACCCTATCTACTAAGTCCAGTCCCTTAAATCTATTCTTCACCTCCACTGCATATTCCTTAGGAATATTAGTGAGCTCATATCTAGCTGATCTGTGGGTCTTCCCTAAGCTCTTTAGTCTGATCCTAAATTGTGCAAGAAGAAGTTCGTGATCTGAACTACAGTCAGCTCCAGGCCTTGTTTTTACTGACTGTACAGATGTCCGCCACCTTTGGCTGCAAAGGATGTAATCAATCTGATTTCGGTGTTGTCCATCTGGTGAAGTCCATGTATAAAGCCGTCTCTTAGGTTGTTGGAAGAGAGTGTTTGTTATGCAGAGTGAGTTGTCTTGGCAAAATTCTATCAGCCTATGTCCTGCTTCATTTTGTTCTCCCAGGCCATACTTACCTGTAATTCCAGGTGTCATTTGACTGCCCACCTTAGCATTCCAGTCTCCTGTGATGAAAATAATGTCTCTTTTAGGCGTGTTGCCCAGTAGGTGCTGCAGATCCTCATAGAACTGCTCTACTTCAGCTTCTTCAGCATTTGTGGTTGGGGCGTATATTTGGATCACTGTGATGTTAGATGGCTTGCCCTGAATTCGAATTGAGATCATTCTGTCGTTTTTTGGGTTGTATCCAAGCACTGCTTTAGCCACTTTACTATTAATTATGAAGCCTACTCCATTTCTTCTGTGGTCCTCTTGTCCACAGTAGTAGATCTGGTGGTCATTTGATGTGAAGTGGCCCATTCCAGTCCATTTCAGTTCACTGACGCCCAAAATGTCTATCTTTAATCTTGACATCTCACCAATAACCACATCCAATTTGCCCTGGCTCATAGATCTTACATTCCAGGTTCCAATGGTGTGTTGATCCTTAGAACATCGGATTCGCCGTTCACCACCAGCACCGTCGGCCGCTAGCCGTCCTTTCGGCTTTGAGCTAGCTGCGTCGTCACGTCTGGGGCTAGTTGAGCTCATCCTCTGTTCCTCCCCAGTAGCATTTTGACCATCTTCCGACCTGGGGGTCTCATCTTCCGATGGTATACCGACATATCTCTGGTTGTACTGATCCATTTAGTTTTCACGGCAAGAATACTGGGGTGGGTTGCCATTACCTTCCCCAGGGATCGCATTTAATCTGACCTCTCTGTCATGACCTTCCCATCTTGAGTGGCCCTTCACGGTTTAGCTCATGGCATCATCGAGGTGCTCAAGCTCCAGCACCACAACAAGGTAACAATCCTTTGCTGAAGAAAGACCTGGTTAACTGACCCAAATTAATATGCTTTTTTTTCTCCATAACAGAAACAACTACATATTTTTCACACTATCTGTCAAGCCCACCCCTCTCTTTGGCATACATGTTATGATAAAAGTGACAAGATGACAGACTGTCTTGTCAAAATTTAGTCTCTAGACCTCACATAGCTGACGTCCTTTGGTCCATGACTTATAGTCCCCAACTCCAACTGTCTTTTGCTTGTCTACTTCCTTCCTGTCAGTGGAACATTGGAGTGGCTTATAAGCTTTGCAAATAAATCAATAAACAAACACAAGCCTGTCCTTCTTTATTGTTTTCCCCTTCCAACTGTTTTCTTGTGAGAGAAAGTTCTATTGCCAGTCTCTGTTCTCTCAAGCACACTTTTTCAGCCTGCTGTGCCTGAATTTCTTCAGGCACATCCACTGGATTTCTCTCCCTCATCAGCAGAAAAATTCCTGAATGTAAATACCATGACATTTCTTCAGAGCTATAATTGGCCACATTTTGCCACAGAAGCTGTCCCTTTCTTTCAAGCCTCATTTTCCATCTTCTTTCAGACTCCTTTTTTCAGTACAGTCCATTCTCTTGGGTGCTAAAGATACTCTTCCCCCACTTCCTTGTTCCAAAACTAGTTCTGAAAGACCTGATTGGGTCTCAGATCACCAGTTGTTTCAAAGGCTTCTGTGTAAGCAGTATCAATGAGCTTGCTCATTTGTTTGTACTTTCTTCCTGCAGGCAGGTACAGAACATAGGGTTTTAATTATCAAGGCTTATGTTGTATTTATATTGCTTTACCATGTATCCCAATTTGACTGGGATTGTCTCTGTTTTGGGCTCCAGTCAGGGCATCTCAGTTGGTTTATAAGAACAGACTTCGAAAGGAAAACTGAACAGACCCAAAAGGGGAAGCTCAGTTTTAGCCATTTGTCACAACGTGTTTCCCCTTTCCTGCCAAACCAGCAGATTTACACAGATCTATTTTCTCTGTGATCCATCCATAGCAAAACACCAGTGACAGTAATAATGAACATGCACAAAGCATTTTTGTTTCATGATACCCTAACCAGGGCTGGGCAGACTTAGAAATAATTGTTCCAAAAGTGTTATCTGACAAAAAAAAACCCTGCTCTCTGCATGAGCATACTGTAGGCTGACGAGGAAGATTTTTTTAAAAATACTTGGCTTTGATGTAAAACTCCCCTGAGATTCAGAGAAGGTAACTGGACCTACTTATATTTTAAGTGTTTACATTCATAAGTGAGGAAATATTCACCAACATATGAATTTATTCCTTTTTAAAATCTTTGTGCTGATAAGAGAACCATACTATCAATCATTACTCATCAACATTTTGAAAAGCTCTCTCTCTCCACTTTTCTCTCACACAAACACACATGCTGCCTTCAAGGAAGACTGATGCAACAGGCATGGACTGTATGGGAACAGAACAGAAAAACTTAAAAAGTTTTTTTTAAAAAGCTGAAAAAAACATCATGGGGTGCAAGGTTCCTGCCTAGATGTTTAATACGATCTAGCAAATCTATTTGAGAGTGCTGTTCTCCTGCTTGTCTCTATATGTTCTCTACTTGTACTACATAATGCAAAATGGCATACTTCAGTGTCCTGTTCCCCTAGAAATAACTAAAATCTGAGTCATGCTACCCAGTGAAGTAAATGACACATAATATCAAAGTACACTTGTCTTAGTGAGTCACTTAGTTTAGAAGTTCATTTATGAACCTTAGTCCAATCTCATTAAAAATGACACCCAGGTTTCTATTTACTTCCTCAAAGAGGTTTGGGAAAAGACTCTGTTAGAGGAACATTTCCAAATTCAGCTTCATGAAAGGGATATATTTCTTTCTCCCACCTCAGCAACAATGGGAACTTACCATTGGTAACTAGATGATGTTGATTTGCTACTCTGTCTTTGGTCCAGAGAAGTAATTTCCATAAATATTAAGGTACTATTTTTTCTTTTACTCTTTGATTTATGACAAAGTCTTTCGTTAAACAAGCATGGAAAATAAAGCAGAAAAAGTGTCCCACATATATATATATTTTTGTCCATGGATACAGGTCATATTTGAAATAGAGATCAAATGTCATATACCATCATTAATTATGAACTAATAATCCATGACAGATGCCAAAAGCCTTCATGGTTAACTGCAAAGGGCATATGCACTGAGTTGCATCCTAGGATGTGTGGGATCCCCAATCTACTCTCTTTATTGCAAGCCCTCCTTGTGGATACCAATGGGGAAAGAACAGATCTCCTGCTACAAATAGACAGTCAGTGTCTCATGTTGGGGCTACTAGGGTTTCTGCTTGTAAAACTGTCCACCTCTGTATTTCTGTTCTATCCTAAATGATGGTGATGGCTCTTTTGTAAGGGGTGTATGCATGTGCCCAATTGTCAACTGTCCAATTTAGAACTGAGAAAGCAGCATCAGCCATAGAACTATAGGGCTTATGTTAGTGATTTTGGCCAGCTAAATTGACATGAGTCACGAACTGCCAAAAGGCATAACAGGCTCCTAACCACACTGGATTGCCTTGTCTGAAAATGTAACAAGGGAGTCTGTTTGACTATGGCTAGAATCGCCTTTGATTTTTCCACTAAAAGTGTCTGCTAGAGCACACAGCGATTATCTTTGGATAAAATATGCCACATATATGCTATCTTTTCTACTTTTCTAGGTAGTCAAATGTATCTAAAGCAGGGGCAGGTGACCAGATTTTGTTTTGTTTTTGAGAAGGACAAGTTGTGTTCCTTTCTTCAAAATGATTAGTGCAATCCTATGCCAGGCTTCACACAAGCTTCACTCAAACTCCTTCATTCAAAAGCTGGATAACAGGACCTTGAATGACTCAGCACAACGAGATAGAAGCTTTACTTCAAGGAGAAACCGTGTCTATGCAAAAAATAAACTACTATGATAAACAAGAATCCAAATATATCTATGTGTAGGCATCAACCCCTAAGATTTAGATCCTAAGGCTTTTTCTCCAACTTTTGTGGTTACCCTGACTCTAATCCTTTACTGCTGTTTTACCAAGCTGAAATTTTAAGATGTTGCACCAGGTTTATGTAACAGTCTTGCCTGTTCTGAGGTTCTTTACTTCCTACCTTGCGCCATACTCCACAGAAAGTGGGAGGTTGTTTTCATTATGTGTTTTATATTTTGTAAGTTGCCTTAACATTCTTCATGATGGGTTGGCGGGGTGGGGGGGGAGAGAACCTGGATGTCACTGCCATTTGATTTTCCCTGTTCCATAATTGTGTCTCTCACTGGCTCTTTGTAATGGTGGTCTATCCCAAACACTCAGACTCACAAGAGGTTACTTAAATGAAATCTGGTTTAATAGGGAAATTATGACAGTTACAGAGAAAGCTGAGAATGACTAAAAGTGCGCCAAATACAAACTAAAAATCCTCGGCTCCAAACGTAATCCCTCCCCCCTACCAGCCATAGCAACCACCCCCCTCCCAGGTGCTAGTAACCGTTTTCCGCACATCCTGGGAAAACAACCTTGAATACATGAGATAACCCAAATACATTCCAACCCAGCAGCCAACAGATAAGCACTCCCCGAAGAGGAATCTTCCCCCCTTCTGAGATCAAACACGTATCAGGCTAATGACATGCGAAACATTACGATGTACCAAGCACATTGAAACGGTGAACATGACATACTGCCCCCCCAAAAAAAACCTAAGGACCCGGTTTGGAGGGGTAAGCATTATGGAATCGAGTAACAAGTACAGGGGAAGCCACATCATGAGCGGCCACCCACTCAGGGTGGGGGAAGTGTTTCCAGCGAACTAGGTATTGCAGTGTGTTGCAAAGCCAGCGAGAGTCAAGAATTTCTTTTACTTCAAAGTGTTGTTGCCTGTCAATCATGATGGGAGGAGGCGGCGGAGGTTGATCATGCCAGCAATCAGAACGAGTAAGGAGTTTGAGCAAACTGCAATGAAAAACAGGGTGTAAGCGTTTCAAGTTATGCGGCAAATCAAGTTTAAAAGTCACAGGGTTGATTTGTGCGACAATAGGAAATGGACCCACAAACTTAGGAGCTAATTTTTTCAAAGGTTGAGAGGACTTGATGAACTTAGTAGACAGATATACCATGTCACCCTCTTGAAACACAGGGTGAGGGGCACGCTTTTTATCAGCGTGCTGTTTGTAAGCAGACTGTGCATCCGCTAGTGCCTGCTGAATGATCGGCCAAGAGTCCGCCAGCTGTGTTGCCCATTCGGACGGCGAGGCAGGCGGGATGGACAGCTGTGGCAAGTCAGGGATAGGGACAAAATCCCTGCCATGAACGGTGCGAAAAGGGGTTTGACCGGTGCTTTGATGAACAGCGTTGTTGTAGGCAACCTCAGCAAAGGGAAGGGGGTCAACCCAGTCATCCTGCTGATAATTCACTAAAGCCCGCAGATATTGCTCCAGTGTTGAATTTAGCACCTCTGTGGCCCCGTCAGTCTCAGGATGCCACGCCGTGGACAATGCCTGTTTAGTGCCCAAAAGCTTTAAGAATGCCCACCAAAATTGAGAGGTGAATTGTGTGCCCCTATCTGAAATCAAGCAGGAGGGACATCCGTGTAACCTGTACACATGTACAAGGAATAGGCGGGCCAATTGTCATGCTGAAGGAATGGAGACACATGGGATAAAATGCGCTTGCTTGGAGAAATAGTCTTTTACGACCCAAATCACAGTTTTTCGTTGGCTAGGAGGCAACTCCACTATAAAATCCATGGAGACCTCCTCCCAGGGGCAAGCGGGACTGGCCACTGGTTGCAACAAGCCTTGAGGCTTTCCCACTTTACGTTTAGACATAGCACACACAGAACAAGACGCCACATAATCCTTCACATCTTTGCACAATGTGGGCCACCAAAACTGTCTGCGGATGAGGTGCAATGTTTTTACAAAACCAAAATGCCCAGCAAGCTTATCATCGTGCGAACGGAGTAAAACCTCCTTTCGCAAGCTGTCAGGGACATAGAGCTGGTTGGATTTCCAAGCGAATCCCCGATCAAAAGTAACATTGTCTCTATTGGCTAGCAACCAAGTGTCAGTTTTCTGCTCCTTTAGAAACTTTTGTTGCAACTGAGACGAAATGGACAAGGTGCCTTGCAGCGCGGAATCACTGCCGGCTGGCTGCTGCGCACAGGCTTGGCTGTGAGTCACAGCAGGCATTCCTAGTTGTGGCTGTGTCCACAGTGTGCAGACCACCTCTGGTGCTGCGCTGGAGTCCTGGGGTTGCCGGGACAGCGCGTCTGCTAAAAAGTTCTTTTTCCCTGGGATAAACTTCAGTTTGAAGTTGAAGTGGTTAAAGAACTGAGCCCAGCGGACTTGTTTAGAGCTCAGCTTGCGAGGGGTACTAAGGGCTTCCAAGTTCTTATGGTCAGTCCACACTTCAAAGGGGTGATTAGCCCCTTCCAGCAAATGGCGCCAAGAGTCCAAAGCTGCTTTAACTGCAAAAGCCTCCTTTTCCCACACATGCCAACATCTCTCTGTCTCAGAGAATTTGCGGGACAGGTAGGCACATGGCTTTAAGCACCCTGCCCCATCGGCTTGCAACAACAGGGCTCCAATAGAATAATCAGAGGCATCCACCTGAACAACAAAAGGCTTGGAGGGGTCAGGATGTTGTAAAATAGGTTCCTGTGTAAAAGACTCCTTCAGTTTGTCGAACGCCGCCTGACAAGCCGGAGTCCATCTAAGCAGTGCGCCTGGGTTTTTTACCCTGCATGTTTCTCCCACCCCCTTTGTCCGAAGCAAATCAGTCAGGGGTAAGGTTATTTCAGCAAACCCCTTTATGAACAACCTGTAGTAATTGCTGAACCCCAGGAAACTTTGAAGTTGCCTACGGGTGCGGGGTCTTTCCCATTCTAAGATAGCCTGGATTTTAGCAGGATCCATTTCTATGCCTTTATCTGAGATCCGGTACTCCAGATAATCAATTTGTGTTTGATGGAAAGCACATTTTGACAGTTTGGCATACAACTCAGCCTTCCTTAGTTTGCGAAGCACCTGCTTGACCAAATGTACCTGTTCTTCCAGAGTTTCAGTATAAATCAATACATCATCTAAGTAGACCAATACCCCTTTAAACAGATGTTCGTGTAGTACTTCATTGATCAATTGCATAAACACCCCAGGGGCCCCAGCCAAACCAAAGGGTAAAACCTTATATTGGAAAGCTCCCAACAGGCAATTGAATGCCGTTTTCCATTCATCCCCCTCCCGGATCCTCACACGGTAATAGGCTTCCCTTAAATCCAGTTTTGAGAAGATTTTCCCCTTTGCCAGATGTGATAACATATCTTTTATCAAAGGCAGGGGATATTTATTTGATATTGAGACTGCATTGAGCCCACGGAAATCGGTACAGAGTCTTAATGTCCCATCTTTCTTCGGGCGGAAGAGGACCGGTGCCCCCACTGGCGAGCTAGCTGGTTCAATGAACCCTCTTGCCAAGTTCTTGTCCACAAACTCCCTTAACAAAGTTAGTTCCTTCTGAGTCATTGAGTAAATCTTTGGCTTAGGCAATTGGGTGTTAGGCACCAGCTCAATGGCACAGTCAGTTTTCCGATGAGGAGGCAGTTGATCCGCTTCTTTTTCCCCAAACACATCAGCAAAGACCTGGTACTCCTCCGGTAGACCCTCAAGAGGAGGGGTTGGGTACTGCGGAGTCGCAGCTGCCACTACCCCCACCACCTCCTCTGGGGCTTCAGTTCCCTCTGGTGCTTGGTAAAATCCGTCCCTAAAGGTTACAGTTCGATAGACCCAATTTATCTGAGGATTCTGCTGGACCAACCATGGGACACCCAAAACCACCAAAGGACCCCCCACCGTAGCCACTACAAATGACAACCCTTCCCAGTGGCTACCCATCTGCAAGGCTACCAAACCAGTGAAATGCGTGACCGGTTTGCCCCCGGCCATGGACCCGTCCAATTGGGTGAAAGCAATGGGTCATTGCAACAGAAAGGTGGGTAACTCCAAGGCAGCTACCACGTCGGGATGCATTAAGCACCGTGAGCACCCAGAATCGATCATCGCCCACACTTCTATCATCTTTGAACGGGATCCCAATTTTACTTTTACAGTGAGAATGCGATAGTTGCCACTCACCGACAACCGGCTCGTGCCCCTCTTCTACCACCTGCCCTGTGGCGCCCTTTAGAGCAGGTGGCTGGCGTTTCCCGCCGGCTGTAGCAATTCTGGTTCACCCTTGTCCCCGTAGAACGGCACGCTTTCCAGCTCGCTGTCAGCCACAGCTGCTTTCATTTTCCTTGGTAGAGAAGGGGACTTCACAGTCGATTTCCCCTGCCGGTCCTCACCCTTCGCCCTCGGGCACGCTGCCGCGCGGTGCCCCTCCTTGCCACAGCGCAGGCACTGCCCCTTCGCGTAACGCCGCTCCTTCTCCTCTTCCCAGGAATGTTGTCCGGATCGTCCAAAGGAGCCCGAGGGGCAGGTGGGCTTGCCATCTCACTCCGACTTCGTTGCTCGTCTCTGCGCAAACACCTCGTGGGCATGTTCAGCCTTTCCAGCGAGCTGGATCCACCCGTACAAACTGTCAGGGTCATCTCGCCCCAGCGACCAGCGCAGCACTTCAGTGTTTAAACCATCTTTGAACAGCTCTATGACAGTTGCCTGCGACCAATCTTCCACCTTCCCCGCTAGCGCTTTAAATTCCAGCGCGTAGTCAGCCACCGTTCTCGATCCCTGCTTGAGTTCTTTCAAGGCATGCTTTGCCCGCTCCTTCGCTAGTGGATCCTCGAAATGATGCTGTAGAGCCCAGAGGAATTTGTTGAATTTCTCCAGTTCAGGGGCTTTTGACTGGCACATCTGTACATACCAATCCGCTGCCCTCCCCTTCAGCTTGGTGGCAATGGTGATGATTTTCGTTTTTTCCGATCGAAAAAGCGACCCCCACTCTTCCATGTACACCTTGGCATTCGTCAGGAAGAACGAGAGTTTTGTCGGGTCTCCGTCGAACTTGACAGAGAAGTCCCTCAATTCTCCGCCTGACGCGCTGTGTCCCCCCACTGGTGGTTCAGCTGCTCTGACAGGTCCCGCCCGCCTCCGCTCAGGGACGGGCGGCGACGCTAGTTCCACCCTGGGAGCCCGATCCCCCTCTTTTGGGCGAGCTCCCCTTCTCCATTCTGGGGACTGTGCCTGGGAAGAAGGGGTGGAATGCCGCTGGCTTGACCCCTCCCACACCTCTTTCAGCGAACTCAGGTCCATGCTCATTTTCTGCAAAATGAGCTCCAGGGAGTCCATCTTCGACTCTAGCACCCGGATTCGGTCTGGAGTGGGGGAGTCCCCCCTCGGCGGCACCTGTACCACCGTTGGCAACAGCGGGTATCTCTGCCTCCAGGATGAGCCCCTCACCTCCGAGAAGTCCCCCCGACTGTCGTCCCAGGTGACCAGTTCGCCCGGGGTCGTGACCGTGGTCTCTGGCACGGTCTTCATGCCCGTAGCTTCTCCTTCAGACCCCGAACTCGCCTCCTCTCGAATCGCTGAGAGTTCTCCAAGGGGGGCTCTGTCGTGGCGCATCATGGTAGAATCGGGCTCTCCCTCACTCGACCCCTCACTCTCCACGAGTAGCACATCTGGATCGGTCATCGCCAGCACTCTCCCTCACAGGATCGGACGAACTTGTCTTTTCCTGGATAGGGGCCAGCGGGATTTGAAGTTTTGGATTCTCAGCTTTATGTAATGGTGGTCTATCCCAAACACTCAGACTCACAAGAGGTTACTTAAATGAAATCTGGTTTAATAGGGAAATTATGACAGTTACAGAGAAAGCTGAGAATGACTAAAAGCGCACCAAATACGAACTAAAAACCCTCGGCTCCAAACGTAATCCCTCCCCCCTACCAGCCATAGCAACCACCCCCCTCCCAGGTGCTAGTAACCGTTTTCCGCACATCCTGGGAAAACAACCTTGAATACATGAGATAACCCAAATACATTCCAACCCAGCAGCCAACAGATAAGCACTCCCCGAAGAGGAATCTTCCCCCCTTCTGAGATCAAACACGTATTAGGCTAATGACATGCGAAATGTTACGATGTACCAAGCACATTGAAACGGTGAACATGACACTCTTCCACGTGGTCATTAAATATTATAGCTTTATGGAAAAATTATTATTTTCCTCCTGTTTTCTCTCCATTCATCTTTCTTTTATGTATCAGGCCCATAAGGTTGTAAGCCTAATTTTTTTAAAAAAAACCTACCTCAAGGAGGAAGAAAACTACCAACTAACTTTTTAATGTGTAATTCCTTCCCTCCAGCTGCTGAGTGTTTCTAATAATTCAGTTAGATGCCAATTCAAGAAGCCACTTTTTGAAGCTATGAACATTTTCCATAAGCCAGAGGCCAACTTCATTCCACAGGGCAGCTTTTCATAATCAAACATGGCTTTGGGGAGAGAATTTAACCACAGACAAGTTAAAGCAATGTGCTTTAGGCTTCTATGGGTCACATCTAATTTAGGAAAGTTCAGAGAGTCAGCCAACTCACATGAGTCAACTTCAGTGCTGTACATACAAAGGGAATTAACTATATGGGAGTCAGCACAAATTTTGCTTGGTCTTTATTTCTTTTCCTGCCTTCAGGTTTGAACACAAAGATAAAGCATTTCCAATTAATCTCATTGTATGAGAGGAGCACACACTTCTCATATCTACCAAAATAGCCCAAGCTACTAGTTGATATGGTATCATGATTAAAGTACCAGCCTAAGACTAAAAGACCAATGTTCAGATTCTCACTCAGAGTTATGGATTTCACTTGGTGATTTTGAGCAGCTCTCACTATCTCTCAGCCTAACATCTCTTACAAATTGAACAATGGAGGTGTAATGGCTGAACAATCTTGGAGTGTGGAGGTCAGCACTCTCCATAATTTTTGGTACCTCCCCTTCAGGTAAAATAGCTTTCCCCAGCTCATTTGGGTGGACTAATTCTTTAAAACCATTTTTTTTTAGTATATATTGACATATTCTAGAAAAACCACAAATGCTCATTTTTTAGAGGAAAGAATAGGAAAATTCGTGATTTTTAAAGATGCTGCCAGATTAGGAAGATCTAGAAACATTCTAGACAGGAGTTCCTGTGAGTTCACAGCTGTTAAATCAGCCAAAGCTGATAAAAGGCACTCCATGCCACCAAGCCCCCTAGGCCTGTAGTGACAGTGATTGTTCTAGGAGCGCTCCCAAACTGTGTACCTGCTCCTTTCGGGTGAGTGCAGACCCCTCTAGTACCAGCAGAGCCCCACTCAGCTGGACAGCTGGACAATACTAACAATATCTCCATCTTGTCTGGATTGAGTCTCAGTTTATTGGCCTTCATCCAGCCTGTTACCTTGTCCAAGCACTGGTTCAGAATGCTCACTGCCTCACCTGTGTTAGTTGAAGCGAGGTAGCACTGGGAATTGTCTATTTATTGAAGGCACCTCAGCTCACATCCCCAGATGACTTCTCCCAACAATTTCATGTACATGTTAAAGAGCACAGGGGATAAAATGGAGCCTTGAGAGACTTTATAACCCAACTGCCATGAGGCAGAAGAGGAATCCCCCAACACCACCTTCTGGAAACCGCCATCTGAATAGTAATGGAACCACCACAGTACAGTGCCCCCATATCTTAACTCAGACAGCTTCCTGTCTGTCCGGGAGGATAACATGGTCAATGATATCAAAAGCCACTGAGAGGTCCAGGAGGACCAACAGGGTTGCATACCCCTATCTTTTTCCTGGCACAGGTCATCCCACAGGGTGACCAAGGTAGTTTCTGTTCTATAGCTAGGCCTGAAACCAGATTGAAATGGATCTAGAAAATCAGTTTGATCCAAGAGAACCACCACCCACCCAAGTACGTTGCCTAGGAAAGAGATATTGGCCATTGAGTCTATAGTTGTTTCCTCTGCATTTCTTCAGAAGCAGTTGGATCATTGCCTCATTTAAAGAGGCTGTAACTGCTCCCTCTAGTTTATAGCCTTGGAATTTCCTAGTAATCACCCATTCAAATACTAACCAAGTCCAAACCTGCTTAGATTTCTTAGATCAACTTTGAATAATTTTTATTAAAAGAAGATTTTACAAAGATTTAAAAAACTACAGAAACATAGAAGAAGAAATAGAAAAAGGAAAAGATTATAAAAGGTTAAAAGAAAAAGTGAAGAATAACTAAAAAGCAAGAAAAAGATAGATATCTAAACAAGTGACTGCCGATATTCTTTGCAGCAGTTACATAGCAATTACCATCTCCACCCTCGCATATTGCATATCATAGTTCCCTTCTTACCATAAACAAATCTTTTTAATCAATAAATCCTGAAATCAGCAGGTCGTTTTTATCCATTTTCAGCAAAATTCTATAAAAGGTTTCCAGTCCTTTATAAAAGTAGTTCTCTCCTTAATCAAACAATTCAATTTAGCAATTTCTGCAAACTCCACCATCTTCACAATTCATTCCTCCATTATTGGTGTTTCTATAGTCTTCCATCTTTGTGCATATAACAGCCTTGCTGCAGTTACCGTATATAAAACCAATTGTCCATGAGCCTTTTCTAGTTGAGTGTTCATAAGTCCTAATAAGAAAAGTTCCAGCTTCATCTGAATTTTTAAAACTCTCTACATCACCATATGTATTTGTGTCCAGTATCTTTTCACTTTTTCACATCCACCATGCCTGATAAAACGTCTCTTCATGTTTTTCACATGTCCAACAGTGATTAGAAGTACTTTTATACATCTTAGACAATTTGTCTAGTGTCATATACGAACTGTACATCATTTTAAAAAAGTTTTCTTTTAAATTGTAAGACGATGTGAATTTCAGACCTTTTAACCACATTCTCTCCCATTGATCCATTTGAATATTATAACCAAAATTCTTCATCCGTTTTACCAAACATTCTTAGATCAACTTTGTCTAATATATGTATTATTTAAGAAGAGATCGAAAGAAAAAAATGCATAAAATGAACATATACAAATTCATGTTTATATATTCAGAGCTAGAAATGCCTATCATATTCCAGAAAGATGATGCCTTTTGTCATAGCGGAGAAAACTTTGAGCATACGTTTTATGTACCTGCTCTATATTGTCTACTTGCTAATCAGAGAATTTCAAAATCCCTGTTCTTCCTTCTTAGGAGCTTGACTTTTAAACTTGACCTAGATGATACAATCATTTAAATAGACAATTTACTCTTTGTAAAATAGGATGCAGTCACAATGCTCAAGGGAAATTACATTAATTCTGTGATTGTTCATGGCTTTTGACCTGCCCCTAATGATCATGTGGGCCACCAAAACAGTAAAGGAACAGAGCCAAATGTAAGGATATTGCTGTTGGTGGCAGTGTGCCAACTATTTTTTCTTCTACTGGGTGAAAAACAGTTCACCGTGACCATAATCCTAATGTCACCCTCCTAGCAACCTTCATAATTAGAAAGTAGTCTTGAATTTTGTCTCTAAGAGAAACAAGAATGCTGAATTTCTTCTGGAAGTCACAAATGTAGCAGAAGCTACTTGATCAGTGATAAATTCCAGCCTGTTACATTCTTACTACCTTTTCCAAGGGACATACTTAATGGATTTAAAGAGCATGTGTAACTGGATACTTTTTCCTGAAGCTTTTCTGATTAATAGGTCAGAGCTTTTTAGCAGACATCTTAAAGCTAGGTATGAAGCAATCCTTTCTAAATTACTTAACCTTTCTTTTCAGTGACAAGAAAAGGAATAAAACCCTGGTTTTCACCACTACTCAAGGGTATTTTGTTTTGCCCTGCACTTAACCTCGAGGTCTTTTAATCTAATGGGTATTGCTCAAGATTTTTCAGTCCTCAATCCTCTCAACCTTGATTAGTTCAGTAGGAGACACACAGACAAAAGAAGGAAACTATAATTAAACAAACTGTGCAACTAGGATGAAGAGGGAGGCACTGGAATGAAATATTAAATGCCTAATAAGATGTGGACTGAAGTTCTCTTTGTTATGGAAATCAAGCCAGCCCAAAAAATCTGTTGCAGGTTGGTGTGACCAAGAAACAGAACCCAGTGTAGGCCTCTGCAAATAAAAAGGGAGAGGAATGCAGAAAATGATGGTTCTCAGCAACTTGAGAATTTGGCAGACAGTTTAGTCTGCCACCTTTGTGCAGCTCTCAAGTGAATCTGTTAAGCTGACTCCATTTGAATAAATGGTTGCCATTTAGAAGATTGCACTGGGGCTACTGAATCAGAACTACTCTGGACATAGTTTGGCCTAACACTCCCTTTTAAGTTACATGCTGTTGGGAACCATGAATTTGTGAGCAGAGACGTATTGTGTCCTGAAGGTCCTCGAAAATTAAAGTACCCTTATATACTGTAATGGACAATTTTCATTCAGTCTCCCACCTCCCCTTTTTGGGGAAGGTAGTTGAGAAAGTGGTGGCGCTACAGCTCCAGAGGATCCTGGATGAAATGGATTATCTGGACCCTTTTCAGTCAGGTTTCAGGCCTGGATACGGGACAGAAACAGCTTTGGTTGCACTTATGGATGATCTCTGGTGGGAGCAGGATGGGGGCAGTGCATCCATCCTTGCTCTCCTTGACCTCTCAGCAGCTTTCTATACCATTGACCATGGTTTCCTTTTGGAGCGACTCGGAGTTGTGGGTGGGTGGCGTAGTTTTGTGCTGGTTCACCTTCTTCCCCCAGGGCCAGTCCCAATCGGTGGTGATAGGGAGTGAGAGATCCGATCCTCGGCCCCTTCTTTGTGGGGTGCCACAGGGCTCGGTTGTCTCCCCTCTCCTATTCAACATCTACATGAAACCGCTGGGTGAGATCATCCGTCACCATGGGATGAGATATCATCTATATGCTGATGATACTCAATTGTACATCTCCATCCTGGGTGAGGTAAGTGATGCTGTGACTGTCCCCTCTTGGTGCCTGGGGGCTCTGGGGGTCTGGATGGGGAACAACAGGCTTCAGCTGAACCCTGATAAGACGGAGTGGCTGTGGGTTAATGGCTCTTCCATATCCAGGATTTTGTCATCTTTGGTCTTGGATGGGGTTGCACTGCCCCGGACAGACCCAGTGTGTAACTTGGGGGTCCTCCTGGACTCATGGCTGCTGCTCAAAGAGCAGGTGGCAGCCATGGCCAGAAGGGCCTTTGTGCAGCTTCGTGTTGTGCACCAGTTATGCCCTTTCCTGGATCAGGAAGCCCTTTGAACGGTCACTCATGCCCTTGTTATCTCCCATATTGACCATTGCAATGTGCTCTACATGGGGCTACCCTTGAAGAGTATCCAGAATCTACAGGTGGTCCAGAATGCAGCCATATGGGCTATTTTTGGTGCCCCTACAAGGGCACATATAACAGCTTTACTGCGCAAGCTGCATTGGGTACGAGTTTGCTTCCCAGTCCAATTCAAGATGCTGGTCATTACCTTTAAAGCCCTACATGGCATGGGGCCAGGCTACCTGAGGGACTGCCTCTTCCCTGTTACATAAACCCGTCCTGCCCAATCATGCAGAGGGCATACAGCGGACCCTGCCAGTAAGAGAGTTCTGTCTGGTGGGGTACAGGAGGCAGGCCTTCTCTGCGGTAGCTCCCACCTTCTGGAACATCTTGCCCCTGGAGGTGAGGTTAGCCCCATCACTCCTGGCCTTCCAGAGGAACTTGAAAACCTGGCTCTGCCACCTGGCCTGGGGCAGGGAAGGGAATAGTTATGCCTGGGGTTGTCTAGTGCCCTAAAGTGTCCCTCTCATGCAAGGACCAAATTTGATCACAGCCATCTGGTCTTTATTTATATTTATCTGTAATTTGTAATTGTTCTTATATGGTGCACTTTTGTATATTGTAATTTTATTGTATATTTATTGTTTTATTGATTACCTTGTTGTAAACCACCCAGAGTCCATCTGGTGAGAGGAGATGGGCAGTGACAAATTTGAAAAATAAATAAATAAATATACATAAGCACATGTGCAATCTTATGTATACATGCACACACACATACCCCTATGCTGATGAACCTAACAAAATATAAAGCATAGATCCAGATGAGTAAATTTATTTTTCTCTACAGTGTGTGGGTTCAGAATGCATCCCTCCTGTTTGGCAGCCTATCATTTTGTAAGCTCATCTAGGCCAAAAGGATATCTTCTCTAGATTGCTGCCTAGCAGCTGGGCTGGAATTGCTGCTTCTCTCTGGTGCTCCTTCAGCAAGTTTAGCAGATTTCTGAACAGCTCCTCTAATACCAGGCAGATATGATGCAGACTCTTCTTCTGCCTGTTTACTAAAAATAAAAATGATTCTCCCTCAATCCTGGAGATTTCTGATCTAGCCTTCAGGCTAGTATTTCCCATACTTTTCATTCAGCAGCAGTGACCAGCTACTAAATAACCAAGGAATGCAGTGTGGGCACTTTTTCTTTTGAAAGTTAGCATTGACAAAGTTTTACAACACACAAGGACTGAGTTCACACAGTTCTCTGAAACCATAGTTTGCTACTGGCTTATCAACTGCAATTATAATGTACAGGTAGTCCTCACTTAACAAAAGTAACAGAATTTCCATCGCTAAGTGACACAGTCATAAAGCATGGCATCACGTGACTGTGCCACTTAGCAATGGAAATTCCAGCACTTCCAGTTGCCATCATTAACTGAATCACTGTGGGTCATTAACTGAGGACGTCACATGGTTTTGATCTGTGATCGCCTGCCAGCTTCTCCATTTACTTTGCTTGTAGGAAGCCAGCAGTGAAGGTGACAAATGGTGATCATGTGACTGCAGGATGCTGCGACCATTGTTAATTGTGAACTGGGTGCCAAGCTAGTGATCATTAAGTGAGGACCACCTGTACCACAACATGTGAAGGAGCACATTTTGTTTGTGACTTCTCCATGGTTTTTGTGCCTTGCCAAAATCTTTCATCCATTCCACTGTGTTGTAAGATAGAACAGTTAGGAAAAGAGAGCAAAATAAACTACTAACCAACCGGACAAGTTTTCAGTTCTTTGCTCATTTTGAGGACTGCTTGTTCAATTAACCACAGCTTAACATAATATGTGAATTGGAGTACATGTGGCCAGAAGTCTTATTTGTACTGCAGTGCCATGAAGAGTGAATAATATTTCTGTGTGTTTTGTTTCTGAAGAAGGTTACAATTTCTACCCCACCCCAATAAAGACCAGTCATTGAAAGCCAGTATCGGGGCAAAGATCTAGTTTTTGAAGGAAGAATCATATCCCCACATTCAGAGCTATACCACAAAAGCAGTGGCTTAAATGGAATGAAGGCAGGGGAGGTAATCAACTTGGGGCCTAAAAGCACAAGGACTTGCTCAGCTGCTCCCAACCCCCTTACCCACACTTCAAGAAATCCAATGACATACTAGAGGACTACCATATCTGGGCTGCAAAATCCATACAACTAGATAACAGCAGAGATACAGGCAACTAACCCTTTTCTGCTCTCCAGTGGTCACCAGGAGTTTTACAGCCCAGATGTGAAAAAGAGTTTCAGGAGGACTGAAGAGGGGGAAGGAAGCAGCTTCAGAGGGAAGCAGGAGTGTGTCAGACTTCCATCCTTGTAATCTGGATTGGAGACAATTAATCCAAAGAATGAAAATCCAGCAACTTGGATTAATCATATTTATTAAAGACAGGTTAATGTTACCAGAATTCTAGCAAGTACTCTACTTTCACCTGAGACAAATACATAAGCAGTTTTGGCAACAAAACTCTTGTCTGTTTCTCCCACTTTTTAAATGTAAAGGCAAAGGCAAGGCAGTCTCCACCTGTATGTTTTGGTAAATGAGATTCCTCTTATCAGTGGGGCCGACCAAGGGCAAGATGGATGGATGATATTCTAGAGGTGACGGACTCGTCCCTGGGGGAGCTGGGGGTGTTGACGACCGACAGGAAGCTCTGGCGTGGGCTGGTCCATGAAGTCACGAAGAGTCGGAAGCGACTGAATGAATAAACAACAACAAAAGAATTGGGGTGTGGAACAGGTGAAGGGAGACATTTAACAGGGCTCATGTCTGCTCTCAGGGATCTTATCTAACTGGTTCGGTCTGGTTGTTAATTTTTCTGTACCCATGACAGCTGCTAAGCCAAATCCTCACATTTTCTTGCTTGTCCAGGCAGAGCACATCAGACAGGTATTGGGCAGTTCATAAACAGGCAAATCCACAGCCTTGACAGGATCATGCTCTGGGCTTTCTGGACAGCCAATTTGTTCAGGCAGTATTTTGCTTAGCTGTAATAGTATTGAAAATATTGGGTCTCAAGCAGCAAACAAAGAATTTTATATTCTTTTCAAAAATAAAACGATGTGCATAATCAAGACTTAAAGATTTTTATGTACTGTATTCACAAACACACAGGAGGGCCCTGGGCACAAAACAATATTAACTACTAAACTAGTACTGTGGTGCCTTGAACATTGCTTTAATTATCTAACTGGTACCATTTCAGCAATATTAAAAAATAGGAGGGAGTTAAATAAAGAAAATAATGTCTCTAAGCACCCATATGTTTCACCATCCGTGCTCAAGAGAGATATCAGTCTATTTCTCCTTATGTTTTCAGTTCTCTGATAAAGCAAACCAGGTCCAAATTTTAACCTTTTATTATCAAGAAATTCTATACAACTCAAAGTGAATTCTTTATATGGAAGAATATATATAAAAAAATGTTTTCTGTAAATCTTACATTCCAAAACCACTGCATTGCTCAATGTTTGAATTACTGAGATCAGATCCCTGAATTTATGACACCAAGCTGATGAGAAATGTCAATTCTGTTTGAAACCATATGGGGTCACAGAACTGCAAGATTTGAGAACTTCTGTCTTATTGGTGTTGTGACTTGCTAGAATAATACAGCCTTTAAAATGATATACTGACCCGTCATGATTATTAACTACTTTGATGGTTCTCATTTTGAAGTTGGCTAATTGCTACTGCTGTGGCAGAAGAGAATAAGTGGACCAGGGACTCTCTCTTCCCTTCCTCCTGGCCAGCATCAATGGCTGCAGCCTGGAGAGGGGGCTCAGTACCTGTGCTCTCTCACCACAAGGAGAGCTCAGTATTGTTTTTTAGGGAAAAGGACCTAAATGGAAGGGCAGCAGCAGTTTGCCTTTTCTTATTTTTTGCCATGACTGTCTGTTTCTGGGCAGTCTTCTTTTTTTGCAACAAAACACTATCATCATCACAAGGGGCTTCCTAAGAGACAGCAAAGAGGAGCTCGTCTCTGCAGAATGATGTAACTAATGCTGTCATACTACCAGGAAGGAGGATTACTGAGGAAAAACACGACCAGCCACTACTGCTGTGGGAGAGTTTTGGCATTTCATATCCGTGTCCCATCTATTCCCAAAAGGATTCCCCAAAGTCCCTCCCATTTTGCTAACCTAGCAGTGAAAAAGGGTGGAGCACTTAGGCTTATTTTAATAGAGAATATCTGTCCTCAAGCACCAGCATAACCAGATTTTGGAGGAGCAAAGACAATTATAAAGAGAACAGGGAATTAGCTGAAAGATTCAAAGCATCTCAGGGCACAGGTAGAGAGCTACAGTAGTCTGGGAATTTACAATTTACTGACAATTATTCTCTTTTTCTGTTTGAGTAAATCAGCAAAATATTCAGAAAAACTCCCAAAGCCACTGATGTCCTCTCCTCCAAAGGAAGTCAGGTATGTCCCAGATATTTTTCAGCATTTGGGATATGGAAAGTATCCCGAAGTACTGCAAAATTCAACACACACTTTTTATGACCATCTGTGGAATGTCAGAAGGTAGACTTTTAGATGCCATTTATGTTCCTGCAGTTGTATTTCCTTTGTATAAGGCATGTGTCCTATTATGAAGACAAGTGACTCATATCTTTAAGGCCATTTCATATACAGTCCATAATTCACTCCAAATTTTGAACTCAGCTCTTATCTCTGATCCACAGGCATATCTTTGGTGGTGCCTTTGCCTACCTTTTCATTTATTTCTTGAATTTGTTCCCAAGTTTGTTTTTGAGTTGGAGAAGACCAAAACTGGCTTGGAAGCATCCAGAGTTCATGTTCCTAACTGTATCTTTGTCTCCCACCTCTTTCCCATGACTGTCATTCCTTGCCTCTAATTCCTGAAGAACAGAACAGCTTTTCCCAACCCACTGCTGCTAAAATGTATTAAAATACAACTCCCATAATTCCCACTTTTCCAGATTGGGAAAGATTAAAATAGAACATGATAACAATTTTCAAGGGACATATACTGTATATTACAATACAATGAATAGGGAGTTTTGTGCCTCACTGCACACAGATGTATATAGTAAGAAAAACTACTGAGCCCTACTCTCAACTACTGGAAATTAATTTCTAATTCATCTACTTCATTTATTTACAGACAAGTGTTTGTCCATCATGGAACTAAAGGCCTACTGAATGTTTTCCCTGGTGCTCTCCCATCTTGGAATGACTAGATTTATTTCAAAAGATAGATGAACCATGTGTTGGGCCTTGCTGAAATCAGGCTGAGATTGCAATCTTTGTGAGCACAAAGACTCATAATGGCCTTTTGGGGATGAAGTTACACTGAATGCAATTCTGTGGGAGGGCTGTGTTTTCTCCATTTTGATTCCATCTCTAATTCAGTCAAAAATATACCATCAAGAAGGGAACATAAGTAGTGTCTGGTCACAAGGCAAATCTCTCAGATGGGACCCACAATCTTAACACTAGCAATCAGTTAAAGAGCTAATGGCTACTTTTAAGTGAACAGATCTATTCTGATGCAAATGCTTGGGGTACTCCTAGAATGTGCAGGCATGGTGCATCAATACTAGAGCCCCCAGATCTGGGCTGCAAAAATCCAGAAAACCACTAGATGACAGAAAAGGTGACCATGCTCCTGTGTAATGGTTGGCCCAGTCAATAGCACCAAGGCTTTTTGCACTGTTCACTCCAATCCCACATACCTCCCTAAGCATATGTCAAGGATATCCACTGACTCTGCAGCAGGCCCCACTCAGATTTTTTAAAGAACTGAGAGCTTTTGTGCCTGCAATCTCTGACATGACTGTATTTATGCCATAGGATGAAGAATCAATGAGATAGGTCACTTTTCTGTCCACTCCAGCCCAAATTGTGTACACAATGACGCTTTATTGTACTCAGCATTATCTTTAACAGTTCTGTATTTGCCTCCCTTTCCTAAGACAGAATTGAAATTCCTAGCCCAGTTTCCCCAAACTATTCATCCCTCAGAAAAACTGGGACATTTTTTTTATTAATTCAATTGCTATCTATAGGATGAAGGAATTGTTTTCTTACTTGAATTGTAAGAGATTCCCAAGGGTCTTACCTTGCTTTTAAACTTTAAAAAAGCAGCATCTCTGCTTCATTTGCTAACCCTACAGCTTCCCACTAGCTGTAGTTCAAGGAGTGAGGATATGACATGGTCGTTTATCCTTTCCAAGCCATTCCAGAAAGCTTTAGAGATTACCTTCTCTAAGCCAATGGCATCTAAATGTGTTGAGGCCTTGATCATGCTGAATGGAAATGTGGTTGTAGTCCCAAAACATTTGGAGTGTATGATGAAATAGTAGATTGTTGTTTTAGTGGATTGTGAGTGAAGGGTTAACTGGGCACTTCTGCCTAAGGAAGGCAGGGGACAAACGTGCAGTATTTGGATCCAAAGTGGGAACGGTGCTTTGGATCCAGCATCCATGGATGTGCTCACTGTACTGAGGCACTAACAAGTGCAGCAAGTGTATTCCCAAGAGATCCAAGGTACCTTTCCCTCTCTTGATCTGAATATTGCACACCTCTAGCAAAAGAGCTAAGAGAACTTGGAGAAAGAGGTGTGAGCAGAGGAGAGGAGCAGCTACAGTTACAGTAAAAAAAGGAAAGGAAAGGAAAGGAAGGGAGGGGAGGGGAGGGGAGACAATCAGTACTCATTAAAAGAAAAGAGGAGCCACTAGTGGCCCTTGTGAAAAAGTAAACTATCATTTTATAAATAAGCACTGAGTTCTATATTTCTAAACAGAAATCATATATCCTCCTTATCTGAACATAAAACATTATTGCTAAACCAAGTTTTACTTGCTTATAAACCACTCTTGTTGAGTAAATGAGAGCCAAAACATGCCCATTCCCCATGCCTAAGATACTCACTCCTATGAGAATAACTTACAAGTCAGAAGATAATGTCAAAGGAAGAACATCTCATTTCTGAGCAGCTAGCCATTAAACTGTATCTATCCTACATACTTATTTGGCCCAATTTTGCCACTTCTGACCAAATAACCCAGTTCGGCCACAGGGGGCACTAGGTTGCAAAAGACTGCTATGAGGGCTGTTTGTACAGCTTTCAAAAATTAAAGGCAAGTTTTTTTTAAAAAAAGAAAACTTTGGCTACTATGTAGGGTTAAGCAGAATAAGAAGCAGCATTCACTGCAATATCAGATAATTTGTTCTTCTCCAGATTCAGATGGGAGAGAGGGTACAGTATTTTTCCTTCACCCACGCAACCCATGGACAAGAAAGAAACTTTTGAGTCCATCCGAACATTCCAGCAACCATATAAAAACATGGCTACCGTGCTGCATGGATTTACCTGTCCAACCATTTAAATTTACACCAAGCTCAGAAGTGGGAATCTATCAACATTTTTCCAAATCTATTGGCTTCTTTTTAAAAAATGTTGCTGTTTTCATAAAAGAGTAAGAATCGCTGAAACAAAGAGATTTTGATTTTTCGGTTCTTCCTTCTGTTTCATTTATATGAGGTTTCCAAGTACACATTAATGTCAGTCCAGTTTTAATGAAAGTTCTTTAGAGAATTAGCAAAGGTTTGAAACGGAGCCCAGTGGAATCATAGCAGAAGCTCAAGCTGCAAACAGTCACCCAGCAAATAAGATATGGAGTTTGCTGGCAGGATTTTCTGGAGTCAGCCAAGAAATAGTGGGTTGTATTTTAGAGTCTTGGATTTTGTCTTGTAAACATGAGCTGGATTCATTTTTAATCTGATTCTTTTAACTCCTTCTTAATATTGTACACCAGTGGTTATTCAACTTGGTCATTTTCCCATGACCTGCAAATAATGTTCAGGACATAGTGGACATATCATTAGACTAGGGAAATATAACCTCATTTCAGCACATCTCACTAGGAGGTCTTAGGCATTATGTTACATTAAAAATTATTTCACATGGTTGTTATGAGAGAATAAGGTAGCCCAAAGTGTGGCATCATGGCTTCATGCTAAATAATTCAAATGGCACCTCAACATTAATATTTTAATGACATATTCGTGATTAATAATTACTAATTCACAATTAGTACCATTTACTGAAAACCTCAAATCTACCCTTAATGGTGAAATTGAACCTAGAGATTATGCTGCTGAACCCACTTGGAGGAAAGATGGGAGTGCTGTAAATGTCTGTGTGGTTTTTTTTAAAGCATTTCCCATCCAGATCAATAAGTTGAAGGAGATGGTAGAATGACCCATGTCCTTTTAGCTGCCTTGCTTACCACAGCATTGCTGATCAACAAGTTGGCCATCCTGAGCTCTACAACTCTGTCAACATTGGTGTAAGTGTAGCCTGGGCAGAGCACTCCTTCGAAAAGATGGTGTAGATAGGAATTTGCAAGGTCTTCAGTATGGAAGTGGGAAGTGAACATCCCTACTCCACACAATATGCTCAGAAAACCTGAAGATATCTTCTTCTGCCTCTGATCAGCTTGGCTTAGGAAGAGAGGCCCATAGCCTAGATTAGGAAACTGCTTTGTCCCATTCTAATGCCCAGGCAATGTTCCATCATAAATGGTCCAACAACATCCCTTGTTGTTTTTCTCCTTCACTCATATTTCATATAGAGTCTGTCATTTATGTTCCCGCCAAGATTGATTTCTTGATAAGATTCCATTCTTTACCCCCATCTGCAGTGTTTCATGGTTTTACCAGAAGCTATTCCATGTGCTCCTCTTTGAGAAAGTCAGACTCATCTCAAAGCAATTGATTCTAATTTTACCACTTTTAGAGGAAAAAAGACATGGTGCATCATAATGTTATTCAAGGACAGCTCTAATACTATCTTGCAGCAAAACCACAGAAAGTCTTCTGGCACCTGAAGAGAACACTAAAAAATTTATTGAGGTAAACTTTTATGATTTAGACAGATATGTAAAGTTTATGCCACAATAACATTATTTGTTTATAAAGCATTGCAAGAATCTCTATTTTGTATCCTCTGAATGTGATCCTTCGCAATCCTAATGATGGTCTGTTTCAGACTATTTATTTTATTACTTCTTTTTTAAAGTAGCATTAGACAGATTTCTTTTTAGTACTAAATACTGTTGCAATGCAATTTTTGACCTGAAAACTGCATGACAGTATCTGGAGATACACACATCTCAAAGTATGTATGTTCCAAACTACCTCTTCATCTATAGCAGTGTTTCTTAACCTTGGCAAATGTTAAGATGTGTGGACTTCAGCTCCCAGAATTCCCCAGCCAGTATCCCCTCACTTTTTGTGCAACATCTCTTGGCGATGCAGTAACATATTATTTTAACCCTTGGCCTGAACAGCCTAGTGTCCAGTAGGGTCTCTTTAGGTAGCAATGTGTGCATTTTCACATACTTCAAAATGAACCATGCCAGTATTGTTCTATTTAGGAGCCCTTCTATTCCTTCTGATGAATGCTGCTCTGGATATCAGTCTCCCAGTCCTGCTTTGATGATACCACTGGACTCACAATAGTTGAGGACAAACAACAGCAGCAAATATACGAGAGCAATCATAGCTGATTTATCTCCACCTGCATGGAGATAATGTCTTTTATTTGTTTATTTGAAGACATTCTTAGCCACTCTTTGGTTACAGCTATCATAAGGGCTTACAACTAAAATAATAAATTTCCATCAACTGACATCCTGCATAAAAACAACCACACAGCGAAAAAGCCTAGCCAAATAAAAGGCTTTGCACAGTGTTGAAGGGAAGGTAAAATTGAACAATATCAAGGAAAGAAGGAAATGTTGTGTACTCTTGAGGGTGATCATACATGCACAGGAGAGGTGGAGTGATCAGAGAGCCTGAATTTCCATAAGCCTGCAGAAGTGTCTTCACTTTGTCCCCCATAGCAGTGACTGGAGAATATGCTCCCCACTTTAAAAAAAACAAAAACTGGCATCTGTAGAACGTCTGAAAGTTTTGCAAATCCTTTTCATAGGCATCACTGCTAAACTAGGTCCTGAGTATAAAGTTAAGAACAGCTGTAATTTGATCTACTGGAATTCAGTAGAATTTCTTATCATTATGTCTCATATTTGGGAGGGGGGGTTAACTGTTGCAAGTGCTAGATAGCTTCAGAATAGGCAGAGATAAGAAACCTAAATAAATATACTAGAAATATAGGAACACTACAAAGTCTGGATCCAGATCTAAACTTTCCCACAGTGTGGAGGAATGTACATCTTAGTTTTCTTTAATCATCATAAACAGCTGAATAGCAGAAGTGCAATTTCACAATGATTTTTCTTCCCAGACCCTGGAACAGGCATAATTTCAATAGCAGACACAAGATGCAATAAAAATACCTTTATTGGGTACAAACAAGGTTAATTTGCAAAATGTATATGTTTGCCAGTTCCTTGTTGTTAGTTCTTACAAGAGCTGTAATAATTGTTCAGCACATGTGATTCTAAGTTAATCACAGCACTGAAGTAACTGAATCTTTTGCCCACCTTCTCAAGTTGCCAGTTAAGCTAGCCTAGGTCCCCAGCTTTCAAATTTAAAAAAAGCAAGTAACTAGCCCTTTTATACAGATAATAAGGATATGTCAGAGAGCCAGTTTGGCATATAGATAAGGCATCGGGCTAGAAATCCAGAGACGGTGAGTTCTAGTCCCACCTTGGGCACAATGCCTGCTGGGTGACCTTGGGCCAGTCCCTCTCTCCCAGACCTAGGAAGGAGGCAGTGGCAAACCACTTCTGTAAAACCATGCCAAGAAAACTGCAGGGCCTTGTCCGGGCAGTTGCCAGGAGTTAAAAACTGACCTGAAGGCACAAAAAAAAAAGATATGTCAGGCGGTTGCTCTTTGCCTTGGCAAAGCACTTTATGCCACAGATGCAGTGCAGTGCTCCTTATCAGGGTACAAGGCAATGCAGTTTGCCTCATCAAGGTGTTTCATATTATTTCAAGGTTTTATCTTGCAACTCCCAAAACTGGATGTACATGTGCAGATGTCTTTTCTAGTTACTGGAACTGGCAAATAAGGGCTCAAAGCAACAACACAGCTGCTTTGCTTTTAAAAATGAAGTGGGGAGGGAGGAAATTGCTTGCAACTTCATATGGGCTTTTATAAAGAGGAAACACCTCCCTGAAGGTTTGCACAGCCCTAACTGACAAGCACTCTGTCCAATAATTATGGGAAGAGGAAGTCTGCCTGCTTCCTCCTGTCAGAGTTTTAACCAATAAAACCACAGCTGACAGGCAATTGAGAAGGGCTGAAATCCACAGAGGTGTGGACAGAGCAACCTTATGTCTGCATAAAAGGTTTTCTGATTCACCATGAACACAATAATTTGATTTCTTCTAATGGAATAGTAATTACTGCTGTTAGAAAACAATTGAGAAATCTGCAACATTTATGTAGTTGTGGTTGGGTAGTAGCATATTCAGCCCAAAGTAACGAGTAGGGACCTTGGTAATAATTCATGGTCCTTCTAACTATGGCATATACGCTCACTCCTCATTTAGCAACTACCTCAGTTATCAATCATTTGTAAATACGACGGTAATAAATGGTAATTAAAAATCATTTTCCAACCAATGTGTGCATTTACAACCAAATTTCATGCACCTGACAACAACGCACACTGGAGTGAGAGTAATGATGGCATAGCTATGTGAGAGAACTTTATCTGAATGAGATGGCAGCAACCAGTGATCTTTCCAGGGTCTCCCTCTCTTTCTTTCTCAGTCACATGTTCACGTAGCGACCATTTCACTTAACAACCTGTTCATTGGAATGGAACTCATGAGAATGAGAAGTGGGTGTATCACTTTTTTAAAAACTTTTCAAGTTTTTTTAATCACCCTGCTAATGCAAGTAAATGTCACGTTTATTTTGATATATTTTGAAGGAAGGGGAAGCATTGTAGTTGAATATAGGTTACCACGCACTTCATATTGTAGCACAGAGTGTTCCATCTAAGGCAATCAGGTAGTCGTTGTCTTATTCCATAATGTATAAAATGGATGTATGTGCTCCAGAGCATTAGTGTGTATATTAACATTTCCTATTCCAGAGATAGCTGTAAAAAACAGTGATATTTAGTACAATGTCACTTAGCATATGTAGAGCAATCCAGACTCAAAGGAATATAGTAACACATGATCCCATAGAGGTCTTTCTCCTCATTCAACTTGATGATGCCTAAATTAGGTTTTCAAAGCCCAGAAGCTCAGATACTCCTAAGCATGTGATCTGAAATGCAAAGCTGTAAGTAGGACAACTGCTTTCTCACATTCAGAACTGGTGTTCTTGAACACATCTCTCACAACTGTCAAAAAAAAGTCATCCATCAACAGTGATGATAGCTGTCATTAATTTGCTTCTTACTCTACGTGACCAAAGGCTATAATTCCTTGGCAATGTCCTTCAAGTATTGGAATACAAATGACTGTTTTTCCTATCCCTTGGCCACTGCTGTGTTTTACACTCTTGCTTACAAACTGCAAGTAGGACTAACTACATCATCTGTAAGGCTTTAAACAGTTCAGCCAGTATTTCCAAACACCTGCACCTTTTTTCTAGTTTAATTTCACATTCCAGAATGTCTAGCTCTAGAAACTTCATAAGCACTGATAGCTCAAGAACCCATCAATGTTTGGTTCTTTTTTGTACAACTCTGCCATATATATGTTGTTGTTGTTGTTTATTCGTTTAGTCGCTTCCGACTCTTCGTGACTTCATGGACCAGCCCACGCCAGAGCTTCCTGTCGGTCGCCAACACCCCCAGCTCCCCTAGGGACGAGTTCATCACCTCTAGAATATCATCCATCCATCTTGCCCTTGGTCAGCCCCTCTTCCTTTTGCCTTCCACTCTCCCCAGCATCAGCATCTTCTCCAGGGTGTCCTGTCTTCTCATTATGTGGCCAAAGTATTTCAGTTTTGCCTTTAATATCATTCCCTCAAGTGAGCAGTCTGGCTTTATTTCCTGGAGGATGGACTGGTTTGATCTTCTGGCAGTCCAAGGCACTCTCAGAATTTTCCTCCAACACCACAGTTCAAAGCATCAATCTTCCTTCTCTCAGCCTTCCTTATGGTCCAGCTCTCGCAGCCATATGTTACTACAGGGAACACCATTGCTTTAACTATGCGGACATTTGTTGTCAGTGTGATGTCTCTGCTCTTAACTATTTTATTGAGATTGTCATTGCTCTTCTCCCAAGGATTAAGCGTCTTCTGATTTCCTGACTGCAGTCAGCATCTGCAGTAATCTTCACACCTAGAAATACAAAGTCTTTCACTGCTTCCACATTTTCTCCCTCTATTTGCCAGTTATCAATCAAGCTGGTTGCCATAATCTTGGTTTTTTTGAGGTTTAGCTGCAAGCGGGCTTTTGCACTTTCTTCTTTCACCTTCATCATAAGGCTCCTCAGGTCCTCTTCGCTTTCAGCCATCAAAGTGGTATCATCTGCATATCTGAGATTGTTAATGTTTCGTCCAGCGATTTTAACTCCAGCCTTGGATTCCTCAAGCCCAGCTTGTCGCATGATGTGTTCTGCATACAAGTTGAATCGGTAGGGTGAGAGTATACAGCCCTGCTGTACTCCTTTCCCAATGTTAAACCAGTCCCTTGTTCCGTGGTCTGTTCTTACTGTTGCTATTTGGTCGTTATACAGATTCCTCAGGAGGCAGACAAGATGACTTGGTATCCCCATACCACTAAGAACTTGCCACAATTTGTTATGGTCCACACAGTCAAAGGCTTTAGAATACTCAATAAAACAGAAATAGATGTTTTTTCTGAAACTCCCTGGCTTTTTCCATTATCCAGCAGATATTGGCAATTTGGTCCCTAGTTCCTCTGCCTTTTCTAAACCCAGCTTGTACATCTGGCAATTCTCACTCCATGAATTGCTGAAGTCCACCTTGCAGGATCTTGAGCATTACCTTACTGGCATGTGAAATGAGTGCCACTGTTGGATAGTTTGAATATTCTTTAGTGTTTGCCTTTTTGGGTATGGGGATATAAGTTGATTTTTTCCAATCTGATGGCCATTCTTGTGTTTTCCAAATTTGCTGGTATATAGCATGCATTACCCTGACAGCATCATCTTGCAAGATTTTGAACAGTTCAGCTGGGATGCCGTCGTCTCCTGCTGCCTTGTTATTAGCAATGCTTCTTAAGGCCCACTCAACCTCACTCTTCAGGATGTCTGGCTCTAGCTCACTGACCACACCTTCAAAGCTATTCCCGATATTGTTATCCTTCCTATACAGGTCTTCCGTATATTCTTGCCACCTTTTCTTGATCTCTTCTTCTTCTCTTAGGTCCTTGCCATCTTTGTTTTTGATCATACCCATTTTTGCCTGGAATTTACCTCCAATGTTTCTAATTTTCTGGAAGAGGTCTCTTGTCCTTCCTATTCTATTGTCTTCTTCCACTTCCGCGCATTGCTTGTTTAAAAATAATTCCTTATCTCTTCTGGATAACCTCTGGAATTTTGCATTTAATTGGGCATATCTCCCCCTATCACTGTTGCCTTTTGCTTTCCTTCTTTCTTGGGCACTTCTAGTGTCTCAGCAGACAGCCATTTTGCCTTCTTGGTTTTCTCTTTCTTTGGGATATATTTTGTTGCCGCCTCCTGAACAACGTTGCGAACTTCTGTCCAGAGTTCTTCCGGGACCCTATCTACTAAGTCCAGTCCCTTAAATCTCTTCTTCACCTCCACTGCATATTCCTTAGGAATATTAGTGAGCTCATATCTAGCTGATCTGTGGGTCTTCCCTAATCTCTTTAGTCTGATCCTAAATTGTGCAAGAAGAAGTTCGTGATCTGAACTATAGTCAGCTCCAGGTCTTGTTTTTACTGTATAGATGTCCTCCACCTTTGGCTGCAAAGGATGTAGTCAATCTGATTTCGGTGTTGTCCATCTGTTGAAGTCCATGTATAAAGCCGTCTCTTAGGTTGTTGGAAGAGAGTGTTTGTTATGCAGAGTGAGATGTCTTGGCAAAATTCTATCAGCCTATGTCCTGCTTCGTTTTGTTCTCCCAGGCCGTGCTTACCTGTAATTCCAGGTGTCATTTGACTGCCCACCTTAGCATTCCAGTCTCCTGTGATGAAAATAACATCTCTTTTAGGTCTGTTGTCCAGTAGGTGCTGCAGATCCTCATAGAACTGCTCTACTTCAGCTTCTTCAGCATCTGTGGTTGGGGCATATATTTGGATCACTGTGATGTTAGATGGCTTGCCCTGAATTCGAATTGAGATCATTCTGTCGTTTTTTGGAATGTATCCAAGCACTGCTTTAGCCACTTTACTATTAATTATGAAGCCTACTCCATTTCTTCTGTGGTCCTCTTGTCCACAGTAGTAGATCTGGTGGTCATTTGATGTGAAGTGGCCCATTCCAGTCCATTTCAGTTCACTGATGCCCAAAATGTCTATCTTTAATCTTGACATCTCACCAATAACCACATCCAATTTGCCCTGGCTCATAGATCTTACATTCCAGGTTCCAATGGTGTGTTGATCCTTAGAACATCGGATTCGCCGTTCACCACCAGCACCATCGGCCACTAGCCATCCTTTCGGCTTTGAGCTAGCTGCGTCGTCACGTCTGGGGCTAGTTGAGCTCATCCTCTGTTCCTCCCCGGTAGCATTTTGACCATCTTCTGACCTGGGGGTCTCATCTTCCGATGGTATACCGACATATCTCTGGTTGTACTGATCCATTTAGTTTTCACAGCAAGAATGCTGGGGTGGGTTGCCATTACCTTCCCCAGGGATTGCATTTAGTCTGACCTCTCTGTCATGACCCTCCTGTCTTGGGTGGCCATTCACGGTTTAGCTCATGGCATCATTGAGGTGCTCAAGCTCCAGCACCACGACAAGGTAACAATCCTTTGCTGAAGCTGCCATATATATACCTTCTTTATATCTGATTTCTCCGGTAGATCTTTATAGCACCTAGGTTTGCATCTTTGATTTCTGTAATTTTCTTTAATCTCTTCTCCTTCCTATTCAATTGTTATCCTCAATTTCTTCACACTGCTTATTTAGTTATAAGCTGGTGATGTCCGTGCCTAGTGTTGTCTTCTAGGTAGTTGGAAGAAGGTATTCATTATTGGCAAAGCTCATATTAGTCTATTTCCTGCTTTGTTTCATAACCTAAAGCAAAATTTTCCTGTTATTCCAGATATTATTTTACTTCCAACTTTAGCATTCCAATCTCTTACAATTGGTATGTCTTTTTCGTTATTGTATTAACAAGCTATTGGAAGTTATCATAGAACTGTGCAATTTTCTCTGTGGTTGGAACATAGACTTGGATCACTGTGATACCCAAATTGAGATCATTCTGTCATCTGATCATTCTATCATCTGAGCACTGATTTTGACATCCTTTTGTTAATAATGATAGCTATTGCTCAGATATGAAGTGACCCATTCTAGTCCATTTTGGTTTGCTGATTCCCAGAATATCAATGTTTAGTCTTGACATTTTTGCTCTGAACAGTATCAAGTATGCTGCTGTGTCACAAAGATGCTATGAGCTATACCATTGTGAGTGGTATAGAACAGTGGTCAGTCTAAATACAATCCACTGGAGTAATAAATGGGAACCCATTCCAAAATTCTGTCAAGATAACCAAAGTGACCTTGACAATCAGGATGTTGTCAACATATTAATGGTAGATAAGCCTCCAGATAAGGCTACTGGAGAAGAGCAGATGGCAAAAATGAATAGCCCTGGGTCCTGAAATGACTTGATTAAAGCCCAAAGAATGCCAGCTGTTGATGTGCACAGAGGCAAAAGGAACCTTTGATGTTGGAAAGTTAAATATACCATTGGTACATAGAACGTCAGAACCATGATTTCAAGTTGGACTGGCCATCTACCTGGAGTTTACAATATCAGGTAAAGATCTTTGTATTTAGAAATGTAAAAATCCTTTTGGTCTTGCAAGCTAAAGTGTGTGTGTGTGTGTGTGTGTGTAAATCATTTTAATAAACTTATCTGGATTTTTTAATTTGTTCCTTCTGTAGATCTTCAAAGCCAAAATGAATGCACTGTGAAAAGGAGTGTCTCTTAAATGAACAGAAACAGAACACTATGCTTTGGTGATAAGGCTGTAGCTTAGTTACATATCGGAAGACCCAAAAGAAAAATCCTAGCTCTTTCTAGGAGCATTCTGTGGACACTCTAAGTTCAAGATTGAGAAATTTCCATTTCTGGGGAAAAAGTATAATTCTTCCAACTCTTGTTTTTTTCTTTGGGAAGAAAGCAGCTGGGAAAAGAGTCCTTCCCACATTGTCATTTTGGCAGATGATCCCAATCATCTCACATTTATTTTAAAATTAAGAACCAGCAATATGCTTTTATAATTAATGTACAATATAGCCTTTTCCTGACTGTCATAGAGTTCCTGATCCTCTGAAAAGTTCTAACCATGTTTGACTTTACATGATTACAGTCTTCAGATTTTCTAGCCTAGGAAAATAATGGGATGGAAGGAGCAGATGTTATGCACTTACCCTGTGCTCTCTCCATGCTTGCTTAGTTGAAATGTCTGAATAAAGTATGATACTACATCTTATCTACCATGAATCCCCTGAATAAATAGGAGGGGTGCTTCCTTGGTATAAAGCAAAAGAAAGCATCACAAGTTACACAAAAATTATCAAATACGAGAATCTGAGCATCTGAAGATTGCTGCCAAGAATGTATGGTGCTTATGTGACCAGGAACAATTCAGCTCCAGGCAGCTTAGTCTAGAAGGATCTATCACAGTGCCCTCGACATAGATAGTTCATCACCCCTCCCTTAGCAGAGAGAAATAGGAGGAAATGGGAAATCTCTAGGTATGGTTGGAAAATGAGGAGTGAGGAAACAGAGCAGGAGAAACATAACTCCTGTGATGAAATTTGAAATATGAATAAATAAAATAAAATTTGCTTGATTGCTTGGAGAATGTCTCTGGATGGCTACTTAATTAAGCTTTTGTAAAAATAATGCATTTTTTAAGGTTATCAGTATGCCACAACTGACTAACACAGGTGTTCGTTGGCAAGATGAATACATAACATTTACAGTGGGAGTAACTTTCATAGTAGTATTCCTAGTTGAAGTTTTCCTTAAACACATTTTTTCCTTAAACAGTTTGTTCCAGCATAAAGCAGCATTGAATATTTACCTACTCATCTGGTGGATCTCAGTTCCCTTTACTTAGGGGATTTTTAAATAGAATTTTCCCTTTTTAGTTGATTTCAGGTCTAGAAAGGATCTGAATGGAATTGTTCAAAGCTTCTTACATATATTCTGAGAATTTGAAAACCAAAGAAATAGACAATTACTCTTGTGCACTCTTCCATGAACTCCTGTCACATAGTTCCTCATAATTTAAAGTCTTGGTTGCTTAGATTAAAATGGAACAGTGTTTATATCCATCCTGTGCAATGCTAAACAAAAAGGAAACTTGCATGAAAGCTTTGGATTCCAAAGAGAAATAAAACAGGCCTAGGCTGGATCTGATTGTAACAAGAGAAACAGCTTTGAATGCTCAAAAACAGCTTGGCCCTTTTTATCTGACAAAATGCTGTTATGCAAAAGGAACCAGGCACACATGTGCCACATATTTTTTCCCCCAAAAATTCCTTAAACATTTTAGTATGTTACATGCTTTTGCAGCCACTTTCTGCTGGTATCAAAAAAAATGTGACCCTGTTTATTCTTCCTGATTTCTTGGCTGATTTTGATTATATTGACTGTGGTATACTTCTGGACCATCTGTGTGATTGTGAGCTGTGGACACAGTATTATGGGTAGTTCTGCTGCTAACTACAGCTCCAAATTTAGGGGGGTGGTTTGGGATGACTGTGCCATTGCCCTATGACAGTTAAGCTCTGTGATTCCACAGGTTTTCCTTCTGTCCTGAGTACTATTTGAGAGCAACTTTGGTACAGTTTTTATTTATTTATTTTGTTTTTATTGTTTTATCCCGCCTTAATTTTTTTTATAAATAACTCAAGGTGGTGAACATACCTAACACTCCTTCCTCCTCCTATTTTCCCCACAACAACAACACTGTGAGGTGAGTTGGGCTGAGAGAAAGTGACTGGCCCAAGATCACCCAGCCGGCTTTCATCCCTAAGGCAGGACTAGAACTCACAGTCTCCTGGTTTCTAGCCCAGCACCCTAACCACTAGACCAAACTGGCTATAATTGGTATAGTTAAAAGCTCCAGGCTAAAAACTAGGAGATTGTGAGTTCTAGTTCTGCTTTAGGTATGAAGCCAGCTGGGTGACTTTGGGGCAGTCACTTTCTCTCAGCCCTAGGAAGATGGCAAGGGAAAACTACTTCTGAAAATGTTGTCAAGAAAACTGCAGGGACTTGTCCAGGCAGTCACCAGGAGTCAACAATGACTTGGAGGCACATTTTTTTTTCTTTTAGTGGTGTTCACTGCTTTTATGAAGCCAACTGGGAGTGGTTATCAGGAGACTGGAGTGACGCTTCAGAAATATGCTGCTGGTACTCATTCCTGTTTCTCTATATTACCTGAGTTAGGAGACTAAGCCCAGGCATTGTTTGGGGGTCAGGGTTGTTGTTGTGGGGAAAATAGGAGGAGGAAGGAGTAATAGAGATGTTCCCCACCTTGAGTTATTTATAAAAATAATAAAGATGGGACAGGAAATAAATAAATAAACAAATAAACAAATAATGCATTGACTGAAGGTCAATAAGTTGAGGCTAAACCTAACAAAACAAAGTCATATGGATAAACAGTTCACTTATCCAGAAATTGGAAAAGCCTTTTGCTTTGGCTGGGATTGAATTCATCCTGAAGGATTCAATGTGTAATCTGGGGATATTCCTAGGGTCATAAATGGTTCCCTGGCATGAATGACATTTTCCAACTGGTTCACCAGTTTTAGTCATTTCAGGTAGGACACCATGGCCACAGTGATCCATATACTAGTAACCTCATGACTGTCTTGTTCCAATACACCTTAAGCAGATATTTATTTGTTAGATTACTTGTTCTCAGGGAAAGCACAGCTAGATTTAAAACAACACAAAGAACAGGTTAATAGTCCTGACATTTTCAAATGGCATCAGAATTGCTTCTGGGGAATATATAGTAGCTATAGTACAGTATATGGAACTTTGTATGTTTATCAGAACCTATAAAAGCAGAGCCTCTAAAATACCATAGAATTTATGCAACGAGCAAAATAACACATCTTGGCTGTTCAGGAAAAAAAAGCAAATCCATTTTTGTATTTTATTGAACAGTTTTTCCTAGAAATGTTTTGGACTTCATTGCACACAAGTGTGTTTGTTATAATTTGCAGGGCATGAATTTAATGATTAAAACATTAGGCTTCTTCACCAGTTACAAATGCATTCTCCTCTGAAAAGTGTTATAATTTAGGCTTAGATGATATGTTCTAATGTAAAAAAAGTGTAGGAACAATGTTGTGACAGCATAACATTAGCACACGTGATGAGGAAAAGGTTTTAAGAAAATATAGAAAGAGCAACATTTGGTAATTTCCCAAACTTCAAAACTCTGTGCAGCAATTTTGACGGATTCTAGTATGAGAGCCAGAAACTGAAGAATAGTATTTAGAGTGATGAAGAAACCGACATTCATCACAAACTTAGCATTCATAATTTTGGTGATGGTGGTATAGAAACACATTGCTAGCTGTTCAGGCAACATGATATTTGGCTGAAAACTAAAGGAATCTTTAACAGGAAATGACCAATATAAATAATTAAGTGTTTTCTCTGTGTTGCTAGGTTTTCTAACACATCTTACTTTTCTTAAATAATGTCCTCCACTCCCCACTTTAGGATTCTCTGGAAAACTTCTGGCCCCTGTTTTAACATTTGGCATTTCTCAGTATATCTCTTTCCTGAGAAACAGACCTGCCTTCCCCATAATTCAACCACGATTGGAAAATTCTCAGAATATGCTGTAGCCCAGTCTACCATTAACACAAATGATACATCATTGCTACCAGCCTTGCTGGGACAGAATAAAGACATTCCCTGATAGCAATGGAATTTTTTACTGCCGTAATTCAACTCACTGTTACTGATTATTTGTTCAGGCTTCAATTGTGTTCCTGGGACAGGAAAATAAGTGGTTTGGGGGATTATATATGAAAACAATGACTGTTGATCCATGGAAGGACATGTTACAATGCTCTGTGAATGGTTACCATGTTGGTGCCCTGCCTGTTGTTGTTGTTTATTCATTTAGTCGCTTCCAACTCTTTGTGACTTCATGGACCAGCCCATGCCAGAGCTTCCTGTCAGTCGTCAACACCCCCAGCTCCCCCAGGGATGAGTCCGTCACCTCTAGAATATCATCCATCCATCTTGCCCTTGGTCGGCCCCTCTTCCTTTTGCCTTCCACTCTCCCTAGCATCAGCATCTTCTCCAGGCTGTCCTGTCTTCTCATTATGTGGCCAAAGTATTTCAGTTTCGCCTTTAATGTCATTCCCTCAAGTGAGCAGTCTGGCTTGATTTCCTGGAGCATGGACTGGTTTGATCTTCTTGCAGTCCAAGGGACTCTCAGAATTTTCCTCCAACACCACAGTTCAAAAGCATCGATCTTCCTTCTCTCAGCCTTCCTTATGGTCCAGCTCTTGCAGCCATATGTTACTACAGGGAACACCATTGCTTTAACTATGTGGACCTTTGTTGTCAGTGTGATGTCTCTGCTCTTAACTATTTTATCGAGATTGGTCATTGCTCTTCTCCCAAGGATTAAGCGTCTTCTGATTTCCTGACTGCAGTCAGCATCTGCAGTAATCTTCACACCTAGAAATACAAAGTCTTTCACTGCTTCCACATTTTCTCCCTCTATTTGCCAGTTATCAATCAAGCTGGTTGCCATAATCTTGGTTTTTTTGAGGTTTAGCTGCAAGCCAGCTTTTGCACTTTCTTCTTTCACCTTCGTCATAAGGCTCCTCAGTTCCTCTTTGCTTTCAGCCATCAAAGTGGTATCATCTGCATATCTGAGACTGTTAATGTTTCTTCCAGCGATTTTAACTCCAGCCTTGGATTCCTCAAGCCCAGCTTGTCGCATGATGTGTTCGCAGCTTGTCGCAAGGTAGGGTGAGAGTATACAGCCCTGCCGTACTTCTTTCCCAATCTTAAACCAGTCCCTTGTTCCGTGGTCTGTTCTTACTGTTGCTACTTGGTTGTTATACAGATTCTTCAGGAGGCAGACAAGATGACTTGGTATCCCCATACCGCTAAGAACTTGCCACAATTTGTTATGGTCCACACAGTCAAAGGCTTTAGAATAGTCAATAAAACAGAAATAGATGTTTTTCTGAAACTCCCTGGCTTTTTCCATTATCCAGCAGATATTGGCAATTTGGTCCCTAGTTCCTCTGCCTTTTCTAAACCCAGCTTGTATGTCTGTCAATTCTCGCTCCATGAATTGCTGAAGTCTACCTTGAAGGATCTTGAGTATTACCTTACTGGCATGTGAAATGAGTGCCACTGTTGGATAGTTTGAACATTCTTTAGTGTTTCCCTTCTTTTGGTATGGGGATATAAGTTGATTTTTTTCCAATCTGATGGCCATTCTTGTGTTTTTGAAATGTGCTGGCATATAGCATGCATTACCTTGACAGCATCATCTTGCAAGATTTTGAACAGTTCAGCTGGGATGCCGTCGTCTCCTGCTGCCTATTTATTAGTGATGCTTCTTAAGACCCATTCAACCTCACTCTTCAGGATGTCTGGCTCTAGCTGACTGACCACACCGTCACAGCTATCCCCAATATTGTTATCCTTCCTATACAGGTCTTCTGTATATTCTTGCCACCTTTTCTTGATCTCTTCTTCTTCTGTTAGGTCCTTGCCATCTTTGTTTTTGATCATACCCATTTTGGCCTGGAATTTACCTCCAATGTTTCTAATTTTCTGGAAGAGGTCTCTTGTCCTTCCTTTTCTATCGTCTTCCTCCACTTCCGCGCATTGCTTGTTTAAAAATAATTCCTTATCTCTTCTGGCTAACCTCTGGAATTTTGCATTTAATTGGGCATATCTCCCCCTATCACTGTTGCTTTTTGCTTTCCTTCTTTCTCGGGCTACATCTAGTGTCTCAGCAGACAGCCATTTTGCCTTCTTGGTTTTCTCTTTCTTTGGGATGTATTTTCTTGCCGCCTCCTGAACAATGTTGCGGACTTCTGTCCAGAGTTCTTCTGGGACCCTATCTACTAAATCTAATCCCTTAAATCTATTCTTCACCTCCATTGCATATTCCTTAGGAATATTAGTGAGCTCATATCTAGCTGATCTGTGGGTCTTCCTTAATCTCCTTAATCTGATCCTAAATTGTGCAAGAAGAAGTTCATGATCTGAACTATAGTCAGCTCCAGGTCTTGTTTTTTACTGACTGTATAGATGTCTGCCACCTTTGGCTGCAAAGGATGTAGTCAATCTGATTTCGGTGTTGTCCATCTGGTGAAGTCCATGTATAAAGCTGTCTCTTAGGTTGTTGGAAGAGAGTGTTTGTTATGCAGAGTGAGTTGTCTTGGCAAAATTCTATCAGCCTATGTCCTGCTTCATTTTGTTCTCCCAGGCCATGCTTACCTGTAATTCCAGGTGTCATTTGACTGCCCACCTTAGCATTCTAGTCTCCCGTGATGAAAATAACATCTCTTTTAGGCGTGTTGTCCAGTAGGTGCTGCAGATCCTCATAGAACTGCTCTACTTCAGCTTCTTCAGCATCTGTGGTTGGGGCGTATATTTGGATCACTGTGATGTTAGATGGCTTGCCCTGAATTCAAATTGAGATCATTCTATCGTTTTTTGGAATGTATCCAAGCACTGCTTTCGCCACTTTACTATTAATTATGAAGCCTACTCCATTTCTTCTGTGGTCCTCTTGTCCACAGTAGTAGATCTGGTGGTCATTTGATGTGAAGTGGCCCATTCCAGTCTATTTCAGTTCTCTGGCGCCCAAAATGTCTATCTTTAATCTTGACATCTCACCAATAACCACATCCAATTTGCCCTGGCTCATAGATCTTACATTCCAGGTTCCACTGGTGTGTTGATCCTTAGATCATCGGATTCACCGTTCACCACCAGCACCGTTGGCCGCTAGCCGTCCTTTCGGCTTTGAGCTAGCTGCGTCATCACGTCTGGGGCTAGTTGAACTCATCCTCTGTTCCTCCCCAGTAGCATTTTGACCATCTTCCGACCTGGGGGTCTCATCTTCCGATGGTATACCAATATATCTCTGGTTGTACTGATCCATTTAGTTTTCACGGCAAGAATACTGAGGTGGGTTGCCATTACCTTCCCCAGGGATCGCATTTAGTCTGACCTCTCTGTCATGACCTTCCCATCTTGGGTGGCCCTTCACGGTTTAGCTCATGGCATCATTGAGGTGCTCAAGCTCCAGCACCACGACAAGGTAATGATTCTTTGCTGAAGCCCTGCCTGTAAACCCCTGAAGATATTCAAGCCATGTTATCTGAGCACCCAGGATGATCCACTGGCAATCTTTAAAAAGGTGATGCTTGTCAGTAGCTTGATCTTTTTCTAGAATGGCAGCTCAGCAATGTCAAAATCTGAAGAACAGCACTGTTCTTTTTTCCTTGTTTTTGTTTTAAAATATAATCCAACCTTGGCAGGCACTCATGTTGAGGTCAGGTGACTCATAAAGGCAGCCCAATCCAGTCATGAGGCATATTTTTCTGTGGCTCAGCTTCCCAGCATTTGCTACACTTCCTGAGCAAGTAATCGTCAGTTACTCATCAGAGCTAGGAATGTCTCCATCCCAGCCTTTGCAGCAGAGCATTACACTTATTTGGACATCAAATTTTGGCCACCCCTTCCCTGCAGAGAAGAAATTTGCCTGCTTTCTGCATATGACCCATTTCTGAGTGAGGCTCTTTAGAATTAAGGAAGGAAATCTTTTGGTATATCGTACGCGGGAACAAATAATTCAAGGGCACACCTTCCACTCTCTAGGTAACCATTTATTTAGACACACACACACATCTCACATCATCTGTAGAACCTCCACAACAAGAGAGAGAGAGAAACAGGAACAGGTATATTCACAGACAATGGGCACTTCTGCATCAGTGCTATATACCACAGTGGAATCTTCTCTTGACCTGACTGATTTCATGATTTTTAGGAAGGGAGCACCACAATTTGTGTGTCATTCCTTAGAAGCCTATCTCTGATTGACACCTAGATAATCTCAGAAAACAGGGTACCCAGAGAAGTGTAAAGCAGATTCTCTGGGAGAAGAGTTCTGTAGAAAGGAATATCTCAGAGTGTTTAGTGAACAGTTTCTGAGACTTATAACATGCATTTTTAACTGGAAAGCCATGTTCCAGGTATTTTCTTGGTCCATTCATGGGGTACTGGGAAAGCTACTAGGATTTTCTCCTTATAATGATAGTAGCCTAGTTTTATTTTCCTAATTAGGACCAGAAAGTCTTCACTACCACTATTACCTTTATTTTCTTAGCACCTGCTGATTTTTCCTGCTTTCTTCCAATTTCAGGCAGGCAGGAGGACTTGATAACCAAGAAAAGAAAAAAGAAATCTGCTGTGGAAAGGCAGATAGATTAAACAGGGAGATGGCATCCCCCTCCTTTCCTGGAAAGATTTAGGAAATTAGTATTGGAGCTAACCCAATGCCATGACCTGCCAGACTCAAAGCATATGACATGCTCTCTGCCCCAGACTGATTTCATTCTCCCTGGATTTGTTTCTCCAGTTTTCACAATTGCTTGTCCACTTATATAGCCTGTATTATTTAATCCTAATTTATCAACTCTTTGGTCAACCTAATTTTCATACGCCATTTTGGAAAACAACCATATTCCTCCATGCCATAGGAGCGATGATTCTTGATAAGGCTGATATGCCTACACACAGTTTTGCAGTTATATTTTACAACATAGACAATGGGTGGGAGTTGAATACAGAATAAATCTACATTTGTAGGTAATTATCACAACTGAAGTGTAAAGAATTTTGCAAAGTTTAGGGAGTTAATGAAAACTGTATCTGTCATAGCAGATTGCAATGAAATATGAGTCAGTCTTCCTCCTTTTTAAAAAAAAAATCTGTCTTGGTATCAGCACTCCAGAGTGGAGCAACGGCTTTGTATTGCAAATGTACCCTTTGAAGTTGGCTGAAGTTTCAACTTTAATTGGAAGTGTTAGTTATGTCTTTTTGTTTAAGCATTCTGACAATGCTTGCACAGGCTGACAGAATAATAATGCAGCTGAAAAGAAAATGACTGTGTCAGGAAAAAAAAAGTTCAGATTTTGTGTCTGGCAGAAATGAAACAGAATAACTCAGCAGGATTTTTTTTTAAATTTTCATTCAATCCTTTTGTAACTTTAATATTGGAATTATAATTATACCGATATGTATATTGGGCAATCAGAAACACATTATTAATTGAAACGTTTTGAGCATAACTTGTTAACAGGAATATTGTGAAACATATGGTAATTGTTTCCATGGGTAGCTGGACTAGTTGTATCAAGTTTAAATTTGGTCCAGTGAGTTCACACTGATACATTAGCAATTGAGACTGTGAGTATTTAAACTTTTGATAACATGTTAAAGCTAGAGAGTAATTCCTGGCCAGCCAAGCAGAAGCTGAAACAAGAGAAATGAAAGCCACACCACCATTTCCTAGAATTAGCTTTTGGGGCTGTGTGTTTGTTGCCACAGAGACTGCAATAAAGTTACGGCTTTCCAATAGGAGAACAGATTTCAGCAGCAATGGAAATTTAGCAAATGAACACCTCTTTTCTCCATAAAATGCTGTCTGCAGTCCTGTGAGTGTTGTTCTAAGGCAGGCAGGAGGCAATTCTTCACATGGGTCTCCCATGCTGCTTCCAGCTGTTTCTTAAGCCAGCTTCAGAAATTCAGTTCTGAATTGCAGTGGATTGGCAGTCAAGCCAGGTTTGTGCTGAGTCCAGACTATGGCCACCACAAGACTTGATTGGTCTTTCCTCTGCTTCTTACTTTTTCTATCCACGCAGGGAAGGCAAGCTTGTGGACCAGTTTACCAGTGGCTGCTGTTGAGATTTTCCTACTAACGATTAAGACTGCTATTGTACCTAATCATGTTGGCCGGGTGAAGAGGTTGTATTTGATTGTCTCCTTTCACGTGCTTGATGCAAATCGCCTGGAGGGAGGAACCTGCCCGGACTTGTTTCTTACTTCCTCTTTTTTTCTCTCTGCCGATATGTAGCCAAGCTAGGTAGCTCTGAATGAGAGCTAAGTCCTTTAAATATGTTTTGCTTTTGTTTTGCTTTTTGTAAATAAATTATTTTTATAGAAATGCCTGGTGTGTGACTTTTCTGATCTCTCCTGGGCCAAAGGCTTTCCCAGCAATTCTGCCAACAGCTGCTTTTTCATTTTAGGGATTGTTTCCTCCTCACTTGTCCCCATCCCTTTTCTCTCCCAGATGTTTGCACACATGGATGCTTTCTCACACACAAACATGCACATGCTATCTTTGACACTAAGACAGACTCTTCACCCCCCCCCCTTTTAGGGTACCATCATAGCTCCAGTGGTACAATAATCAAAGCAATAGGCAACAATGAGTTCTCCGTTTGTTCCTCTGTGATTAATTAATTGTGTGCCATCAAGTTGATGTCAGCTCTTAGCAACCATATAAAGAGATTTTCTCCAGGATAATTCATCCCCAACCTGGTGCTTCAGGTCTTCCGATGGTGCAGGTTTTCTGGTGCCCTTTTGCCCAAGCTGAAGTCAAGGCCTATGTGTCTTTGTATCACACCTGCTGTTGTGCCACACCTTTGACAACCAAACCTGCCAATCTGTTGTACCCCCCTCCATCCCCACAGGGACCTTAGTAACTAGGTTTCCTTTGGTTTTATTACTTATCTACTCTGGATGCTATAGTGCTTGCAGCTGACTTTTTCTCTTAGACACCTCATTTCAGCCCCTGTCTGGGTCTCTCCTCCACATCAAAAGTTCAGCTGTTCATCAACTGTGAAAGAAGTCATGGACTAGCATCGGAAGACTGTAGCCAGATGTGCTTTTACATATACAGGTCTGCACATAGACAGTTGTGTTCCTATGATGCCTATTGTGTGGATCTGAATCATCTTCTGTAAGAAAGCATGCAGTCCTCTATAATAAGCAAGTGAATAAGAGAACTCAACAATTAAGGTAAGGGTTGAGGCTTGTTGCAAGAGTAATGAATAGGATGGCAGAAAGTTAAATCTAAACACTTGGCATAGATTGTTGGTCCAGGAAAGACTCTGCAGAGAAGGGAAGCTTCAGGGGAGGGTGTTTAAAGGGACAGAGTCCCAATGGGACCTGTTTCAAGTCAACGGTTTAGGGATTGCTCTATAAATTGTGAATGACTTCTTCCCAGTGGGTAAACCTAGACCATATTTATCTTTAGTGTGGTTTGTTTTTACCATTTGCTATTTTAATCCGTATTCATCAAATTATATTTTTTATGCTTTAGGAATATATGAGACCTTTGGAATCTGTTCTTTCTCATCGGTCACATCATATATGTTTAGTGAATAACTGAAAAATATGTAATGAAATAGACACTTTCTTCTGTCACAGTGAGTCAAGGCAGTATGGGATGAGCTGTTCAAAAACCGATGTAGAAGAGTTTTATTTTTCTGCACTTGCATGTTTTTATAAAGAGCCTACGTACATATTTAATTTATGTACTTCGCAAAATTTGCGGGGATATCTGATCGCTGTAACATTATTTATTTATTTATTGAATTTTTATCACTGCCCATCTCCCCCCACAAGGAGGGACTCTGGGCAGTTATTGGTGGTTAGTGGGAGAAAGTGGGTAAAGTGATAGCCTTTACTAGATGAATGTCTGTTGGAGAAACCAGGCTCCCCCTGTCTTTCAACAGTGCCCACTGACAGCAGTGGTCCGATATCAAGTATCTGTCATCTATTAAGACAACAAAGAAGGGCCAGTTTCGCCTTAACTCTTTGTATTTCGACACCTCTACCAAGTGACAGAATGATGCCCACCATTTCCCACACATCTCATTATGCACAGCCTGAGCTCTTGTGTCACGTAATGGCATCGATCCCTTTGACAGTCCTGCACTCAAGAAGCAGGCTGCTGGGTTCAGATTGTGGCTCGTCACAGTTTTTACAATTTGTTACATGAATTATGTATCAATTATCCATGACTGCAGCCTGCTGCAATAATCCTGAAAAAGGGTTCAGTAAAATCTTGGGGAGGGGGGCTTGTTTTATTCTCTTCCAAACCACCTGAATGTTAAATCATGATATACAGGTGGAATACTTGTAGACTATTATTCCAGACTGGATCTAGAAGATATCTACTATCGTGCCTTTCAAATGGAGGGATTTCAATATATCATACACCAAGAACAAAGTTTGCCAATGTGAACAGAGTATGTCCTTTGTAACCTTGAGTTGAGCCAACACGTACCATTGTTTGAAGAATCCAAGCATTGTCCGTTGCCATGATAAAGAGCATTTTTAAATGTTGGATCCTTTTAAATTCATTAAGGGCACCTTTATATAGCTTCCACCAGTCTATTGTATTGTTCTGTCTAATGTTAGGGCCTGTTCACTCCAGGGGATTTGGTAATGCAGTTTTAAATTTTATTTGATACAAGCTGTACAGAACTGTCAGCATAGTAGGAGCCCAGCAGGAAAATTAGTATTCAGGACAGATAGCTATTTAGTACAGAAGTACAAGACTTGGTATTATACGACATGCCATTAAAGATACGTACAGTCCTGAAAAATACTGAGTTAAGTCCCTGTAGTCGTTTCCTCAGATGTCCCAAGTGCATAGGTGATAATTATTACCAATCCACATGAAGGAAATTAATCGCCAAAGGGCACTTTCACTGCACCATTGCTTCCATTTCTCAGTCTTGCAAACGTATCTCAGAGAAGACTGCCGTCATCTTCAAACCTAGGACAAACAACAAAGAATGACTGCCCTGCCCTGAGCAAAAGCCCTTCACCTCCACTCCACACAAAAGAAAAACAACATAACTTACTTGCATTCATGTCCATAGGTCATGTTATTTATCTTTGTATGAAAAGGCAAACTGTGAAAATGAGCTGAAACTGTGCCAAGCCTTCTCTGACAGTGTGACAAGGATTTATTTTTTTATTTTATTTTATTTATTTTCTATCCCGCCTTTATTATTATTATTTTTAATAATAATATTATAAAACATACAAACATACCTAATACTCCTTCCTCCTCCTATTTTCCCCACAACAACAACCCTATGAGGTGAGTTGGGCTGAGAGAGAGTGAGTGACTGGCCCAGGGTCACCCAGCCAGCTTTCATACCAAGGGCAGGACTAGAACTCTCAGTCTCCTGGTTTCTAGACTGTTGCCTTCCTACAAGGTAGGATAGGCCACCAAACACCTACTGTTTTGTATTTCCAGGGTTTTCTTTTTCTTTTTTCTTTTTTTTTCATGTCTCATAGATTTTAAAGTACTTAACCTGATAGTTGTAGCTTTCAAGGAGGGAAATACAAGCTAATCAAGCATGACTTGAATCACCTGATGAGATCTCTTCCAAGTGATTCCTGCAATATCATTTAACAGAAGGTGGAACTGTTGGACAATCAACTTGGGTGTGTGTGTGTGTGTGTGTTCATTCTGGTTATGCGCTTTGTCTAGAGGAACCATCTAGCAAGAAGGAAAGTGTCCAAATCCTTCACATCCTTATTCCTTTTGAAAGTCCTGAACCCAGGAGCTATAAGAGGAGTTCCTGTAAACAGGGAAATACATCATCCACAAAGCAATAGCATTTTTTGAAAGAGGGAAAGTGGTTTCAAATATACTGCATCTGAGCCAGAAATAAATCAACTCAGTTTTTGAACACCACTGCTGTCTTGGATGAGAGGGGTCTGGAGCTGCTTTCAACTCAGCACAGTGGTGGAAGTCCCATGGTGTCTTTTATCTCCTGAATTCTTATCAGCTAAAGGAAAAACTTCATTTTTTTTTTATGTGGTCTGGGTTCTCTGCTCAGGAAGGAAAAATTAGCTTGTAAATCTAGTAAATCTGAATAAAATCAGCCATATAACAACACAAGTCTCTTTCAACTTCCTCTATGCCACCTTGGCACAAGCAATGTGTTGTAGGAATTTTAGGTTATCTGCCCTGCAATAATATAAATGGGATCGTTTTGTGCTAATATGGTGACTTTTAAATTTCTTCAATGGCACGCCAATACTTAACATTATTTGTATCTTAAGGACCAATTTCATATATTCACCTGAGTGTTTCAACATCTGTGAACATACAGCTATAGATGCAATGTAAATGAAGCTTGATGGGTATCCAAAAGACATTTTCAGTAATAGCATGAAAGTGATTCACCAGGACCCACTCTTTTTTTGTGGGTAGGGCAAAGTTCACTTGTTCTTGAATGTTTTTTCTAATATGGTTTAGACTGATACATACTTTTTAAAGTCCCATTGTTCTCAGTAGAGTCTATTTCAGCATAGTTATCCTTCAGATTTGCACTGCATTCAGATATCACATGAAGTGATAAACTGTGGCTTGCAAACCATAAATGCTACATGTGCATATATTATAGCTTAGTCTGATGTATGAGGTCTATTAGTCTGAAGTGTAATGCCGCTGTCTATTGAGGTCTGTACTGCAAATCTAGCCTAACAAGGTGCTGGTGCGATATCTACTTTTCCTGTTAGGCTAGATTTACAGTCTTCCTCTAGGGAGATAAAGCAGCATCTCCTTTGCTGCTTTATCCCCTTAGCAACTCAGTAAACCAATGAGCAGCAGTGGATCTGCAAGACAGGGGAGGCTACTCTGGTGCAGTCCTGTGAAGTACCCAGGCCACCCAGACACCCCCTTATTCCAGTAGGCAACCAGAATCTGGACTGAATTGCCCATTAGATCACCAGGAAACACATGAAAATGCCCCCTCAAAAACCAAAGGATTTATTAGGACTCTGGAGCAGGCCAATCTAGTAGGTCCTTCCACCCCCCTAGTTGGGGGGAGGGGGTTGCACTGCAAAATGCCCTAGCAATCAGACAGTGATTTGTCCATGACCAGGCTCAAAGATCAATGCCCATCCCCACTTTCAGATCATGTTGCACCTGCCTTGAGACAAAAACCAGATCTAATGTGAACTCTCATGTATGTCAGCCCTCAGTAAGCTGGGTCAAGGTCATGGTTGTCGTAATGACCATGAACTCCTAGTCTATTGCTGACCCCTCGCCAAGAGAAAGCCGATTGACGTTCCTGAGCACCACCAGTTTGGGAACTTTACCACCATCCCAGCAAAAAGGCTGAGCAGCCCTGCTAGGAATGTCATTGTGCAGCATGAGGACCGGTATACAAGCGGCAAACTCAGCTGGCTTTCAGACCCAGGTACACAAGCAAGGCCTCACATCTGGTTATCTGTGAAGTAGTACCTCTTGATATCAGCAGAGTCAAAAACTACCCCTGTCCTCTCCCCCAGGACCATGACTGGTTCCAAACCTGAAATCCAGGTAGGCAGATTTCTGAGAGGGGAACATTCCTCTCCTTAATCAACAGGTTTCAGTAATGCAAGTCAGTTCTGCCTTCTCATTCATGATTAAATCATGGTTGGGGATAGTTTTATTGCAGATAGACATGATATTTAAAAGTCCCTGAATATTCACCAGGTTCAGGCTTTTTGAGATCAGTCAGGATCAGCTAGGTGCAGCCACTTGCTACTATATACCCTCTTCCAAACCAACTTGAGTAAGCCTTAATCCCTGGAACTTCTCATGAGTTGAAGAAATGGATTGAGTGTTCTGGTATTAATAGATCTTACAAACAGCCTCTGCTACCACTTTTCTCTGTCTGTAAAAATCATCCAAACACAAATAGATTCAGTCCCATAATCTGACCTGGAATTGGAGCAGATAGCCTGTACAACAATCACCTTCTGGAGCATATCCCTGATAGGTAGGCATTCATGGGTGGATAAAACTTGTTAAAAACCAAAGTTGGCTTCTTCAAAAGCAGAAGCATTCCCAACTGATTTGCAAAAACGGAGTGTGTGTGCAACTGAAATGCAGAACAATACAAAGATGAAAAGGTGATAACAGCTAGCATTGCTAATTCCACATGCTGCACGGAGGGGCATCTCTTTTTATTGACAGAGCATGCTTGCTCCATAACTCACTTTTTTAAACAAAAATATTTCAAGTCAATAAAAGAATACAAAGAGCATGAAGAAAAGGTGAAATGCTTTAGCCGATGTAAGTTAGCTTAAGCCTTATATTTTTTATTGTTTATAAGAGGAGTTCTTGAAAACATCAAGCAAGGAATATGTAGAGTTAATACCAAACTCCTTCACAGACTGCTAAATTTCTTCAAATGCCATTTTTAAACACTCTCTCCCACCCCTGCAAAAATAAATAGAGAACTCTGGGATTTTAATGTGATCTAACCCAATTTACTCACGCATGCAAAAGACCGCAGCAAAGACGACTCTTTCTAATTCATATTTTTTCCTCTCTCTCTTTGTCTCTGTGTGTGAAAAGAATGTATGAGATCTTCGCTTTGTATTTAAACCATTTAAAACTGTGAAGCTGTTGCACTCAGGTTAATAGAGCATAAGGCTGCTTCCGAATGCAGCTGATTGTGATATTTTTGTTGGGTAAAAATCTGGAGGGAGGCAATTTAATAATTTTGCCGCAATCTCAGTGATGTTCTGCAACCAACCAGTCCTCAGTGAATGTCTAGCCATCAGTATTAGCCACAGCAGGAAACAACAATATGTAATCCATTGCACATTTTTCATGATGGTCTCCCAGTTCCCCCATCCTCTAATCTTCAATATGAGCCTAATGGACTCTATTAGCTAAAATAATGGCAAGGGGTGGGAGGTGACCATTTTTAAATGACTGGATTATTTTTTTTAAAAATCATCACAAAGTATCAGAACAAATGAATAGCATAAAAACTCTATCTTTGCTACTATAGTTTGTTAGGAAGGAGAAGACACACACCCTCAAATATATTTAAACTATGCTCAACATCAAGATTTCTCCAATGCTATAAACTATCAGGTTTTGATCCAGGAAAGTGAAATAACTTCTAAAAAAACCCAAAAAGATAATATATAACTTTATTAATATATAACAATATAGACATTATTATTCTAATGTTTTCCTCTCTTTATGAACTGCAGATAATTTCATCAGATACGAATTACAGTGCTGAAGCAAAAATTCCTTTCGTAAATATTCCAACCTTTTGTCTGCATCATTTATAAAATTTGCAACAGCACGTAGTTTATTCAGCAGCATAAACTATTTACAAATTTCACACATGTAAAAAGTCTGAGCAGATCAAATGCCCAGCTGAGCTCCTTGTGTCAACCAATAATAAAATGTTATATTTTAATGCTGATGTTTTCTCCAGTCCAAAATATCCTGAAGAACACTCCTCATTCTCTGTATTGGAAACAGCTACATTCAAGAAGGGTTTGACATGTCTCTGGAAGCAAGTTTTCAAATGACACTACTCGAAGGTGTTACTCAACAGTGTTCAAATTGTGCATGCAATTCATGCTCCTTGTTTGAAAAAGATATCGTTTGTGTGCTTTACAGAGAGACACAGCTGAAATTACTTCTTTCTTATGTACCTGCCACAAACATAGCCAAATATCTAGCATTACTGATACTATTTTTCTGATACCAAGAGGGCTATCTTGTTTGACCTTTGCAAACCTATTTATGAATGAGATCCAGCAGGCCTAAAACCCACCTTCAGCACACAAGGAAGGGAATGTGAGCCATGTGACAAAGCAAACATCAGTGATTTGAGGAACTCTAAAAGGTGAGGAAGTTTTCTCTCATATTTGTGATCAGATCAGCACACCAACTCTCCCAGATCTTGCCTCAGCATTGCCAATCATAAACATTTTTAAAAAGCAGCATTTTAAATCAGCTTATACCCCAGCCAGCTCAGATCATTGAATAAAATGCAATGTAAACAAAGGTCTTTGCAAAATTCTTTGGGGAAAAGGCTCATAAAATACAAGGCTGCTGTTGAAGAAGCCCTGTGACTAACACAGTGTTTCTCAACCTCAGCAACTTTCAGACATATGGACTTCAACTCCCAGAATTCCCCAGCCAGAGAGTTGAGGTCCACACATCTGAAAGTTGCTGAGGTTGAGAAACACTGGTCTAACACTACCACTCTGATGGATCTAGAGGGCAGCAAGTTAGTCAGGTCTCAAAATACTAGAGTTTGAGCTATGCTTTCAACTCTGCCTGGGAGGGATAGAAGGGAGTGGGACTGGCAGCCAATAACTCTGGTATCATATCAATCAAGTGGCTCCTACTAACATCCTCCTACCTACATATATAAATGAGCTGACATTTATTTTTTATTTTTTATTTTATTTATTTTATTTTATTTTATTTATATCCCTTTATTATTTTTATAAATAACTCAAGGAGGAGAACATACCTAATACTCCTTCCTTCTCCGATTTCCCCCACAACAACAACCCTGTGAGGTGAGTTGGGCTATCCAAAGGCTATTCTCTATATTAGTAGTACAATATTTAAAGAGAAGAGGTATATATAAATAAGGCAAGGTGAGCCACAACAGACAAAACAACCTAAACAGCGCCTAAGTACTGGTGCCACCTGCTTATTTAATGACAAGTCTAAGACATTGCTCCATATTTCCTTTTTTCGTATTATAACATACACAGGAATTCCATTCTACATATCAGGTTAACTAACATTAATAAATTAGGAACCACTAAAAGTATGCATTCAAATAAAAATTAGGCTAGGTAATACAGATAACCAGAGGAGATTCCCGTAAATCACCTAGTACTTTCTCTGCCCAGGATTGCAGCTGTGATCAATAAGCATGGAAGGAATTTGACAGAAACAGAATCTGTTCATAAGCATCCATCATAATTACCCACTATATGAAAAAATTCTGAAGCTAGCATTCTACAGTACATTGCCAGTGGCAGCAGATGTAGCCTGAAGATTTGCCCTAGTTAAACAAAGCTCTTTTTTTCAAAGAGACTTCTGCTATTTACAAGATGAAGGTCTTCTCTTGCAATTACATATTGGAGCAAACAGGTTTTTTTTCACACTACTTACGACCTCATTCCCAGAGTAATAATACTTGAGTTATAATGTAAAAAGGTAGGAAATGCAATCCAAATAACCCTTGCAATTTTTTTTTTAATTGCGTAAGCTTAAAGAATACAAAAAAATAAAATTTTTAAAAAGCAGAGTGAAAAAACAGGACATAAGTAAAAACATTACAAAGAGGAATTTTTGATGAGAAATTATTCCCTCCCCTTCCATTTTTTTTCTAACCAATAGCCACTATTTAAATATTTGCACTATACATTGAACATTCAGCATTCATTTTCAAAAAGAGTTTTTTGCTTATTGTGTATCTATTTGACTCATTTCATCTGTTGTTTTTAATTTGTCTGTTAATTTTTCCTAGACACTGTATTCCAGATATATGAATTTGCCTTGCTGTGTGATGTATCATATATAAAGAAGTCATTCCTGCTTAAATTTGGTTAAACTTCTATTATGCATATACACAGTTAGTTTTGCCATTGCTGCATATTCTCCAGTTTAAGTCTCCCAATCTTGTATCGTTGGCAAAGTTTCACTTTTACAGTGTTGTGCCAGATTCATTTTTGCTACTGTCAGCATATATCTCAGTAAGTTGCGATACTTTTCATTTATGCTTTCTGGAATTATTCCAGATAAAAATATTTGGGGTTTCAGTTAAAATTTTATTTTTAAAATTTTCTGGATATTTTGATGTATTTCCTTCCAAAACTCTTGAGTTTCTTTGCATGATCACCACATGTGGTAAAATATTCATTCTTTACTGTGGCATTTCTAACATTTACAAGTAGTCCTCACTTAATGACCATTATTTAGTGATGGTGCTGAAAAAAACTTGCAATCGGTCCTCGCACTTACAACTGTTGCAGCGTCCTGCAGTCCTGTGATCATGATTTGGCCGTTTGACAACTGGTTCACATTTACAACCATCGCAGCATCCTGTGGTCACATGATTGCTATTTTCAATCTTCCCAGACAGCTTCCAGCAAGCAAAATCAATGGGGAAACTTCGTGATTTGCTTAATGACCACGTGGTTTGCTTAATGATTGTGGTGATTAGCTTAACAATTGCCACAAAAAAGGTCATAAAAAGGTCTGTTTCATATTTCAATAACAATTTGTAAATGCACCCCAATAAATGATCTTGGTTCTGTATTAGTGTTTCAAATTTTGTCATCTTTCTCAAGATCCCTCCTTCTTTCTTAATAAAATAATAAAAAAATATTCTGCATAAATACATTAACCATGGTAAATTCCTATCTTCAATGAGCAATTCTTGCTGTCTTTAGTCTGTTTTTGAGTATAAAAATCCTTGCAATTCTGAGATTTAGCTCCAGCACGGTTTGACCATGTAAATAATGGCCAAAGTTGCAATCATTTAAAACAATAATGAACAAATCAGATTTTTGACCAAAGACAACAGCTCATTTGCACAGTGTACTTTGAATGGACCAAGGCCTAGTGTAGATTTCTAGCTGGAAAAAAATTCACCCAGGATGGCTGAGATGGATTGCCTGTGATTTCAGGTACCTAATGCCACAATGTTGGCTGATGTAGATCAGTTGACAAAGTAAGGCAGCTGCAGGAGACCTTTTTCTGGAAAATACAATCCTTTCATCCCTATCATCATCATCATCATCATCATCATCATCATCATCACCACCACAACTAACTGCTTTTTGCTTCTTTCTGTCTGTCTTCTTTAAACAATTCAGAAAAGGGTGGGATGGCAACTTGATAGTATGAATGAGATTCCTCCTTCTAGATGAGATATTTTTTCCTTTTCCTTGCATTTTGCAGAAAGCTGAATAGGTCAGGAGACTGCTAATTGGGATTTATTTATTTATTTATTGCTCAAATTTAGCCACCGCCCATCTCCCCCAAAAGAGGGACTCTGGGCGGTTTACAATAAAATCCAGCACAAAATATAAACATTAAAATCACATAAAACAGTTATAATAAAATACAGTAAATAAATAAAATCCAAGAAAGGTATAAAATCCAGGCTGGTGGGAGGGACTCTAGGGTGCGAGCCACCCCCAAGAATGGTTATTCACTTTCCCACCCCAGGCGAGACGGCAGAACCAGGTCTTCCGTCTATATGCATTTCGTGAAGAACAATCATCATACCATCCCACTACAGTCCAGTCTGACACAAAGCAGGTACAGAATAAAGGCTTACAAAACTCCATATGCCTGACCAGAAAAAACATCTACCAAGAAGATATGAATAAGAAACTCTCTGCAGATAATATATAAAGACAAGCTACAGCACTCTAGGTGTATTTTTTTGTATCAAATGGCTGTTCTAAAAGTGAGATTTGTGTAGCAGACACAACTTTAGAAAGAGACCCTACCAGTATGACATATATCCAGATTTTTAACTCTGTAAGAAAATGAGCTCCAGAAGTATAGGCAGAAGGTAGTTCTGGAAGCAATATTAAATCTGTAACAATAACAAAATAACTTGCTTTCTCCATCTGCCCTAAATTAAATAAAGAAAACTTGGGGTAAACTGGAATGAATTTATGTAGAAATAACTGGGAGCTCTGCTCTGGTACTCAAAACAAATTTTCTGGTCTCCAGCTGGTACATCTTGAGATTCTAGAAAAATATGAAATAGGTTCTCCAAGCCTAAAATCTGGTCAATATCCACCCCTACTTTAGAACATAATGTACCCTAGATTCTTGGGAAGAATGAGGTTACAAGACTTGTTCAATCTAACTCTAGCCAAAGGATCAGCTTGGGTTCTCCATTATCTTCCAAGTTTCAGCAAATTAAGTAGAATATTAAATCTGATTTATAACTAAATGTAGCTTGTAGGGCTTACTGTTCATTCCTAATCTAAAATCAGTTCCAGAGATTTGTATTTTATCTTCTCAAGGGCTTCTGCTTCTTGTGCTTTCTTTTTTCTTTCTTTTATACCCAACCTACATAGCATTAATGTCATATTTAATATCCAGAGACCAATTCATTTCATATGTTTTTAGCGTGTAGTAAAGCCAGTTAGCTGGAAGGAATTGCTAAGGAATACAAAATATGCCCTACTGCAGAGGTTTTCAGGCCACTGAAACTGTTGATTAAAAAAAAAATAGAAACTCTGATCAAGACACAGAACTCTAGAGATAGAAAACTGGCTACATCTGAGTTCTTTTTTTTTCTCCCTTAGTCTTTCTCAGATCCCCATCAAGTTCTCATAAAACCTTAGGGTTCCATGGAAGATAGTTTAAAAAAACCCTGCCCTAGAGCATTAGGAAACTTCTTCATCAGCCTGATATTTTGAGAATATGGTAGTTTCTAGTGACAGCAGTTGATCTGTCAGGGTGGATACATTATACCTTCAGTGTTGCTAGAGTATCAGGTTTTGATTGTACTGGTAGAATGCCTGGGTTTCTATAGAAACTCTGGTCCTAGTTTCATGCTATACCCTTCCTTTTTCCCTCATAATAATGACATAAGATACTTCACCTCAAGAAACAGCCAAGAACAACAAATCTGCCATCCCCTCAGTTTTTAATACTTACCTCAAGAGTGGCATTTTCCTGCTTACTCTGCTCCCATCAGCTTCCATGACAATAGCCTTAAGGGGTTCCAAGTCCAGTTTCCATTCCTAGTGGCCCTCCTTAGAACCTACATCAAACCAACAGATAACAAGATTTGCAGTTTTAAGTGTTGGTGCTGCTACTAGCAAGCATGTAGGAGAAGATATTTGTCCTACTTTTCAGAGTAAACCTCCGCTAAGTGGTAAAAATTCAGAAGCAAAGTAAAGAAAACCTACTCTTTCACTAAGCCATCTGGCACATAGTGTCTCAGGTTTTGGTAGCTACATTTGAAAATGTAATTATGCAATTATCTGATAGGCAAAATTTGAATTATTATTATTATTATTATTATTATTGGTAATCTACAATTAGATTCACAGTCAAAGATGAGTGGAAACTTAATAATTCATGTCCTAACCAAGGACCTAAGAATTATTAAGGTAGCATCTGAGGATATAGGCAGTTCCAAGCAAGATTTTTTTTTCTTTTTTGTAAAATTAGGGTGCTCAGGTCCGATAAATTCAAAATTTGCAAATATCAAGAGAGTCCTTTAGGTATTGCTCCAAGGGTTCCAGTCACAATTTGGTATAACAGCGGATTTCTTTTTCCATAAGCACTACTTTCAATCTCCAAGTCCCAATATTTTGCATTTTTTTCCTATTGATTTTCCTCTATCCTAACATTACCCGATATAGCGACATCAATGAACCAGACTTTCTTCTTTTCAATGACTGTTATATTAGGTATGTTATGAACAAGATGCCTGTTTGTTTGGATTTTAAAGTCCCAAAAGATCTTAACCTGCTCATTTTCCAAAACCTCCCCAACTTGATGGTCCCAGTGGTTCTTGATACATTCAAACCCAAACCTCTGGCAAAGTTTCCAATGAATAATTTTAGCAACTGGGTCATCATGCTGCTTTAGACAGTTTGTGAAATTTTGCTGCAGCCACTGATCAAATGGTCAATTGTTTCATCCTTTTCATTACAAAGGAGACATTTACTGTTGTTTGTTACATGATGAATTTTCGCTTTCATGCAGTTAGTCAGCAAAGCTTGTTCTTGAGCCCCTAAAATAAAGCCTTCAGTTTCTTCCTTCAACATTCCTGATTTTAACCGGCTCCACAAGGGGTTTTTATCAGGTTTTCCTTCTACATCCTTCAAGAATTGACCATGCATTGGCTTGTTCTTCTAATTAACAAATCAGTTTTTGATTGTTTCTTTTCTATATTCAGCCTTCACCTTTGTTGTTTTCAAAAGCTTTCCATTATAATTATAATTATTATAATTATTATTATTATTATCATCATCATCATCACTAAGGACTGCAAAAAACCTTGTCACTGCATACATACCCACTGCCACAAAGCACTTGGGACTATATATTTTTCACAGTGCAATCTAACAAAATCTTGCCCTGGAAAGATATTAGCTCCCCAAGAGCTAAAATCAACCAACTCACTGTGAAAAGCTACTTTTAAAAAATGCACTATGAACAGCTTCATTTTGTTCCATCCCACTGTTATTCTCATTCCTGAAATCCTGAGAAGCAATTTAAAGTCAAGCTGTAATTATCTTTATTCTACTAATGTGAAATGCTGAGAACAAGGAGCAAAACTCACTGCTCCACCCTGAGCTGCGGCAAATCCTGCAGCAACAAAAATCCCCTCATCTCTGCTCCACACAAAGGAGAAGGATGGCAAGACAAGGAAAGCAGCCAGGAGCATCTCACTTTGCACTTTGCACAGACTGATCCTTCTTTAGAAAAAGGAGTGACCAAACCTCTGTCTCCAGATGTTCACCCCTGACCATTCCGTCTGACCTACTGAAGGGGTATTATGAAGTCATCAAGTGAACATTTGCCTTCTGGAACCTGAAGCTCAGGAAATGAGGAGGAAGTCACACTTCTCTTTAATGGGGAAGCAAAACCACAGCATCTTTTCCCCCTCCCCCAAGGGGAAAAAAAAAACCCTTATCTGCAGCAATTTCTAGTGCACGCAGCTGAGCCAGAAATAAACAAGCCCAGCTCTCCCACTGTGCTGATTCTGTAGGAACATAAAAGTCCAGAGGTCATCCCAACTAGACCATTGCATGGAAATACCCAGACTCCAGTTGTGATTCTTTTCCTCTCTAAGCATGTTCATTTTTGCCCCCTTTTTTTTTTCAGTAAGAGGTTTATTTTCCTCTGGTTGCTGGAAGAGGAAGCATCATCATCATCATCATCATCATCATCATTATGATTTGCCAAGAGCAACCTGCCAATGGTAAAAATAGTAATCCTTAGCCAACTGCTTCTGATCTGCAGTTTAAAGCAGGCTATCCCCTTTGTATCTGGGATTTTAAGGGTTTGTTCTTTGCTTGAACAACAGTTCAGGAGCACAGAATGGGATTGGTGAGGCAGCCAAGCAATACCTGGGAAAGTTCTGCAATCTGCAACAGGAGGTAGACAATATTAGTGCAGTTTTCCGACGATGTTTTGTTTATATATCATAAGCAGATTGTCAGACAATGTGGAGGTGAAGGATTTTTTTTCTTCAGAATCTGTTGTAAAATTGCAGGTGTGGCAGGGCTGGTGATTGGGCTGATTTTGCTCAATTTTGCTTAAGAAGGTTGCAATCCTAGTACCCTTTTTCAGGAATACCTGAATTGGACTGGTATCTGCATAAGCACGTATAAGATTACCCTATGCAAATAGAATTTAATCTGAATATTGTATAAGGGGAAGGATGCTTCTCTAGATGGGTTTCTACTGCCAGAAAAAAGATGTGTATTATTATTGTGCTATTATCTCATTCAGTGTTTAACTGGGACTAACCAGCACTGAATCTAGGGAGACAGCTGAGTCGGCATGCAGGAACACAGTTTTTGAATGGATGTCCTGCTTACTTCTGAGTGAGCAGGCAGTGAGTGGGGTTTGTAGTGGATGCTTATTTGGGAAGGGACTTGCAGGGACTCCGCCCATTTTAATTTTGGTCCCATCAAATTAGAAGATGATCCTTGATATCTTTCACAGAACTGGGCTAGAAACATTTCTCTATTGCTGGTGCCAACCTTATGAAATAAGCACAAAGAAATGATTATTTGGATGTCTTGTTTGGTTGGACCTGTACCAAGAAATTAAATCTTAAGAGGCAGAACATGTGTCTGAGAACAAAAGGGAGAAGAAAAAGATGGCTCCTTGATACAAAGTGTATTGAAATAACTATGTCTGTTGAATTGAAATAACTATGTTCCTATTTCTGATTCTGAAGTAGCAGACAGGTAAAACAGAGGCTCTTGATTTTCACACATGTCTCATAATTCCTAATCTGTCTGCTGGCATTACTAACAACACTTGCAGCAACCAGGTAGTGTAGCCATGACAACTCATTGCCAACAAAGACAGGCACTCCTTTTTTGACTGAGCAGCTCCTTGTCTTTTATTTCATTTGTTATGACAGGGAACAAGATCCCCCTGGAGGCTGCTCTGACAAGATTGTGAGATTGTTTGCTAATACAATCATGCACATTCACTCCAGGTTAGATGCCACTCAGGCAAAGTCTAGTGAATTAACTGGGCAATATCTTGCAAAACCAGCTGGGGCTTTTTTCAGCTTATGGAGTTTGAGGAAGTGGCTTTGGGTTCTCTGCAATATGAGCCCTGCCATGTGCAGGCTGATCTACATCCCGTCTGGCTTCTTTGAGTATGGGGGGAGGGGAGGTGCAACTGGATTTGGGAGGTGATCAATGTCTCATTAGTGGAGAGGTGAGCTGCATAATACCAATGCCTCATTTGCTGCATTGGTTACCAATAAGTTTCTGGGACTGATTTAAAGGACCACCTTTAATAAAGCACTGAGTAGTAAGGCACCTGTATACCTGCCAGACCATTTCTCTGAGGTGAATCAACCATCCCATGCATTCATCCTGGGGGACAGTGCTGAAGGTCCCCATCTCACATGAAGTGGAGGGGTTCCAGAGGCAGTTTTCCTTGGTGTTAGTCCTCACATGATGGACCACAAATCCCCTGAGGTTTGATTGGCAACCACCCAATCTAGACAAAGATGTTAAACTATCTTGTTCTGGCAGACTTATTTGGAACATGGGTTTGGGGGTATCATGCTCAGTTGTATCTTTACCAAGTATAGTTATTTCCTGGAGTTCAGACAGGGTCTTTCTGAACTCTATCAGGAGATGCAAAGAATTGAACCTGGGATTTTTGCAGGTGAAACATGTCAGCTTTCTTGCTGTGCATCCGATTTCCCACTTGCATAATTTGGGATTATGAACCTTGTCCAAACCAACTTTTGTCAGACCTTTTATATCCCCCTAAGAGTTGTGATAGCGTGCTCTGTGAGTTGAAAGTGTTGGCCCTGACCGACATCTGATCATGTCCAAACACTGTGCAACTTGTCCTACATAGACTTGGATTGATGGATGCATTGAAACATGCATAGATATGAAGATGTCTTCATTCAGATATGCATTTATCATGTGCATCTCAATATGCATTGGGGCCTGCTGTTCTCAGTTCAACAACCGATACACATACTGTGCAACATAGGCAATCATAGCTGAATCAGGTTGAGGAGCTTTAGGTGGGTATTTTGCTTCTCCTCCTGCAAAATTTTCATGCAAAATAATGTTTCTGTTATACTGCTAATATTACAAGAGTTAGATGCTGTCTCACTAGTTCTGTCTCATATATACAGTAGTACTGCAGGCAGTTAAGCTTATATTGTATTGCACTATCATGGTGAAACAGCTGGTGTCTTGGTATAGAATCTTTATCCACCTTAGCCAACTTTTGTGAGAGAAAGAAAACCTATCCATCTGGGATTAAATTCCCACACAGGATCAGGACTGAGGTTTGAGAGGGAAGACTCGGTAGGAAAACTCAGAACCGAAGTTCAGAGGGATTATTGAAGAAAGAAAATGGGGAGGCAAAGGAATTTGCAAGCTGGGGACTGAATTTAAACACAGGAGGCCACACTTCCTTTTAAAAAATGGGATTGAAATAATACAATGAGCAGACATGGAGGTGGATGAGTCCTGCATTTCCACTAAAGTTGTTTAGTGGATGATTGAAGGAACTTGGTCTGTTAAGCAATAAATCAAGCCTAATCTGATTTCCTGCTAAATATTTTCACTGAAAATAGTGAGAAATTGTGGCACTTTGAAATTAATGGCATGATTTCTGAGGGCTATAGGGTTTTGTGACCACAAATCCACCCCGCACCCTTAAATGTCAGGGGAATTCTCCAAAATGCAATTTAAAAAAGATCACACATCACTGAGTTAAATTTACTAACCAAACCATTACAGGCTTCAAGTAGGACTTCATGCAGATGTTTTGGACACAAATTAGATTACATGCTCCTGCACATAATGTCCTTTTACTCTGCAGAAAGGAGTGATGATTGCTTAGTTTTATAAAGTCAATCAAGAACATAGAGGTATCATTTCTTTAAACACTGGAATTTGAATTGTGCAGTGTATTTTTTTTTGTATGTCAACTTCTTTGCCCAAAAGAGCACAAAACAAAAAGCACTCATAGCATAGATTGCTCAGCAGTCAGCGGTGTCCAGAAAGAAGGGATTTTCCATGGCATTTTTGCACTGTTCATCATAGCAAGTTGCCAAGTGTCTGTGCCAGATCTGCCTAATCAGCATAGCTACTTCTTTAAAAAGAGTTTTAGCCATTATTGCACAGGCTTGCTTTGTGATGATCACAGCTCCCTGCCAGTATGCATTATCCTAACATTTGCTTTTTCCCTAGCAACTTTTAATGACCAAGTTATAAATTCCTAACTAATTTGAAACAGTAATTATTTTAGAAAGGCTTGAAGGTTAACTCCAACAGCACATGTTTCTTATAGGGCATGATCAATATACCATGCAAAGCAAAAACCAGCAACAACAACAACCACCAAACCATGGTATTTCATTTAATATAATGAAAACAGGAAAAACAACTCTGGTAATACAGTAATTGGAAGAAACATTTTAGGAAAGGCTTTATTAGAAAGGGACAAGGTGTTTCACATATCTTTCCTACACCAATGATTAATCTATCACCATTAAAAAAAATCAATATGAAGATGATTCCCAGTTCTACATCTCTGTCACAGGCCCATGATGAGGTGTGGTGGAAGTCATAATCTGATATCTGTAGGCTGTCAGGGTCCGGATGGGGAAAAACAGGCTCAGATTCAACCCAAACAAGGCAGAGCAGGTGCTGGTTCAGAGGCTATCCAGTTCCAGGACTGTACCATCTTTAAATCCTGTTGAGATTATAAGAACAGACTTGCAATTTGCAGGTCCTCCTAGACTCATGTCTTCTGTCTGAAGAGAAGGTGAGATCCTGGCAAGAGAGGTTTTTGCACAATTTTGGCTGGTGCCCCATTTGCAGTCCTACTAGAAACAGGAAGCACTGAAGATGGTCACTGATGCCCTTGCCATCTGTAGATTAGATTACCGTAACTTGACCTACATGAGGCTGCCATTTAAGGCCACCTGGAAACTTCAGCTGTTTAAAAGTTCGGTGGTCAATCACAATACCGCCTCATTATACCTGTGCTGTGGAAGCTGCTCTGATTATCATAGGTTACCAAGTACAGTTCAAGATGCTGGTCACAACTTACAAAGCTGTATATGGCCTGGGGCCAGGGCAACTTGTTTCTGCCCCTCCTACCCAAACAAATAGGGATTTCCTGTTAAGAATCTGTAGAACATATGGTGGGAGAGGGCCTAGCAGTGGACATTCCCTGTAGCAGCTCCCCTCCTTTGCAATAGCTTGTCCTTGAGACAAGGATGTCTCTCACCTCCTGTGGCCTTCCAGAAACAGTTCAAAGCACAACTCTTCCAGAAGGCCTTCAGGGATTTATTATACTGGTGGAGCCATATTCAATAATTTTTACAGTACTTTAATGGAATTCCTATTTTAATTAAAATCATATTGACTTATATTGCATTTTATATGTAAATTCTATAAGCTGCCTGGAGTCCTTGCACTTTCAGACAGTAGACATCTCATAAATAAACACATACATACATAATATTTCATTAGATTTATTGATTGCAGTTCTGCTATAATTTTCCTTTAAGAAGCAGTAGACTTATATAGGAGCAAGAGTACTGTATGGGTTAAGAAGGTAGACTGGATGAATTTGTGCATCTACTTGAATTCCTTGATGAAAGACAGAATGTGGATATAATTATATTATTATTGTTATTATTATTACAACCACAACAACATCTAGAGGTAGCAGGCTGCCCAAAAAGCTTATGACCACGGAAGTGTCTACGGACAAACGCCGGCTCTTCGGCTTTGAAACGGAGATGAGCACCGCCCCCTAGAGTTGGACACGACTAGACTTAATGTCAAGGGAAACCTTTACCTTTAAAGGAATAGGGCCATGCCCAAAGTTCAAGATTGGAACCAGGAGATTTGGCCCTGGATTCATGTGTAGAAATATGATTGAAGAAGCTTAATATCCCACCCCAGCAATTGTCTTTTTTCCATCCACTTGCTTTTGTGGTTGTAATTTTCAGCCCCAGTCCCTATGTGTCCTCATCCTTGCATCTTGCTAGGTCACAGGGTCTATTGGACTTTATCTTGCTAACATTACTATTGTTTTCTGGATGGCTTCCAATTTAATGCACTGAGGTTATGCATACAGTATCTTTCTGATCTCTCTCATTTGTGTTTTGTCCTATCTGCCAACAAGGCATGATGTATATGCTATCACAGCAACACATCATTATGTTTCACTAAAAGGGAGGTCACTGGGCTTTAACCTAAGCTCTCAGAATGATACAAGTTAGGAAAAATGTCTCTTCCCTTTAGGGAAGTATGTATATATGGATGGGGGAGAGGGACTGTCTGCTTGATTGGCTGACCCCTTTTGTGACATCACATCCCCCTGTAATTGAAATCCCTAAATTAATTTGAGGGAAAATTATCAGTGTATTTTCATGACTTGGTATTTTAGGTCATGTGTGAGAAATCAGTGACTGGGAAATTTAGGGAAGAAGAGGAGTCATCTGGTGAATAAAACTGTAATTTGGAAATCAAGATACTCTTACGAATTTCGCCCTGTGATTTGACTGTTATAGAAGGCAACTATGTATGATTAGAAGACTGTGTTCTGAATAGTAGGATCCTGAGAGTAAACAATTTTACAAAGGCAGCCATTTTGCTTAAGTTGTTGACATTTATAAGCAAAGACACTTTTGTATCTGTGACATGAAGCATGGTGTTACAGCTGTAACTATAACTACCAGCTATAACTTTAGGTCATCATAGACACAAAACCACATAATAGCTGCCAAACCACAACTAAATGGGCTGGGCTTAGAGTTGGCAGATTAAATATAGCCTTAATGGAAACTGACATCTGTCAACACAGCTAAATAAGGCCCATGAGTTTAATGGGACTTACTCCCAGTCAGTCTGTATCGAATTGTAACCTGAGAGTTTTGGTTAATTGGAAAGGATGATTGTAAGTGGGTTGGAACACTAAATGCACACTGAAAAGAACTGATACTTCTTTATAAACAAGTAAATCTTACCTTCCCTAATACCTTCCAAGTGTGTTGGACTACTGCTTCCACAATTCCCAGTCAGCATGTCCACACACCTGGAGGTCATTGGGTTGGAGAAGAATGAATTGGCACTATCTGAGCATTTCCCTATCAGTAATAAAGATGTTACTGTCATTTTCAGTAAAGCAATCTTTTGTGTGTTTACTCAAAAGGAAGTCTTAGTGTGTTTGACTGATTTATTCTCTAGTTAGGACAGGTACAGTAATTACTACTGTTGTCTCTTCAAGTGGAAAATGGCCCTAAATTTCAGAAACCAGAGTGCCAAGGGATTGCAGTTATTTAACATTTGTTGACAATTTTGTTCAAACACTGAGAAGTGAAAATCTTTAAAGTGTATCTTATTTATATATATATAATGTGTCTTACCCATGTATATTGTTTATGTATAATTTCCATCAAAACATTAAAATAATAACTTTAGAAGACAGAGCCCAGGGAAGGTTATTTGAGTTTAACAGATGCTTACATTTTCTACTTTTTACCAAAATGATTGACAGAGGCATTGGTTTGTTTCTTTTTCAACCGGGCAAAAGCTTGCTCAGTGATATGTGCTTTTATTTCAGAAAGAAAAAAAGTGGTGCAGCTGACAAAGTTTGTATAATGAACCAGATATTGCAGTAGGGCTTGAAACAACAATGTGTTTAGCTCATAGGCATGTGCTATCTTTTGAAATCTCTTCAGGGGTTTGTCAGTTTGTTATATGTTGCTTCGGAACATGGGGTTATTAGAATAAAAAAAGCATTTTTTTAAGCAGAATTTCAGCACCAAATTTTTAATGTCAGACCTGAGAATATGCCTGTTGGGCAGGTAAGTAAAGAAATCAAGGACATAACAAGAGCTCTATGGGTAGTAAGGCAAACCTCTTGGAGGTTGGGGCCTCCATCCAAACATTAGTCATCAACTAAAGAGCTAGTGGCTACATTTGAAGAAGAAGACCTATTCTGGTGCCTGGGGTTGTATACGTAGTGGTGGATTGGACCACCCTATTAGGAGTGTAGCTGTACTATACTACCAGAACTGGGCTGCAAAAATCAGACAACTACTAAAAGGCACCAATAGGTTAGGGATTTCTGTATCTCTTTACAGCCATCTAGTAGTCTCAAGAGTTAGTATCCATGGAGGCAGTCTGCTATATTTGCTCACAGACTGCTTCTGTCTGCTGCTCCATATCTTCCCATTATGCCAACCTAGACAAATCTCTAGGAATCACTATCAGCATGCACCAGCAGCAATCATTGGTCAGTTTTATTTGTTGTTTTTAAAAAAGGTTGAAGGCCTGGAGGGGCACTTTGTCTTTGAAGATCCCAAGGCAGTTACCTCCCCTGCCTTGAATGTATTTATGCCACTGAGAGAGCATAATTTTTTTAAGCTTATACTGCTCTTCCTAAGTATCAGGGTCTTTGACTTCTGCTTACCTGTGTCATAGCAATATTTGACTAGCCTGTGTGCAGCTTGTAGGAACTTCTAGAATCATCCAGCCATCTTTGTGCCAAAATAACAGCAAGGGGGACAGAATTTATATCCCCCAGTGGTCTCTGGGGAATGCTGTGCAGACACTGTAAGTTAATAGTGGGGAAATGTATTCTCCTGGGTCCTCTCCCTAACAGCTCTGAAGTGTAGCCCTATTAAGGCTAGGAAGTAAAATGAAAGTAATAGGAACTGTCTTTCCACAATTAACAGCTACAGGAGGCTTCTATAACCTGGAGTCTTCCAGATGTGTTGGGACCCAACTTCCAGAATTCCAGATAACATAACCAATGGCCAGGATGCCTAGGAATTCTGAGACTTGTCCCAACCCATGTGGAAAGCACAGGTTTAGGAAAAGTTTTTCTAGCTGGAATGTCCTGTACCATTGGAACTCACAGACATTGGCTAAATGAACATGTTGTGTTAAGACTTAATGTGACTTAATGTGATTTACTCAGACCATGGTTAAAGAAGCCTCAGCTTAAACATGTGTGTGTTCAGAAGCTAAAAGTATCCATCAACAGTACTCCCCCTCAAGAGTACTTCCCCATCTAGCCAGTCCATTAAAAGTTGGTTCTATTTGCTAAACACATTGTTCTATTTAAATTTACAGGGGGGGAGGAGAAATGGATATTTTTATCCTCTTGCAGGAGTTTTGTGTTCTTCCCTCCTTAATCTAATTTTACAAACCATAGTTATAAAGGAGAAGTGTACATCTTCTCAGAAACCCAGAGTGATTTAGATATGTGCTAAATTTAAATAATATTGTGATAATATGTCTGCTGTAATAAAGTAAAAATATCATGAGCCTCCCCTAGTGCTTATCCCCAGTGTTTAGAATTGAGAGGTTTGGGCCTCTGTGTATAAAGGTGCTTAATAGCTTGGATCCAAAGTATACACTGAGAATGCAATGAACCAATCTTGGGCATCTATGGGGGCAGGGGCAAACAATGAAGAGTGCATCATGACATTGCAACACAAATTCCACCCCGTTTGTACTTGTGATGCAGGAGAACAGGCAAGTAAGTAAGGGGTGGAGCTTGCATTGTAACATCATGATGCATGTTTTGTCATTCTGACAAAATGTTCGCTTGTTGTGGATGCCCTAGGTACCCATCACTGTTTTGTCTCAGGCGACCGATAGAAGTCTGCAAAAAAAAAAAAAAATCATTTAGTGCTCTAATCTAAATGCCTTAGAAAGTATGTAATTTTCTATCCTTTTATATTAGCTCCGCAGGGAAGAATCACATATTGTACAGTAGCCATTACATTATGTTTTAATCTTTATAATCATGCTAAATTAATATTATGGGAAAATGCAAACTTGAAAATACCAAAGTAATCCTTTTATCTAAGCAGAGTAAAGACTGAACATCATAGTTTAACTAATAGAATTTAATAATCACTGTTACCTTGAGGAGCTGCAGCATGAATTACCATTTGCCAAAACGTTCATGGTAGCAATATACAGGTAGTCCTCAGTTAATGAGCATGCATTCAGCAACCATTCAAACTTACAACAGCACTGAACAGGTGGTACTTATGACCAGTCCTCAAAGTTCCAACCATCACAGCATCCTGCAGTCACATGATTGTAATTTGCAATCTTCCCTGCCAGCTTCCCACAAGCAAAGTCAATGGAAAAGCCAGCAGGAGGTCGCAAATGGTGACCGCATGACAGCCTCACTTAACAACCCATGGGGATTCACTTAACAATGGTAACTGGGGACTAACAGAACTGCCATTGCTAAGCGATGTGTCATGTGACATTGCACTTTAGAACCGTATAATTTATCAATGGAAATTCCAGTCCCGATTATTGTTGTTAAACAAGGACTACCTGTACCCAGTTAAAGTATCTTTTAACATCTTCAGAACTCCCTGTAATATTAGATGAGTTAACATGCTAATTGCTAAATAATAAGCCTATTATAGCCATTTATAATTATTTGTAAGACTAACACTAAATGAGATGTTCAGTTTTATACGGAGGCATGGAACGTGAAATTGGTGGGTCTGATAAATGAATGTCAGTGGGAGATCATACTGGCACCAATTAGCATTTCCACACTACTCTCACCTCACTTAGCTTCCACAGCAATTTTATGGAGGGGGGTTAGTGTCTCCACAGGTTAATTCCATCCTCCCATGTTGCTAACCAACATTCCCTCCCATCTGCCAATGGGAATGCACATAGAACACCAGCAAGCCAAGGTCCCTCTTCATTCATTTTCCACTGTGTGGTTTCTTTCTCTAGCAAGGAAAAATAAAAGTTAAAACCCCAATCAGCCACGATGGAAGGAGTAGTAATGAGACAACTCAGTGTGACTATCAAGGGTGGGAGGTGGTGGCAAAACACAGGGGGAGAGATGGGTTCAGATAGAAGTGCCTATCGGTGAGAAATTCCCTGCCTGCACTTCCACAATATCCACTTTATATTGTTGATAAACTGTTGTAGCATTCCTCTGCAGTAGGAGCTGAGCTAATGGTTAATGTGTATAGCTTCTCGAGTCCCCCAGAAGCCATACATTATCCACATAAGGCCTTGATGTCACATTTATAGATTTAAAAATATATTTAATCAACCATTAATTATTTTGCATCTTCAGGACATTAATGTTTCTTTTGAAGAAGAATTAGATAGGTGCAGGTTATTGTTCAGATGGGGTGCTCAAAATGCAACATTTATTCACTTGTTATGGTGTTGTATAGGGATGTGCAACTCACCAGTTCAAGAACAGAATGTTCCACTGAAATCTGGAACATTCTGCTCTCCTCTGGACCATGCCAACCTTTGCCAGATCCTGCCTTTCAATGGTTTCAGGAAGAAAATCCTTAGTATCAGAATCATTTCAACATGGCCGGGGTAAAATGTTCTGGTGTTTTAGACATTTAAATGTTTCAGGCTTCCAGTTTAGTGGATTTACTTCCGGAAACTAGAATGTCATAATCCAGAAAGATTTCAGCATTATCTGGTGGCAGAACAGACTGTTTCAGAGTTTTCCAGAATGTCCCACTGCTGAATTGATGGATTTTGTACATCCCTAGTTTTTGTTATAGTGGCTTGCTTTTGGACAGTCATTTTATGGATATTCTGGAAGACACATTGGTTTTTATAAATGCCCACATTCTTTTGAACTATATGCCAATAATTTGGAAATTACAGGAGCATTGCAGACATTGCTTTAATGATTGTAAAAAGCTCATTGCTGCAAGACTGGGAGAAATGCCCATTCTCTGTCAGTTGTACAATTGGTTGGTGAAATTTTTTTTTTTAATTTGAAAAAGTATTTTATTGCTGGAATCCTGAGCAGAGTACTGCTCAGAAATGTGGACTGCATTTTATTAGTTTATGTTGTAATGTTCCCATTTGTTTCATACTATTAAGTAAGCTGACTTAAACGTTAATAATTTAATTTTATTACAACACACACACACAAAACCCTACTTTATTTATAAGTGAGAGACACAAGATTTTTCCCCTCTTTTTCTTTTTTCATATATATATTTAAACGAAACCCCCATTGAAGGTGTCTGTTCTGTTGTTACACATAATGCTGTTATAAATTGTAAATTCAAGGTCTGCGGAAGTAGCACAGCATGAATTCTGCAAACAGGTGCTTTCCCATTATCATGGTAGGCAGAGTGGAAAAAGTAACATCTTCTTTTGAGATATTTTTCAACTTCCCAGTCCAATTTAGGGAGCTGGGATTTCATAGTGATCTCCTATCTGTACCCTACCCAAACCTTGCTTAGCTTTCCAATCTCTGCCAAGCTTGGCTAGATGCTGCTAGACTCCCGACAATGTCTTCAACATCTCTCTTTGATGGCCTTTGGCCTAAAAATAGACTATTTCCAAGAATACTTCAGAAACCATATGGCAAAACTAGGTTTTGTCGATTAGGAGTGGCATAATTTCTCCAAATTTTTATTGCTGCCATCATTCCAAAGTGATATATTTAGAATTTGTATAGTATATTATCTTACCGCCTTTTGGTTCTTGGTAATATTTGCATCTTAATAGTGGAGAAGGGGAAATAATTCTATACCTCTCTCATTTACTCAGAGGACCAACTGTATATAAACTATTAAAGATTGTTCATTTAACCATAGCACATGAACAAATAATATGGGATACAAAGTGGTTTCTGTTTACAGGTACAGAACTCCTTGTTTATTTACAGAATGATAATTTACTTTTTCAAAGAGCCACAGGTGTACTTTCCTTTTATAATTTCTTTTCATATGTTCTGCTTATCTCCTCTTCTTCTTCTTGCTCTAAATGTTTACTGTCAACTCTCCTCTCACCTCTCTTTCCAAGTTCTAGCTTTCTGCTGTTCCTTCCATGTAAAAACATGCCCAGTTAACCCTTGTCTTGCATCAGTAGAATGCAAGGACATTTCATGAGACCATACATGATAGACATGGCAAGCTCCAAAGCTTAATTACAAAGATGCACATTCCCTGATAAATAGCAAAGTGATACTTTTTCCAAAGTGTCGCTTGTGCATTTTTCATTTGAAAAATATTGTTCTACAATTTTTTCTAGACCAGTGTTTCTCAACCTTGGCCGTGTTAAGACATGTAGACTTTAACTCCCAGAATTCCCCAGCCAGCATGGGAGTAGAAGTCCACATGTCTTAACATGGCTAAGGTTGAGAAACACTGGCCTAGACTGACCTTAAAATCTGGGATGCAAAAATCCAGATGACCGCTAGAGAGTGGCACACTGATACAGCCCAGGAGTATCTGTGCAGCCCAAATATGATATGCCTATTTATGGCCCACTGCATTTTTTTCTTTATAATGGAAGCATGAGATTGCCAGCAAACATTCACAACTCTATGAGATTTTCCAGAGTCCTTACAAACTACATTGTGGGTGATCAGTGAAATACTCCTGGCAACAGCTTTAAACAAAACACTGACAAATGGCAATTGATTCCAATTATTTAACTACTTCTTTACTTCTTTTGTTTTATATATCCTTAAAAGGTATAGATGCTTTCCTGGATGTTTATTTAGAAGGCTCATTCAAGAGCAAAGGTCTCGTTTAATCATTCTGTCCCATAATCAAGTGTAAACCACTGATGCACATTTTTCACATTACAGCATGCTTACATCTACTCAAAGAGGAATGATGACATTGAAAACGGCCCAAAGTTTTGGGATCAGGTTCTTCAGAGGACAGTCTATACTGAAGAGGGAAGTTTAATTCTGTAGGAATTTTATTCCTACTCTGCATACACCTTAATGAATTCATGAATTTCGAGTGTTTTCACTCTTTGGCTGTATAATGTAAAGGCCAATATAGCTAACTGCAATGAATTTTATCACTAGAAATCATCTCCATTATACATGCCACAACTACTCCTTCATGAAGAACATCCTCCTGGATTTTGTAACCTTTGTAACATCAATTTGATTCACAAACTGTATGTCTCCATAAACTGTAACATTTTCAGGGAAGCTGATAATGTATGTGTTTACAGTTCCTCCATTCATAGTGGGATGCAGGGTCAAACTGTTAGAGTAACAATCAGCATGAAAGCATTCACATTTTTCAAAGGCAAAGTGCCCTGCATTTCAACATACCCCCTCTCTGGACACAGAAGGGCCCAGATTTCTGTGCACCCCATCCGTATCCCTTGTTGTTATAAAATAATTATTTGGCAATGATCAAATGTATATTTTATCTTTAATCTTAACTCTATATACTGTAAGAACTCCGTAACCCAGCCTCTGGCACTCTTCACTCTTGATAACAACAGACCAGTGACTCATTGTAACCTGGTAGCTTTAATAAAATGATTGCTGGATCTTCTTGGTGTGTTCTTAAGTGAGTTTTCCACCACAGCACCACCAGTGGACAGACTTCAGGCAAGCAAGGTCTATCAAGTAAAGTGAAGTACAAGATAGTGTTAAGCAGCAAGCACATGCTTCAGATTAATGAACAAGTTACCTCTGAATAATCACTGAACCTTATATTTGCTTTCAGTGCCAGAAATTAGCTCACAGTCATCTCAGAAAAAAACTTCTGCCTGGTTTTAGTTTTTCTTTTAAACTTATCTTAATTTCAATATACAATTATGACGATCAATCAGCTGCCTCATGATCTCCATGGGAAAGGCTGATTATAGTATTGTGTAGATCCCAGCAACTAGCACTTGAATGATTTTGAAATTTGGATGTAAGTTATTGAATCACATAGTAGGAGGTAATAGATCAAAAGGTGTCACTACATACAAATCATTTCTTCACCAAAGTAGTTGGGTGTTGGTTATGATTTTTTCACAACCTAACAATTAATTAATTTCAATAAGACTTTGACAAGCTAACTTTTCCTAGATCAGGTCTCTGTCTTTGAATGGGAATCTTTAGGATTATGAAGTGAATGGCTAAAATGTAATGAGCCTATGAAACTATCTTTCAGCTTGATTCTCTTTCCTGAAACATAGTGAAAAACCTTGATTTTTATGGACTTCATTTGAATGCACTTTATAAGCCACAGATACAAAGGACATAATTTGCATAATCTGACCTGCACAATGACATAGGTTTTGACTCAATGGACTTGGGGCATAAGACATTCCTCCTCCCAATTAGTCTGTTAAAAAGAGGTTTCACTATATCTTTTATTTTGAAATAAGATTTCAAAAAAAAAAAAAAAAAAACCAGAAGATATTATGTCTATGCAGACATTGAAGGGCTAATGGGGAAAGGAGGACTTGATTCCCAGAGATCCAGACTGCTTTGGACTGAAATTACCACAACTCACAAGGATTTCTTGCCTATATTTTCATTATTTTTCTGATCCAGAGGGCTTTTCTATTTGGGCTGGGCCATATTTGATGTATTAATTCTGTTTTTCACACTCTGGTGTGGCTAAGGCTGTTGGATGTCTTCTGCCGCTGTGCCAGTTGTGGGCAACACAGAGAGTTCAACATGTGGTGGGTATAGTCTTCCAAATTTTTAAACAAATCATTAGTTTTGTCATGAACTCTCACTTCTTGTTTAACATTTACATATTTTAAGGCAAATGCTATACTTTATTTGCTGGAGTAGATTGATAAGTAAATATTCTCTTTTTCCATTTTAAACAAATCTCTTCTACCTTTTCATGTTCTGGTCTTTGCCATAAAGTCTTTGGTCTTTGCCGTACAGTCACATCATGCTCTTTTAAGCAGAGCTGATATGTAGTGCCCTGATATAACTTAGTGCATTTCATGCCTTGCGTAATTTTTCCCGCTAAAGACCTGGAATGTCAAATTATCTCCTAGTCCTTGCTGTCTTTGACTCTATTTGTCCAGGCTTCATATACTTAGTCTCAAGTGGCATGGCATGTAGAAAGTTAGCTTTCTACCACACATAGCTGTTAGCTTGGATGAATGATAGGGACACAATAGCTAATAGGGATCTTACGATATCTGAGCTATGACATTTACTATCAGCTTTCCTGGTCATGCAAGGTTAGCCCAGTTGGCCAACAGTGAAGTCAGTGCTTGTAATTGGATGAATTCCAAGCCACCACTCTGCTGACCTGAGTACTGTAATTATAAGCTAGTCCCAAAGATTCTGTATGTTATTACATTATTAATATCCATTTCAGGCTGGGTTTAGGTCAGGTTTAAGGACAGAGAGGTTTTCCATAACTCTGGTTAATTATCTATCGTGGGAAAAATTGGGAGGCTGGCACTTTTGATTCTCTTATACCTATCATAATAACATTAACATAATTTATTTTTTGGCCTCATTCTAGGTCAAGAGTGGGCATCACTGATCAGCAGCAGGTCCTTTCTTGAAGCATTGGCTCAGGTCCTAGACACTGTTGACATTCCACAATTCTTGAGATTTTTCATACTGTCCATAATTACCAGGTGAGATGTACAAAATCCAGCTTTTTCTTATGTTTTAAAATCTACACTAAATTGTTGAGAAAGGTCATCTGGTGGTATGGAATTATATACCATTGAAATGCTAATTAGTATCAGTTTCCTGGAGAACATAAAGAATCAGGGATGCACTCACAGGGTAGAAGGGCAGGGAGTGAATCCAGAGTGTTGTGAATTATACCTGGGTACTCACTGGACTGGCTAATTGGGGAGATAACCATTTGGAACTGAATCACTCTATCATATGAAATAAGCTTGTTTTGGATTGCACCATAACTGTTCGCTTCTAAATAGTAACTGCAACCCAGAATGCTTTGTTAGTTTCAGCTGATTTGCCTTAGCTTTTGCAGTTAATGCAAAAAGATACCTGGCTTCTACCAGTTATACCCTCATAACATCTAGCAACTATGATGCAATCTCGGCGCAACCAACTTTAAAAATGATCCAGAACCTTCAGTAGGCATAGAATGCCAACAAGATAGGAAACATATCCCATCCATTCTGAAATGGATTACATTTTCAGAGGCCAGTAGAAACTGCTAATTGTGACATTTAAAGCCCTACACGGCCTGAACATTACCTCAGAAAACTGCCTTTCCTGTATGAGCCTTCAAGGGTTTCAATTTTGTTGACAAAGACTGTTGTAAGTGCTGTGTTTCTGAAAATCAGAACTAGCTTTTTCTGAGGGTAGGTCCTTGAAGAATGAAATGGGATTTTTAAAAGAGCTCTGTTCTTCACTGGTCTCATTTGGATGATAAATAAATATATCCTCATTTCACTAAAGATTTGCAATGTAAATAGAAGTGTGCTTCTACTGTTTTTGCCTTTATATTATGCTACTAATACATCCTATAATTTATTAAAAGATTAGGTGGGGACCACTGATGTTAAACTATGGAAGTATAGTTAACACATGAAAGGAAAGCATTTAATATATTTTATATACTTGTCTAAATGCCATTTAGCTGCAATCCTTATTTTATTTATCTCATTTATTAGAGCTATCATAATTGACTCCAGCAAAGGATCATTACCTTGTCATACTGCTGGAGCTTGAGCACCTCAATGACGCCATGAGCTAAACCGTGAAGGGCCACCCAAGACGGGAAGGTCATGACAGAGAGGTCAGACTAAATGCGATCCCTGGGGAAGGTAATGGCAACCCACCCCAGTATTCTTGCCGTGAAAACTAAATGGATCAGTACAACCAGAGATATGTCAATATACCATCAGAAGATGAGACTCCCAGGTCGGAAGATGGTCAAAATGCTACTGGGCAGGAACAAAGGATAAGAGGCTGAGTGAAGGAAGATAGATGCTTTTGAATTGTGGTGTTGGAGGAAAATTCTGAGAGTGCCTTGAACTGCAAGATCAAACCAGTCCATACTCCAGGAAATAAAGCCAGACTGCTCACTTGAGGGAATGATATTAAAGGCAAAACTGAAGCACTTTGGCCACATAATGAGAAGACAGGACACCCTAGAGAAGATGCTGATGCTATGGAGAGTGGAAGGCAAAAGGAAGAGGGGCTGACCAAGGGCAAGATGGATGGATGATATTCTAGAGGTGACGGACTTGACCCTGGGGAAGCTGGGGGTGGCGACAACTGACAGGAAGCTCTGGTGTGGGCTGGTCCATGAAGTCATAAGGAGTCGGAAGCGACTAGACAAATAAACAACAACAAAATCATATTTGGGGCACAAAACTCCAGACAACCATTAGATGATAGCAAAGAATTAGCACTGCTTGTATCTCCTTGTTACCACCTAGTGGCCCTCTGGAGTTTTGCAGCCCAGATATATTCATATATCTCTACATTTAAAGATGCTCCCTGAACACAGAATCAGAGTTGGAAGACCTCAGAGGCCACCTAGCCCAACCTCCTGCTGAGTGCATGATCCCATAAAGCAATTTGGACAAATGGTTATCTAGCCTGTTTAAAGACCTCCAGTTAGAGGGAACATACCACTTCATTAGGTCACCTGTTCCATGGGTTTTACCATCAGGCTAGATGGTATCTACTGTACTTGAATCTACTTCCCTATAGTTTCAATCCCTTGATTCTGGTCCTGCCTTCTGAGGCAACAGAGAACCAATCCCTTCTCTCTTCTATATGCCAACCCTTTAGATATCTGAAGTTTGTTCTCAAGTCATCCCTCAGACTTGTCTTCCACAGACCAGACATACCCAATTCCTTTAATCATTCCTCACAGGAGTTTAAGCCCCATCACCATCTTGGTAGTCTGAAGGCACCCACATTTTCTATGGGTGCATCACACTAAGTGATTTTTCCTCTAGTTCATAACATATCTGCACAGAGCATGAACCAGATTATACATAATTAATTTGCCCTTGTTATGCACAATGTCTTCTGAATTAGTGGTTCTTTTTTAATTTGATGCCCTCTATATGTGTTAGATTTTGACTCCCTTAATTCTTAGCTAACAAGGCTGATGGCTGAGAGAGTTAGAAGTCCACTGTATCTTCAGAACATTGACTTTGGAAAAGCTATAGACTGCAATGTCCAAATATAGGCAACTGAGACACAAAATTACATGCAAAGAATAGATGGACTAGCAAGTGGTGCTGCTGAGTCAGTATACTCACTGATAACAGCCACATTGCTCCCTCAAAGTGGATTAGAGCAGTACCTTTTGGTGGCCAGAACTGTAGCCCTGCTGCTTGAGCCACTGCAACACTAAAGAAATCAAATGTTTCAGAGTCCAAGTGTATGGGTAGTTTGCACTGCTCCACCCCATATGTCAGCACACAAACTAGTCACCACATATTCCTGCTTCTATAGAAAAGTTATTTACTTCTTAGTTGGTTTTATCTGTGCAATGGATCTGTGCATGGTATGGCTCATAAACAACTCCTAAGGCAGATCCTCCCATAATTTTGCTTTCTGACTGTACATGTGTTTTCTCTGATTCCCAACTGCCCCAGTCCATTTTCAATCTGTTTCTTTCCTGCTTTGCTTTGCCTTGATCTCAGTTTGCCTCTCTTCTCTTGATGACACATCTCAATCTGGTCAACATTCTGAACAAAAGCCTGCAAATGGGAAATCCCAATCTCTTTATGCTAAACTCTGATTTGGCAAACGAGCACAGGGCGTCCTTTCAGAGGAATGTACCAGAATTTCATAACCCAAAGAGAAGGGTCCATATTTGACTGCTGTGGCCACTAACAGTTTTACACTGCATGCTCTTTAGTTCACATAGTGAAGCTGTCAATGCATGATGGAACAAGGGTTTTGTTTTATTGCTGGCTTGTGGCAGAACCTGGTATCAATTTGAGCTGAGAAAGAGTGACTGGACAAATGGCACCCAGCTGGCTTCTCTCCCTAAGGGAGGACTAGAATCTGGGTCTCCCTGCTTCTAGTCCAGTACTTTAACCATTATACACACTGGCTCACTATTAGCAAGAAAAGTTAATCTAAATAAAATTGCAACCGCTAACACCTGAAATGTTTTTTAAATTATTTAACTTTTATTACTGTTGCACCATTTATACAATTACATATAATTTCAATGCATCCATTGTACATTTTGCTTTTTCTTTTGTTTATTTCCAATGAGAGGTGTATTGGTGTCTGTGACACAGAATGGAAGAGAAACTGGAACTGCAATGAACGCAGATTTTTTTTTTTCATTTTCACTGACCAATAAACAGAACTACAGGTGCACTCAACCACAGACATGCATTAAACTCGTCATGAGAAATCTAGGTAGGCTAAGTAGGATGAGAATGCTTTTTTAAACTATTTTTTAACTCCCAAAAATATTTGGGGAAGAAGAATTGCAGGATTGGCATTGAGAAAAAATGTGGACAGCTATGTGAGCTTCGTCTGAAAGTTGCCATTCATCCACTGCATAAAAAATACAAAATGATAAAGCCTGTAAATAAAATTTTAAAAGAACCCACAAGAAATACTGCTTTTATAAAGACTTGATTGGTGTGGCACTGGCCCAGAAGGCAGAATTAATTCTATCATTGCTCTCAATCCCTACTTGGGAAAAGGAAGGAAAAGCGAAGTGGAATGCATTTAGAGAAGGTCAGGAGGAAGAAGAAGAGAAGGGGCAGGAGAAGAGAAAGAGGCATGCTGCACTTTCAGACAATCTGGTTGTCTTCTTAATGAAATGCAGAGATTTTTGGAAAGTTGGCAGAAACTATATTAGATATTTCCCCCACAAAAATACTATTTAGATTACCCCATGTCAGCCATCCCCCCCATCCCCCTCAACTTAACGGGACACTTCTTGCTTGCTTGCTTGCTTGCTTGCTTGGTTTCTCTCTTGGGCAATACAGTTCAGCTACATAACAAGTTAGTAGAGCTGGGGAAAAAAAGATAATTAAAAAAAAAAAAGACACAGGTTGTTTTAAGTGGTTAATTTTGTTTTGTTTTGCAAGAGGCTGTCCAATTTAATCCTTCACTGCTATGGTTTGATCCGAATTTGCTGCTGGAGCTTCAGAGGGTTTCACTTCCTCTGGTGGGGCTGCAGGCTCTGAGGCCTTAGGAGTAGAACTAGGTGCTTCTGTGGTTGGCGGGGTCTCCTTGGAAGAAGGCGCAGCCTCGCTGCTGCTGCTGCTGGGTTTTGAGTCTGAAGCCTGGGCCACGTCGCTTTTAGTTTCTTGGACTGCAGGAGCCTCAGTCTTTTTGGCCTCCCCTTCCTCCTTGCCCTTGTCATCTCCTTTACTAGTAGCTGTGACCTCTGAAGGCTGGGAAGCTTTTGCATCACCACTGAGCTCTGAGGATTTAGGGGCGTCGCTGCTGGCTGGAGCGGCATCTGAGCTCGGCTCCTCCTTAGAGGTTTCGGTGCTCTTCGGAGGCTCTGCCTTTGTGTCGCCCAGAGCGTCCGGTTTCTCTGGCTCTGGCTTCTTCGGTTCTTCTGGGCTGACACCTTTCTCCCCTTCCTTCTCTTCTGTCTTGTTGGCAGCTACCTGGGCATCCTTGTCTCCCATCTCCTCTTTGTTATTCTCCTTCACTTCTGCAGTTTCCGTGGTGGTCTGCTGGCTTTGCTCATTCTCTTTTGGAGCCTCCCCTTCCTCAGCTGCTGTTCCCTCAGCCTTCTTGTCTTTGTCTTTGGTCTTTTCATCATTCACATTATAACCCTTCTTCTTCTTGCTCAGTTTGCCTCCCATGTTGGAGCTCTGGAAATGAGAAAAAGGAGAGGGTTATCTCCCAAAATAAGGTTACCAGTAAGGTGAACAGTAAATTACTTTGTTCTTCTCACATAATACGCAAGCAATACTAGAACAGAGAGAGAACAGTGGGCTGCATCCAGATTAAATTTCTCAATCATATTTTTGATCTCACTGAAATAAATGAAGTAAATTAGTCATGAATAATTCAATCCCATTTAATAAAGTAGTAGTAAAGCATGAACAAGACTGTTTCAGCCATGTTGCCCTCATCAGTGCAACCTGCTAAGCTATAAATCAAGTGGCTGGGCCCATCCATAAAGCTAAGTCCGAAGCACTTTTAGGCTTAGCAGGATGTGTGAACTCAGTCTGTATTTGAATGCAACCCAGCCATTTTATAACTGCAGACTAAAGCAATATTTTCAGTATACCTTCTACTGTACAAGCTGAGTTGCTAGTGGATTTTAATTTTGCCAGAAAGGAAAAATTATTAAATGCGATTACTAAAACATAATACCTCATAGAGTATATGCAGATCCCTGGGCCCCAAATGTTATAAATCTCCATTCTATAGGGATATATTGTCATGGCTTCCTTTAAAATTGTTTCTAGCTTAATCAGAGTCTCCATTAAAGATTTGTTTCTGGCCTTTGGCCATAATAAAATATATTCTGTTCCATTAAAGACTTCTTGCCCCACCTAGAATGGCAACTTTTAAGAATATCTGTAGATAGATCTACACTAGTCTTCTCCAATTTGTTCCTTTCTACAACTCTTAAATCTGGACAGCAGTAGTTTGAGAGGACTAGCTATCACACAACTATCTTCCTCTTTACAATAAACCTTGACTAATTACTTCAGAAATAAACATCAGTCAGGACCCCTGCCCTCTTCCAATGCCCTGATGTATACATTTCCTATGTGTCTTCTTTCATATACCATTCAAACCATTTCACCTTAATATAAGGAAGGAAAATTCCCCTGCAGTTATAAGGAAGAGCAATTGCTTACTTTTCTCTAAGTATAAACATACACAGTGACATTTGAATAGGAATAGGCAATCTTATCCCAAATCCTGAAAAAAAAAAAACCTGCTTAATTTATCTTCATTTAATTTTCCCCCAGCATTCCTACAGATGTTTACTTGAGTGAAATTTGCCATGGTTCCCAAATTGTATTCCAGGCAAACTAATTACATTCTCTTATTTCAGATGGACATCTTTCATCTGGAAAATACTGGATAATCTCCCAAGGTTTCATGAAATACATTTTATGAAGCTGTGGCCAAATGCCACGTGTACGTGCTCCTTCTCCCTTCTCTTGCTCCTTCAGGGTGCCAACTTCATCCTTAACCTCCCTGTAACACCAGAACGCGAAAACTCTGATGTGACGTTAGTTAACAAACCAGGAAAATAAGCTGGGGCACAGCAGGGAGAAGTAAGAGAATATGCTGTAGCTGTAAGCTTTGGATGGTTTTCTGAACGTAACTTCTGGACACATTAGTTCATGCATGTTTATTCTTTCCTATACTTCCTGTAATTTAGAAGAGGAACTTGTGGTTTTCACCTGCTCTGAAAAATTTGCTTAAGAGCTTGTATTTCCCCAGTGATTATGCGTCTATCCCTGTTTTAGGGAATAAAGATTTTCCAGTCACTTATACTGCACAAGCATTCATGACTGATAATATAGCTGCTTTAGTGAATTAAAATGGTAAGCGCCTGCTGTGAGATATTTTATATAATGCACTGAAATTAAAATGGATCCCACATCAACCCCCCCATCCAAAAAAAAGACTCAACCCACTTTGGTCAGGAGAACAGTCACTAACACCTAACAACATTAGTGCCACTCCATTTCATCCATGTAGGTCACTGTGAGTTTATTGCATAAAGAAAATAACATGTTCATGCCCATCCAGTCACGTTTCACTTCACAGCAGTTTTGCAAATCAGCAAGAGCAATGTATTAAACAAAAGTGAGAGTTATCTTTGCTTCTAGATAGTCAATCCCCAATTAAATTGCTATTTGTTTGTCTAGTAATGCCTAGATAACACAAACCAGCTTTTGTGCAATGTGCTTGTTCCCTCCCTTCCCTTCCTACCTACCAGCAAAATGCACATGATGATTTGGGAGTTGGGGGTGGAAATAAGGTAAATGTATATTTCATGAGAGCAGAGCACCAAAACCTAATCAGCATCTTAAGAGACATAGAGCTCTGGTTTCTCTCCCCAAAACAGGATGGTCAGTAGAAACAGGCAGACTGCATAGTGTCAGAAGAGACTTTGCAACCTGGCCATAAATTATACCATTATATTTGGATGCTGCTACTTTTTCCCAAGAATGAAGGGTAACCATGCATTGAACTGAGATTAAAAAAAAATCAGCCATGGCAGGATGCAGGTGAGAGGGGCACCAAATATCTAGGTTTTTTGAATGACTACTGGATTAGACAGGGTCAGTTTTGTCCTCACCCAAAATATGTTTCATTTCCAGCCCATTCATGTTTTTATTTCATCTATTGATTCTGCTAATTAGGTCAAATGAGCTCAAATGTCCTTCTTGTGCAATTGCCCACAAACTCAATGGTTCTAGCTGGGAAAATCCAAAGGTTGTATGTATAATGCATCTGAACAAAGGGGTGAGGGGGGGAAGAGACCTTATTAAGTCAGAAGTAGCAAATGGAATAACATGGCGGGGGCATGATTTCTGGCCACCAAAACTACTATAAAGCTGTAAGGACATTCACTTCCTTCTATATTTGAAAAGATGTATTTCCACTAAATCTGGATTGCAAATTTCCACTGAGAAATATCAAGAAGGTAGGCTAGACAGAGAAACTGAAAAAAAGAGTCCAGAAGAAGGCAGTGACAAATTCCATGCTGCTGCCAAAATGACGTGTCTGTGAAATCATCAGGAACCAAGCTAATTAGTATTACCTTTATACTCATTTATATGCTTCATTTCTCTTTGTAATTGTTTGTCCAAATTAACAATATTGTTAAATTTAATAATCTAATTGTTTAACATGAGACACATACATACATACTGTATATGTAAGACTAAAGGGTGGTCCCACACTTCCAGTTTACTCCAATGCAAGCAAAAGAAGCATACCATTGGGGGGGGGGAGAATGATGTCATCTTCAACCCACTCCCAGCCAACAGCTAATGCAACTTCTGCCTGATTTTTCGAGCTCTCTATTAAATGTAGTGCTTTTCATCTTGTGCTGGCTCAAGCTGTGGGCTCTGGTTTGCATGCTGCACCAATGCCTTGTAAGCCAACCACTCCACTCTGCTACTGCACCTATGGCATGAATGCTCTCCTCTTTTCAGTCCCCGATTGCTGCCCGACTTTTCTCTTACAAATTCACCAGTGGAAGGCTGAAAAGCTGGACTTTTGGGGTGTGGGAGAGGGAGCAAGTTATTTGATGGAACAGTGAAACAATGGACCGGCCTTAATTTTATTTAACAAGGTGAAATTAACACAAATGTTGCTCCTTTCCCTTCTAGTCCTAGTGACAGCAAACATGGCAGTAGTGCGGTATTTTCTTTCTTTCCTTTAAAACAAACAAACAGATCCAGGAGTGGTAAGGAAGCAGGGGAATCCATTAATCAAGCTGAGTAGATTTCAAGAACACCAAGCTATCACTGAGGCAGTAGCAGTCACAGACTTCAAAATGGCCAGTGTATACAGGCAATTGAAGCCCTGCTTCTTTTTATATGCATGCAGTGCATGTTCAACAGGGGTGGGGCTTTGATCTCCTAGTCAAACCCACCATGTTGAAGCCAGTGACTGTCACTGACTGAGGGCAGAGCAAAGGAAGGGGTTGAAATCCAGAAAGGGTTTCTTACACTGTCTTGATTTCCAGCTGGTTTACCCTTGGGAAACATATGGCTGAATGTTGCAACATGGAAAACCCCTGTTTTTGTTTAATATATAGAAATTAATATTAACAGTTATTTATTCATTTTCCCCTTTTTTTCTGCATATAGAATTAAATGGAATGTGTACCCAAGCCAAAAAGCAATTGAGAAGTGTGTCTTTGTTATGGGAAGATCAGAGAGAGAGTGAGGAGCATAACAGGAAGGGATGGGTATTCTGGGAAAAAAGATGGAGAGGTCTTGTTAACACCGTGATCACTGAAAAGAGGGGCTGATCCCCTTTCTCCCTTTAATGTTTGCAAACAGTTCTCCTATGGATTGAGGCTATCTCATTGAGCCTTTTAGTTTTAGTTTTCCCAAATGATTATTAGAAAAACTAGTAATAAAGGAAGATATGAAGATTTCACCATGGACTTGTTCCATAAAAATTTCCAAAAAATATGACAGTTATTCAGTTATGGAAATGCAATTTTTATTGGATTCCATGATTATGTATCTTTACTATGAATCTTATCAGTCGGTGAAACTGCAAAATGAATCTCAACTAACCAGCAATTGAGAGAGGCCCTATTTTCCCCCATTTAGGATAGCAAATGTAGTGAGGGCGGTGGGCAAGGCAGAAAAAGAAACTCCAGTTTGAGATTATCAGTTACCATGTATACTTGGGCAACTATCAGCTGGAGAAGGTGATGTTCCATGGCAAAATGGTATGAGGGAAGAGTTAAGCCCTTTCCACACTGCCACCATATCAGACTGAATTATTAGGAGTACCATGGCTGTATTATCCCCTTAAAATGCGAATTTTATCTGTCAATTATTGTAGTGAGGTTTTCAACAGATGTTGCATTACACTGTGTGCTAGGTGTTAAAGAAACACTATGCAGGGAAAAAATGGCTGCAGATCTTTTGAAAATACAAAATGCCAGCTCATATCAACTGAGATCTCTCTACAGCACTAATCACCCTATATGCATTCAATGAAGGGTACAGATTATATTTTAAGTGCCTTTTAATTTATTATTTTAAAATATATCCCATAATTTCCATTAAAAGATATTAAAAAATGAAAATTGCTTTTTTGTTTAGGCATTAGATCAGCCTTTCTCAACATTTTGACCCTGGAGGAACCCTTGAAATATTTTCCAGGCCTCAGGGAACCCCTGCACATTCAGGCTCAAATATAAAATTATATTCGTTTCATGTGTAGGCCTGTAAATATGCATTAACAGTGTTAATGCCCAACTTAAAATAAAGAATGAAACTTACCTCTTTAATGTGAAGTTGTCCAAATTTGAAATAATTTTTTAAATAAATCCTGATCTCCCAGGGAACCCCTAGTGACCTCTTGCAGAACCTTAGGGTTCCATGAAAACTGATTGAGAAACCCTGCATTAGATGCAGGAAGCCAACCACGGTAGCATTAACTGATTTATGAGATACATTAACCTTCAACACTTGTAACAATAGATACATAACAAACTAACCCAACATGTTCAACAGATGCTCTCCTTTCTGTAAGAGAACAATTACCATAATCCCCAGTCAGCAGTATTTTTGCCCATTCTGATGGGGGATTAGAAGACATGTAGTCTCCAGACCAGTGTTTCTCAACCTCAGCAACTTTAAGATGCGTGGACTTCAAGTCCCAGGATTCCCCAGCCAGCATGGGGAACAAGAAATTAGAAATGGCTATGCCAATCACTTTTCCTTATGACAAGTGCTATGAAAAACAAAATTCACAGCCAAACCTGTGTTTCAAAATTGTCTTCAAGCATTTAAGAATATGATCATCTAGCAAATGTTCTGCAATGCTACCATCTCCTCCACCACCACCAATTCACATCAATTCACACAAACCTGACAACATACAGTAGGTGCCCAGATACAAAGAAAGGAAGGTGTCTTCCATTTCTAATGATCTGGTAAAGGCAGCATTTTGGTAAAGGTACTGATCACTTTGTTAGCCACTCTTCTGGGGAGAATGATTACTTCAGGAGGCGGCTATTTTAATCAAGAGCATGGTATGAACATGGAAAGTTAAATCTGCCTCCTCCCCAGACCACAATCCTAATCTTGATTTAAGGGTTCTGGTGCTACTATTTAAAAATCATCAGATCTAAATGCCCTTTTCCTAGCCTCCACCTACTTCTTAACCACTTGGTAGCGAACGGCAAGAAAAACACTGCTGTTAAACAGCTGCAAGATTAAAAGAGAAGCGTGATTACACTCATACACTATTGAGTAAGCCTTTGGGAAACTCCCAGCTCCAACTCCTCACCACCAATTTTTCAATAAATTGCTGGCTGAAGTGGGATAGATAAACTTGCATAAGTATATAAAGAAAAGTAATTTGTTGAGCTGATTGGATGGTCACTCCCCCCACCTTGCCTTGTACCATCGTTGTGGTGGGAATGTCTATAAAATCACTGTTTGAAACATTCCTTTTAAACAAAGGGAGCTTATTCTGGAAATCCTGCTAAGAGCTACAATGATATCCCCATGGCAGCTTCTTCCACCATAGTGCTGCACTAGAGGACAAGAGGCAGCTCCTGCAACGCACTCCTACAAGTGGTTCCAGTTTAGGATTTAGGGTGGGACATGCCCATTCACTTAATGCATCAGCCAACTGGCACAACGGAACCGGAGCCTTCAAAGGATTCTTTGTAAGATTTTAGACCAGCTCCAGCAAGTCAGGGTTAGGTCAGGGTTTCTCAACCAGGGTTCCACAGGAGGTCACTAGGGATTCCCTGGGAGATCACAATATGTTCTAAAAATTATTTCAAATTCGGGCAACTTCACATTAAAGTTCACATTCATTCTTTATTTTTAGTTTAAGGACACTGTTAATGCATATATACAGGCCTACACATGAAATGAATATTATTTGTAACTTCTGGCCTATATTTGAGCCTGAATGTGCTCAAGGCCTGAAAAATATTTCAAGGGTTCCTCCAGGGTCAAAAGATTGAGAAAGGCTGGGCTAGGTGATGGCAGAAGAGCAGCTGCAGAGCAGGGACAGAGCAGGGACTGCATTCAGAGGAAAAAAATTGGTGGAGCCAAAAGCCACAGCCAGTGACTTCAGACATGCCTATCTGTGAAAGAACTGCTGAGGCTCTTGGCACTGCATTTTTCTGGACTTTGGACCAGTGTGCTGGAGAGGAAGGTTTGTTTTCTGCATTTTGATGTTTTGCCTGCACCCCTTCAAGTTCCTTGTGATGAGGTAAGGAGAACAGAGCACAGGACTGCCGGGGAAAATTATGTATCCTGCGAGTAAAACTGAGCGGTCATCAAAGCCTCATGGCCAGCTAGTATCCTGTATGAAACATGAAAGTTAAGAAACAGTTCCTTTCTTTTGGCAATTTCCTGACTTCCTTTTTTCTGCGTCTGGTTTCCCCTCACTTCTGGCTTGAGAGACCTACTCTTTTCACATATCCTTGACTCTCCCTATCACCACTTTTTCATTTATAGTCCTAATTTATCACAGAGGCTCCTTTCCACACACCAAGTCTTCCTCATTTTCCAATCTTTTCACTTATGATTCCTGCCTTCAGAGACAACATCAGCATGAAGCTTCAGCTTTGCAACATTCTAATTTCAGCAACTGCTGATACACAATGTTTGACAAAGCGAAGAGGGTTCACTACATCAGTCATGAGCAAGTAGGAGGTTCTCTGCATGTCATTACATGCACAGACCCAGACATGAACTACCAAAGGATATATTTTTAATTATTAACTGCAAATCTCTGGTCAAAATTCAAGTTATTCAGTTAAAGGGTCACTCTGAAGACCGAGCAAAGGATCACTCCACTGTATTCTTATATTAGCTTCCAGAGCTATAAGGCCAAATGGAAGACTTGCTGCAGACTTGTACAGTCATCATTGCCTGCCCAGCAAACATGGATCTTTCACCTGCTAACACAGTGAAGCGAGCTATCAGCAACCCAGTTTCAACAAGGCAGCAGATACCAAGACTGCCACTTGAGAAAGTTCTGTATATGAGCCCAGCATTGCATTTACATTAGGCCAAATGATACAGTACAATCAATGTGACTGAAAGTATCAACCTTCCTATTTTGCACTCACCATTAAATCATTGCTCCTTTCAACAGCAGCTTATTGAACAAACTACTGCAGTCTAGTTCAGACACAGAAGCTGCATTTATTCCCACAGCCATTTTGTGATCCTGTACGCCCCCTTATTATGTCATAAACTACTGAATTATAGTGATGCATTTTCCCATGTTTTAAAAATAAGCAGTAAAGGAGATGCATGGAATCTTTAACGTATCTATTTTACATGTGTATGCATATGCAAATATACATATATTTACACATCAAAAACAAGGCCAGGAAACTCCATCTCTGCCCCTTTTGGTGATTTCATCACATCATCATGATCATTATCTTTTCTGGCTCTCAGCTGAAAAACTACTGAAAGCAACCAGCTGCAAAAAGGTTGCCTACACATAAACCTCAGTTAACTAATCAATGATGCCTGGATTCATACATCAAATTAAGCTAAAACTGAGTATACCATTGTATAGCTTAGCGCAAAGAGTATAGCCATGATTTTTGCTTTTCTCATTTACCACAATGCACAGAACTTCAGGGCTGAATACATTTTGTATAGGTCCATTGGCTTCACTATTCATGTGATGGAAGATCACTGCAATAATTCAATGTAAACACTATACTGTAGTGAAAAAAATCAAGTTGCCAACAGGTGCATATGTCATATTTGTCTATACCAAGGACTGAAGTAGAGACATGGGAAATCCTCACCTGCCCCACTTTAAGCCTTCACAATCTTCATTTTGCAACCCAATCTGTGCAGCCTGCAATTCTAAACTTACTAGAGAGTAAGCACCACTGGAGACTATGAAATGATATTCAAGTGCATAGGACTTAATTATTAGGAAGAATTTTTCTCCCTGGCTCTCAGCTGATCACCCCAAAATCGTATCACTTTAGCCATGTTATTCTAGGATAAGATGCAGGCAAAGGGTTCTTTAAATTCCCTTCCTGCAATCTATGTTTTGGCAGAGGCTACCCCTTCTTATATAATTGCACTCAGGATGGAAGGTGGCTGCACAAGACTAAGATGACAATAGATCCTACAAAAGCTTTCTCCCTTAATTTCCTGGGTAAATTGTTTTCTGCTTGCTTTGCAAACTACAGCATCTCCTGGTAATTCTCTAAATCTTACTCAGTTGAAAGTTTCATCCCTTTCTAATATTACTTGTTAACTATGGAGTTCAACAGGTGAGCACAACCCTTGGAAACAAAACCCTTTATTGGAATGTGCCAACATCATCTGGATGCAAGAAGTTGTTCCACTGTTCTACAGTTAAAACTGAGTTCCAGCTTTAGAAATTCTGACACCTAGTTTTGTACCCTTCATAGGCAAAGCATTCCATTGCCCATCATCCTTGAAATCCATATTTGTGTTCAGCTCAGGTCACTGCCCCCCCTGCTTTCATCAGAAGCTGACAGGATCACAAAGGCATCCACAGGAGCAAAATGATGAAAGTATCTTTGTGCTGTCACGGTGCAAGCTCCAACCCTTTCGTATGTCCATGCACTATCACAACAAACATATGAAAGAGAGGTTACCATGAGATGCTGGTCTTACCATTTGCCCTTCTTGAGCCCCTGCTCCCCTCACTGCCACCACCCAGATGCTTCTGCAGGTTATAAGCAAATTGTCTCTTATCACCTTTGGCAGGAACATCCAACTGAGCCAGACTTTTAGGTTAAAAGTTTAAAAAAAAATCCCCAAGGAAACCATCTGACAACCTTTGTAATGAATCCTCAGATGGAAATATCATCTATATTTCCTAAGGCATTTAAACTGATGAAACATTTTATTAACACAATCATTGGAAAATTAAGATAATGCTTTCACTGGGTGACTGGTATTTAAAAGCATGGAAAATTGCTCTGGCTGGAAAAAAAATCCCTGAAAACTTTGAAAACATAAGAACAAATTTACTCAAATGTAACTACCATTTATTAACTATATTAAAAATCCTCTTCCTAATAGATTCTCATCTTTACAAATGACATTCGGAAGCAAAATATTAAATATGAATAAATGGAAAATGTTTTTATTTCTATTTAAGCTCACACATGCACTTTCCATTTTTATTCTCAGGTCATTGGATCTGCTTTTGCTATTGGTTTATTTTCCTTTCTAATTTTGTATTTTTAAGTATTTGTTTTTACATAACAACAATAAAATAATGAAATGGAGACAATGGCAGAGTTCACAGAACATACTAAATCACAAAGTAATAACCATACCTTAACATCGCTTGTTGTGTGAACCCCATCCCTTTGGGTAATTATGTCCTATGAAAGACACCAATAAGCAACTTAGTTGATTTAAATGTCACTAGCAGGGTCTTTTACCTTTTAATTGCCTGTTCACCCCTTTCATACCCCAGATAAGTGATTCTGCTGAATATTTAACAGATAGGAAAACATCTTCCTTTCCCCTAATAAAAGCTACCTCTCAAATCAAACAAAACTAAGATTTCTGATTGCACCAAGTTACCTCCCAAGAATAAAAAATACAGGGAAGACCCTTAACCTATCTCACTTGCTACTGCTACCAAGCAAGCTTCAGTCAGCTTAGCTTCATAAACTGTTCCATTAAAACTGACCTGTAGAATGGAAAATGGCAGGAAGGGTATTTTTCCAATAATTTTCTGTACTGTAGTCTACCTATTTCTTAAAGACCTTATCAGTACATCGTTGTGCAACAGAGCCAATTATATTGTGCTTACTTTTATGTGTATTAGCTGCAGCTCTGCATGTGTCACTTGGTGTCCACCCCAAATCTATATGTAACAATTAATGATGGCTTGTTATTATGAAGATGAGTAGACACAAACTTTAGTCCTCAATACCCAAAGGGAAGCAATTAAAAGCTTCTATTTCTACATAATGGCTAACTAATTTGTCTACAATCTAGGATACCTAATCCACATTTCTGACAAATGACAGTTTGCCACATAATTTTCAATAACCAACTATGGTTTGCCACTAAGTAGAAATGTGAGCTTCTAATCTGTTTCCCTGACACGCAGAGAAAGGAGAAAGCTGTACCAGGAATGCATCACTACTTAAACCTTCTCACCTTCATAATGGGCTGCAATACAAAAAAAAAAAAAAAACCAGCTCCCACATCCAAACCTGGAATTAGCTTTGGAAGAATAGTTTCCATTACCATCAAGGCAAGTTTTTCTTCCCAGGATGTTGATGGTTCTATGATAATTAAACAATAACAGCAATTGCATTAAACATAAAGGAGACTATTGCGTTGCATGTGAAAATCATTTGATCATAAATGTATTTTTCAATCATTTCCAAGTTCAGCTCAAAAAGCCAGCTCATCTAGAACAAACCACTGATGTTCTCTGAATGCCACAGGCAAATATATATTATTACAAGAAAAGAAAAGAAGAAAAAAGCCTGGCACTTGTAAGTTCTCTTGTGGTAAGAGTTGTTCTTAATATAGTCATGTTGGCATCAAGACTTCATGCTAATGTTATCCAGGAAGAATCTGAAGTAAAAGGTCCCTCAAACTGTATCAGAATGCTTAAGTTTTGCAGAGAATTATGCCAAGAGTCTGGGCTTTTAACAGAGAAAGTTTACAATTACAGGATGTCCCCAGTGATTTCCTAATGAGATAAGGGATTGTTTTCTGTAGCTGCCAAAACATGGGTTTCATTTTATATTCCAGATGCTAGGTGCTATAAAACCTCACACAAACTAATATTGCCACTGGTGGGGCTGTGCATGTTTAAAAAATGGTTACTCTTGTTATTATTTGCAGCAGATTTAAATATAAGAACATTACATGTAACTGGATACATGATCCAAAAGACAAAATAGAATAACCTCACGTCTTTTTATTTTATGATGCCTTCTTATAACATAATTAAAGAATAGGAAAAACCTACTTCTAACTTTAAAAATTTGATAAGCATAGGAGTTTTTCAGACATTTTACTGGACCACCTGCCTGAGCAAATCATTTGAAGGCCTAAATGTAATCATATCTTGCAACTGCATAAATCACAACTGGAGTTAAATCCTATCTTTCAGTATCTTTTTCTTTTCTTTTCTTTTTTAAAGTAAAGGCAGGCTTTCACCCTTAAGTTTGCATATGACAACCCCAAATGTGCTAAATCAGCAACGCCCAAATGAAATTTAAGGAAGTGCAGGATTTCCAGAGGATAACAATTATGCAATACATTTAAGCCTCTTATACGTTCCCATGGAATCAAGTACATCTGTATGAGTATAAATGACTCAAACAGTGGAAATTGGATCACTTTGGAACTTACTAATTTGCTTACTTACTTAGGGACAGCTTATAATAGTGTTACTATTAGGCAATGGAAGTAATCAGTTTTAAACACATATCTATTCTAATGCAGCCTTATAATGACACTGTTCAATGCTATCTTTTAAAGTTCTTATGCATAATTTTAGAATATTATCATTGGGAGATTTTAAAAAATGGTGGATCTCTAATGCACTGGCATCCAGTAGAAGCCACAATAACTTCTTTTGTTATTATGTCATTAGGTAAATGAGGATTATACAATCTGTATCAGGTTCCTCATGATATCATGATGCAAATGATGTACAATATGTTATTTATGTCATTTGCCCAAATAATTTATGACATCATTTGCCCTCCACCCCCATTCCCCAATACCCATGCTAAATGGCAAAACTATGAAACAATGAGAGGTGTAAGGGAATAGAACTGCGACTAATGATTTTAGTAAACTATTGATGGAATAAAGAGGAAAATCTAATGAATTATCCTGCCATACTTATTGGTTATCCTAGCATAAAAACAGAACAGGTATATTAGCAAATTGCCATCTAGAAACCCTGCAAATTTAAAAATGAAAGGATAGGAACAGTCCAGCCAAAATAATCTTCTTGCAGACTTATAAAGAACATCAAGCACAACACAGTTAATCTCTGTGTTACAGAGAATCAGACATGAACGAAATAGACAATCTCTCCTCAAAGAACTTCCAAACTCTATTTAAATGAGAAAGGAGGAGATAAAAGAGAGAAGGCAAGGGATGAGAGAGAAGGGTAACAGAGTATGAAGATAATTAGACCCAATTACACAATCTAGAATTAAATTAATTGGCCTCAAAATTCAACCTTTGGCCAGTTCAGGTTTATTTAGAAATTCTTTGCTCTGTAAGACTTATTTCCTATTATACATGCCTAATTTACTACTCAAGGGTTTTTCCTATTTTACCTTTAAAACATTTGAATATACTGTTGGGAACAACATCCATTTTGAGAGATGAATGAAAATTATAAATGGACAGCTGGTATTTTGTCCATTGAATTTTCCTTGTGAACTTGAGAAATTAGTTTTGTTGTTCAAGAAAGTAAATGGAAAAAAAATCTGTTTCCTCATTGTCTCCTGACACATGTGCCCTCCAACAACCTCTGCCCTCCACCCAAGCTTCTCTGGTTAGTTAGGAAATTTCATGAACAGTGTGAGGTACCATGTAGGAGCTATGAAAGGAAGAGCAGATGGGAACTTTACTTCATTGTCAGTCTGATCTTGGCTGAAGCCTCCTGTCCCAGTCTCTACCCATTCCATTAGGCATTATTCAGAAGTCTCCCCAATCCTCTAGAGAAAGTTTTCAAAAAGCAAAGGGGACTGTAGGGGCAATAAGCAGACAGAAACTTTTCTTCCATTAACTTCTTTAGATTTACAACTTATCGTAGGCTCAAAACCATACTCCAGAAGAAAGCTGTTCATGCAGAGCTAGTGGCATAAAATGTAGTACTTTCATGATTCTAAGAATATGAATATTATTTCCAATAACACAATTCTCATGTAAGCTGAAGCTGACTTTCCTTGGGATCCATGCCATTATTCTATCATTGCTAACAGTGATCTTGAATAATACTGCAAATTTTTTTGACAGAAATGTATTTTATCACTGAGTGCTATCGCTGAAGGTCCCCTATTTAAAATTGTATATCCTATCTTTCCATTTCAGTGCAGGCTACAAGGCTACAATGAAATCCTAGCAAAAATAACAAGCATGGTTTGGAATGAAGCTACTGCTGCATGCAGGCCAGCACATCAGACTTTGCTGCAATGTTAAGGCAGAACACATTTCACCTGCAGACTCTTCTATGTCTAGAACTGAAAGCTGAACCTGAGTTCAATGGTAGCAATGAAATGCATCCTCCAGTGCATCTTAGATCTAGTGTCTGACAGGTGGCATTCAGAGGCTACATAAAGCCTGCAAGCAACCATCCTTTGATCTCCAGAGGTTTTGTTTTGCTTTGTTTTTTAAGCAGTCTGCATGGTTTAAGACTTGCTGATGCTTAAGAAACCAATCTCATGGCTTAAAACTCCTGAAAATCTGTTCCTCAAATAGCCTGAGCCCTGTCTACTTTTTCAAAGTGGCCTTGACACAGGGCACAAATTTTGGTGTGGACCTCAAGCTGAAGTTGTGCATTCCCAGTTTAAGGGGTGCAGATCATTTAGCAGAGATGAATGGCTGAGTCACTCAGGAGACTACAGCATTACTAGTTCAAAGGTTGGCCTATCGTAACTGATGGATAATATGGTACCTCCCCACCTTCACGCTATATACAGAAACAGACTGGACTGCTACTTGAATCTCGCTTCTACATTCATTCACCTAAGGCTTACCAACAGTTTAAGCATTTAGAAAAGCTATGTGGCATATAGAAAGGTTGTCCAGTAAAGAAGACTAGCCAGAAAGCTCAGGAAGAACAATCAGGAGGCTGTTGCTATTTTCTACCAGCATTTGCTGCCTGAGGTAGTAGTTCAATAGTAGTTTTACAGAGCATCCAGCATCTGGGGCAGCCACCCCATAGGGCCTTCAGAGGTCCTGCTTCTTCCTATGATCCCAGATAAAATGGAAAGAGACCACAATGAAGCTCTTCTTCCCAATAGTACTGCCTCTTCCAAAAATGCTCAAATAGGAATAAACTTCTGTGGAGTATCATCATTGGGAAGAAGTCTTTTTTTTTTTAACACATGCTGCTGCCCCAGCTATAAGAACTCCCAAGCTATGAAACTAATGGACAAAAATACTAAACATTTCAGTTTGTGGGAGTAGTCTAACACACATCTCCAAGACATGGACCTCCTTTCTCATGTAGTATAGCCTCCCCCTCAAGAGACAACACCAGAGCTGACCAAGAACCTCAGTGATGTTAGATGCTAGAACCACTAATGCAATTGTAAAGTTAAACATATATAAACCTTGTCTCACTGAAATCAAAAGCGGCTTAAGGGGATTTATTTTAGCTGCATCATTCCATGGTTTTAGAAATGATAACTGCAAGAAAAAGTTGCTTTGCTTCAGATTTGAGGTTTAACATAGGAATCCTCCTGTGATTTAAAAATGGTTTATATGCTGACAAAATAAACACTACTTAAAAGACTGGTATTTGCTGAGAACATTTGAATGGGAGGGGTTGAGCAAAAAGAAGTTCAAACGAGCCTAAGAGTATTCAGAGCTAGTGCAAAACCCAAGTTAGTACATTCGTAACTCAAGTCCCACAGTAAACAGGCACATTTCAGAGTTTGCATGGATATACAATACCGTGTCTTTCCCTACATGGCATGCTGGCATACTTGTTTTAAAGAGTTTACTCTCTAAAACATTAGACAGTTGTTTCAACTTCACAGTCTGAATTACTAGGTTCTCAGTACATCAAAGGTATAAACATGCCATGGGGAATTTAGCTTTGTGTAATGTTCCATTCCACCATAGTTTCAAAACAAGTTTTCCTCTGTAGCTTTAAGCATTACTGGGTAATACCCATGCACAATTTTATACATTTTCTACCACATGAATATTTCCTTCTGCCATTCTTATCCATAATTCATGTACTGATCACTGATACTTGGAGACTGTTATTTACTTTGACTTATTTTTTAATGAATTGAAATGGCTTATGACTTCATAGTGAAGCTCTGCAATTATTGGGTAACATGACTTTCATGATTAATTCCAGAAGTGTAGCTATGGTACAATCATATCCTATCCAAGTTTACTCAGCAAGCTGATAAAAGCTCTTATCCATATATATGTACACAGAAATGGGCTCTATCAACTTTATCCTGTCTTCTGATTAAATCCACGGACATAAAAGAATTGCTCTTAAATTCCCTTGTATTCAACACAATGCCATGCAGCATGAAAAATAACTCTGCAGTAGCAGAAGACAGTCCCTGGCATCATTCTTACACTGTTGAATTCCTATCAGCACAAAAGGGATTTTTTTTAATGTACTGCAAGGCCTAATGAGGTAAAGATTATGCCAATTTCTAGGGCTGATCCCAATTCTCCACAATCTGCATACCATTTAATCTGCCAAAGTGTTAAACTGAACCACTGCTGCTGAAACTATTTCTTGCTGTTGCTATCCATTATTAATAATCATTCTTGCATTTCTGCTACCTACCTAACAGCCACTGCACCATGCAAAGATATTCACTGATTTACTGCATTTTTATTCCACCTTTCTGGATAGTGTATATAGTTCCCATGCATCCATTTTATCTTCATAACAACTTTATAGGTCACTAAGTGAGCTTCATGAATGAATGCAATGTAGAATCCAGGTGACCTAATTCAATTGTCATCACCACACTGATTTTCACATACAGAGGCAAGGAAGGAGTCCTTATTTCATGCTATGCAAATTGCATGTGTGGACCAGTAGAAGTTCTTCTGAGAAAATAACGACAAAGAAAATGGAAGCAGAGACCTGAGCAGAGGTCCTCAAAATATGAAGCATTAGGCAAAATTAGCACTTTGTTCCCAAGTGAGGCTCTTGGTCATTCAGTTGCTTTCTTTGGTTATGGCACTGCTTCTCAGACATCAAATCTCTCTCTTGCCCTTGGAAACCAAAGCCAGGAATCAAACTTAGGATTCTGCTATGTGAAGCTTTTGCACTCCACTGAAATATATCATCATACAGAGCATCTTCTGTACTGGACTATGTGGTTCAGCCAAATATTCACAAACATTACTTAATTATCAACCTTCTCAATCAATATTAAAGCTAAGCTTATTACTTTGTAGCAGCAAATGTATTCTGAACATCTTTTAGGATCAAATTTATTTCTCCAATTGAATACACTCAGCCCAACAGCATATAACATATAAACGACAAAGTGCAGCAGTATCTGGAGTACCATCCTTGTCTTTGCTGAAACAACATCTTACAGCTGCCTTTAGACAGCACAGATTATATGTGCTTGCCAAGATCTGTTTCATTCTGGAGTCTGTGCAACAATTTTTTATGAGATCTTGCTTATCTTGCCTAAATTTGAGCTACTTCATCTGACTTTGCCAGCTGTAACATAATCTAATCTATCTTTATTAGATGTTACCTTCCCTGACTTGAGACCATGAGATATTACCAGCTTTTCCAGAGATAGCCTTGGATGCCCACAAGATAGGTTATTAGTATAAACATCAGATCTTCTAGGACTGAGGCTTCCATTCTCTGGAATTCATGTAAGATTCTATCAAACTGAAATGTTGGCACAGGGATTGGAAATAGGAGTGATTCGATGGATTTATTACTTCATAAGTCCTTTGTGCTATAGGACTCAGTCTGTAGCCTAGAATGGGCAGTGAAGTGATTATCTTCTTTTCCCCATGACAGCAAACAGTGGGTAAAAAAGTACTTAACTCAGATCTGTAGTAGTGTATTATCTAAAACTTATGCTACTGACTGGACAAATTTTACAGGATCACTAAGAATGTACAATCCCAAATAATACTTCCATAATATACAACTGACTCTTAAGGACAGATACTTCTTATCAAATGCAAATAATTATTGGCCATTACTGTGGATGTTTTATGGGAGAATTGCTTGTTATAAGCCTGTGGCAGCATCACAAATTCTAGGGCCAGATATTTTCCAATTGGCAGTGTGTGTTTATGTTTGCTTATTCTAGCATGTTATTAAGAGTAAAACAAGAGTGTAATAGATCCTAAGGGCTAAGTAGAAGGGGAAAAGAGAATTCCACATTTAAAACTCAGAGTGAATCATATGCACTGGCTATCTGCCTACCATGAAACAAGGCTTATCATCTGTCTCTGGCTGATGTTTATCTCATAGCTTACATAGTGTGAGAAAGGATCCCCACACCATGCAGATCAAAGCTCTCTCCAGGAGGAGAACTGGTGATAAGCTTTCTACATTCCTGAAATCATTGTAATCACATTCATCACAACTTACTTTCCAAGAGTGATAGACCACTTTGATGAAAGGGTGAGTTAGTTACCATGCTTTCCTTAGCCAAGACCTCAGGAGTGTGGTGTGGCCACTCCTCAGTGAATCACCATGGAGAAAAAATAAATTTTCAGCCATGCTGGAGGATAGGCTACTATAGCTAAGGAATCTTTACCAAAATGAATGGCTTCACTCTAAAGCTGACTCCCTACCAGTACTGTCACTTTATTTCATTTACACCTTCCAGATCACCTGGAGATGCTCAGATGCTCATTTACACTCATAGTAGCCTTATGATTGGTAAGTTCTCTTTACAGCTTACCAATAATTACTGTTGGTGTTTTTTTTAATTAAATGATAGAGTTATCTTATGATACTTTGCACCTAGATACTCTCTTACAAAGATCCCAGAGAATTACAATTTGGTGGAGATGCTGAGCATTCTCACAATTTCCCATTCTTACATTAAATTACAGATGATGGGGACAACAAGCAAGAGAGATTGACTATCAGACTGGCACAATTGTGGATACTTGTGTCCTTTGTGGGGAAAAAAATGCAAAGTAATAAAGGCAGGTGTACCCACAGTTGGGTACACTGTGTCAGTTCTTATTTATTCATCACCTAAATTTGTATACCATCAAATCATTAGACGTATGACAGTTCTCAGCAATGCAATTCAGTAAAACATAAAACAAATTCATCCCACAAATCCAAGCCATAAAATCCATCATCTACTAAAACCACAATTAATGTCAAAATCCAAAGCATACAAACTATAAAGGCTGCCCAGGTCGACCATTAGTACCCCAAATCAATCAATCTAGCTAGCTACCTGTATGCCACCTCAAAATAACTCTCAATAGAGCTATATCTCCAGGCCCCTAACTCATGAACCTCCCATAGAGCCTAAACATTCCTACCTGGGATGCATGTAAAGGATAGGTGGATCTAGTCACAGGAGAGGAAGGTTCTTGTGTTCTAAAAATATGACGGATATGGCTATTAATGAATATTTGTTACTTTCAGATTTAGCTACTTGCCTGGAGTTTGGTTTAATGTAGTAGAGCTCTTGGGATGGAGCACATAAGAGCTCTGACAAGCCAAATACATAAACCATGACAGCCAAAAGCACTCTTTAACATTATTCTTCACATGCATTTTTTTCAGAGCAAAAACCAATTAAAAGAATGCAGACTAGGCAGTCAGATGGAAGTGGGTTTTCTTTTTCCTCTGTTACAAAAATCAATATTTAAAATAAGGTCAAAATCACAAATACTTGAAAATCAAACGTATTTAGAATTCTCAATTCTCTTCATACGTTTAAGCCAGCCTTCTTCAATGTAGTCACCTCCAGATGTACTGGGACTAGAACTTCCAGAATTCATGGCCAACATTTTTATTCATGATCCTGGTACCTGTGTTTAGATTGCTTGCTTTGCACACTTTCCTTCTCCTCTTATTAAAATAACCAGTTTTTAAATAACTTGACATCTGGGGATTTTTTTATGCAAATCTTCCCTACATACAAAACAGTGTAAATTGTTAAACCACTGCTTGCATTCTTAAGTTTTAGAATATTTTGTTAAGTTCTTGGTATTCTGTACTTAGGAAAAGTGAATCCAAAACACCTTTAATTTTTCTTTTCTTAGAGCTGAGTAGAAGAGTCATTCCTTGGTAGAAGAGCTTAGAAGCTACTTTAGCAGATGAGCAGGCCAGGGTCTGTCAGGAAGCCAGTAAAGCAACAGCAGCCATTCCTAATTCATTTTCAGAGGATCTCTGGTAAGAAGGGGATCTGTCATTGAGGAAAGTACTTCTGTCTTCAAATCTTCAAATCATTCCTGGAGGTTTGCCATTCATGCTGAGTTCTTGTGTATACTGGAAACCAACATAATCCATAGCTTTCTTTTGCATTCAAGCTTTCACTTATGCATGCTATCCCATTATAGCTAAACTTTAAATGCCAGATTTTCTTCTAAGCTATGACTAAAACCATGGATTTTGCTTATATCAACAGAAGAAAAGAACATGCTCCTCTCAAGGCTAAGAAACCTAGCCAGAGTTTCATGCTTGCTTTGAAATCAGTTAATTTGGGGGTGGGGGGTCCAGCTGCAACCAATAGAGTATCAACTGCGTTCTGTTCTATTCTACTCACTGCATTCAGGTAAATTAGATATGGCTCATACTCTTTGTCCTACTTTTCAGGCACTTGGGATTGAATACCACCTATATAAAACAGTTTGCAAACACACCTGGGCAATAGAAGAGAACTTGAAATGTCTGGGAAAATATGTGTAATTTTTTCAAAAAATCTTATACTTTGGCTGCAATACAAGGTACTGCAGTGACAGATTATGGACAGCAAGGGTAACATGGTCTTCTGGATGGAATTTGGTTGCTCTTTGCAGTTCACAGCACATTATAACATTGCAGTTCTCTCTCCCTCTCTCTTACAATCCAAATAAGGTTTATTTTCCAGCCCATTTCTGAGCTTCAGATATTACTATTGCTATCTCTCCATTCTGTTTCCAATGTGCTTGCACAGTGAACTTCTCAATGATCAGGGTTTGAGAAAACTTCCATTTACAGGAGCTACTTTTGGGGCATTTCTCGTAGAATTTTACACCATATCCACAAGAAGACCCACTAGTGTAAGTAATGTGTGCAAAGTCTTCAAACAAACTGAAGGAAAGACATTTTGAACTGGTTTCATTCTAGCCTATTTTTGTAATGCTCTTCTAAAACGTTGTGCTTAATAAATTCCTTGGAGGAATACCAACATTATTCTAAATTAAGAAATACCTGTAGTTACAGTGATACACTAAATCATGGACTAGCCAGGAATGAGACAGCTTGGAATAGTAAAATGGGTAACAGACCAAATAGTATTATAACCAAATTAAATATAGACTAATATTTGATATTATACCTCTGCCCACTTGGGGCATTGTTTGTCTGACTAGGTAGGCTGAATGAGACTGAGAGTGGAAGAAAAGGGAGATAGCTCAAAGTCCTGTGAATCAGATTAACTCAGAAGACCCATTTGCTAAACATGTACTTCTGATACATAGCTACTATATTATATACTGCCCGTCCATGGTGTAATGTTGCCAAGTGCTGCAATGATGCTTAAACAGGTGAACCTGGCCTGATCTAGCCAAGCAGACCACGAGAAAGCAGATCTTCAAGAGCTGAGGTACAGAGATCCCAGGGAAGCTTGCAATAGGCAAATTGGGAATTGTAACAAGTACTGATTATGTGCCATCAAGTCAGTGTCAAGTCTTAGCAGCCACATAGATAGATTTTGTCCATAATGATCTGTCCCTAACCTGATTCTTCAGGTCTTCCAGTGATGTTCCCATCACCACTGGAACTGAGACTACCCACCTTGCTGCTGCTGGTCTCCTCCTCTTCCTCCTCCTCCTTCATTCTACCTTTCCCAACATCAGGGCCTTCTCCAGACAGCTAGGTCTTCACATAATGTGCCTGAAGTAGGATAATTTCAGCCTGGTGATTTGTGTCTCAGGTGAGAACTTTAGGTTGATTTGTTTGATGATCCATTGTTTGTTTTTGTGGCTGTCCATGGTATTCTCAGGAGTTCTCCAGCATCAAATTTCAAAAGTGTCAATACTCATTTTATCCTGCTTCCTCAGAATCCAACTTTCACTTCCATAGAGTATCACTATTCTGATCTTCGTTGTTGTAGAGACACCACAGCATCCACAAGGATAGCTGGCTAATATTTCTAGTCAAAGCAATGGCATTTCTGAGCTCAGAATCTGGCACAGGCCAAGCAATCAGTGAGAAGGAGTTTCAACAGCATTAAACAACAGTATGGAAGTGTGAGTGTGCATTTAAATTTTTCTGCCCTGAAACCCTAAATGCTGAGGGATATACTTTATATTGAAAATAAGTGTTTCAGATGTTACTTCCTTTATATGGGAAATAATCAGATGGAATATTAAAAATTCAGCCAAGATATATAGGGAATCCAGCAATGATCTAGAAATATGGTGATTCTAACTGCATCTGTTTTACCAGAGCTGATAGTAATAAAAGGATATTAAGTGTAATAGTCACATGGTGACATAAATCCAGTGGAATGGAATAAGTATCAGAGTATGGGCAATTGCTACACCCTTCCAAAGCAGGAATAGGTGGTGTGACTAATACTACTAACACGAACGTTACTCCCCTACTAGGTGATTTTCAAAAACACAGTCATCACACTAAATGCATGACTTTTAAACTGAAGTTAACTTATTAGACACAGCTCATATTTCAGTTTTCAGGTCACTTGAGCCTCACGTATTCTTTATTTCTGCTTAGTTTTCAATTGGCATTATCAGCAGTTCATGAATCATAAATATTCCAAATGTGGATACCAACTAGAGGGGATATGATATTGTGGGGTTTTCAGTGGTTCAGGTTTCCTTGATTTTTCAGTGGTTCCAATTTCCTTAAGGCATTTTAAGGCATGTTAACTCTGATGTGCTGGAAGAACTAATTCCACTGGCCTCAGATACCATGAAACATCTGGATAATAATTGTAAAAATACAGAAATGAAAACAAATGTTTATGTATACTTTGCCGCAAAGCAATTGTATACTAATGAACTCTTACATTTTTCAGTCATCCTTTCAGCTGAGATCCATATGAAATTAGATCGCCTGAAGGAGTGACCATACACTGACTCACATTAGGGACTTTAGCTAAAAATTGGCTCTGCTGAATTCTTTCAAGCCTGTGATTTGGTCATTTTATTAGCCAAGAACTCCTTTCGATCTGTATTATGTGGAGCAGCTTTTTCCAACCCTGTACTCTCCAACTGTGTTGAGCTAGAATAGTTTCCCTACTTAAGGCACAATACTTTGATTTAGTTTCCTGCTTTCTATAGAAGGCTTCACCTGATCCTCTCCCACACTTTAAGAAAGAGCAAAAGCTTACAAGATCATATGGTATAGTGTTGTGTCTTACTGCTAATATGCATTTTGGGTACAATCCTCCACAAGCTGCATGTTTAGCAACTTGTGAGGGAGGATATACTGTATTGTAGGAGAGTGCCTATGGAGAGGCCACAAAGAGGACAAGAGAGGAGCAGCTAGAAACTAGAGGCATGCCATGAGCCACTGTTGATAAGTAGCAATTTTGGTAAGTAACCATTGATAGTCTGCTTTTCCACAATTTATGTAATCACATTTTAAAGCTCTGTCAGCTTTCCAAGGTCTTGAGCAAAAAACTCTTCTAGTCTTATTAGCTGAGTGTCATTTAAATGGAAGTATCTTCTAGGTCCTCCTATATGCAAAGAGCTCCCCAGTAGCATCTGAGGTGGCTCATAAATCTTTCTTTCCTCATGTTTTGAATGCCATTAAGGGCACAGAAGCCCTAGACAAAAGGAGGCATTCCTTTCCCTGCCCTCTACCAGATTCATAGGATGGCCTTGGGCTTATTACTACTATTGATTCAGTTCTGAATCTGAACAATGGAAACATATGGATCTGCCTCACAGTTCTGCTGGGGAGATGAACAAGATTAAGGATTATAAATGAAAAAAGGCATAGGAAGTATTCATAATAATTTATTCATAGTCTGAAACATTGCTTAGCTCTGCACCTTATGAATTCCAGTCATAAATTGGTTAAAGTCTGTGGGAGAATTAAATGTCTCTGCAAGCAGAATTAGGCCCAAAAGTAAGTCCTCTGACAGTTTCTTCTGTATGCCCAAATCGTGCCTAGCTTCTAAATTCAAAGCTAATCCTCTTTCAAACAAAGTATTTCTTTAAAAAAGAAAAAGCAGGACTGCATGAACCTTCTAATCTTGCAAAGGCATCATGAGCTGCATTTTTCAAAGTCCATAGAAAAACTGTACTAATGCCAATCCAAGATTTATATTTTCCTCTCACAAATGGCAGTAAACGCATTAAAGTAAGTCCACAAAGATCAGATAAGGAAGTGAGAAGGGAAGCACTAAGAGTGGAATGACATTCTTGTGGTTTCTGAACATGATAGATTGGAGCATAGTGTTGGTCTACTTCAGAGGAGGAAGAATGCTGGGAGGGAATGAGATTTTGATTGGTCCATTTCTTTCCTATCTCCACCTTCTCCTTCAAGTCAGGATGGAAGAAGAAAAGGTAGAAATATGGGTTCTGCTAATTAATTTACCACAGGAAAGTGGCTCCAGTGATTTTTGAAAGCTGTTTTTAATGTGGAGGGAAAGGTGCCAAGAACAAGAAAAAACAAGATGGTCATAGTTTAGCTGAACAGTGTATGCTCTCTATTCATGTGGCCTCATTTGGCTATGGACACGTCAGCTCAAGAATCAATTTTACTCCAGAACAAGTGGCAGAGCCAGAGGTTGGAACAAATATAATGCTCATCAGAGTACAGAGGATGACACTTCAAGGATGTAGAAGAGGAGGACACTTCAAGGATGTAGATATATGTATGTCACCCAGAGTAACCTTGTTTGAGATGGGCAACCATATAAATGTGAGCAATAAATAAATAAAGAAAATATATACAAGACATTCTTGATAGTAAGAGCTGTCAATCAGTGGAATAGGCTACTGCATGAAGTGGCTCCTTCCCCTTCATTGGAGGCTTTCAAACAGAGCCTGGTTAGTAATCTATCAGGGATTGGGCAATGAATCCTGCAGTGTGCAGAGAGTTAGTCTTGATGACCCCTTAGGTACCTTCCAACTCTATGAGTCGATGTGTATGAATTGTACAATTTATACATGTTGATTAAATTAAAGAAAATTGCTCCCAGACCACCGCCAATATCTGCAGCACTTGATTTCCAAATCATCACCTAGCTGGCTGTCTTACATGGTTACCTGAACATTGGCTAATTTAAAGCATAGGTGGAAATACAGCAATAAGCCAAAGAATTCCCACTTCTAACACAAGCCATCATCTGAGCACCTTTAGTATCTTTTATCTTGACCATTTTATCTCTACTGGGTACAGGGATCTTGCTACCTCTACCAACATCCCTGACATTTCTCTTCATATCTTGAGATTAAATGGCAGATTATTTTGGCTGGTCACAGCTCCAAAGCTACATTGTCCTCTGCACTCTTTACTCTGAATACTACTGCTACCCCTGAGGCAAGGAACTCTAGTCCTGTTTTCCTGCTTGGTACCAGCATGTTTGTGAATTTTACTCAGCTCTAAGATTTCCTCAAGGTTCACCTGGTCTTCAGAATCATTCTTTTGACCCTTTTTTCATACTCTGAGCTCTGGTGTGCTCTTCTCATATTTCCAATGCCACAGTCCACCATTTCTTTTTCTTGCACCACTTTTCTGTGTGGTTTGGCTATAGAGATCCACTCATACACAGACATAAAGCTATGCCTTTGGCATAAAACCCAGTTCCATGCATAATGTGACAGAACTTGCCTGCTTCTAATTCTGGTCCTGTGGAAGGGACTGAAATCTATGCTTGAACAAAAAATTGCAGAGATCAAGCAGAATATTTGGAGTACCTCGGGAAGTGGCTATCAAACACTCTTCTATCAAGTACAGCCATTTAGCAACCTTCAAGTCTGTTTAAACCAACTTGTTGGGAGCTTTAGTCAAACCTCCCAGCACTGCAAATACCTTTAGTGTCAGTACTGCACCTGTCATCCCAAGACTCTGTACAACAGTGTTCTCCAGGTTGTCTAAATGTCTGGAGGCTTTTTTTCAACTCTTTAAAAATCATGACTAAAGGCTGAGAAATTACGGTGTAGATTCTACCTGTGGTGAGTTTTTGAACTCATCATGCTTGTTAGTAAATGAGTTCTTTTATGCTCCCTTTAGTATAAATCAATATTTTTGCCCCCTTTCTGTTTTTTTTTCCTTTGCCATTTTCATACAACTTTCTTCTACTGATTATCTGGCAAGTGCTAACTTTCCCAATCTCTCCTTTTTTTTATTAAATGCTTATATATATACAGTATATGTGTGTGTGTGTGTTTGTGTGCATGTGTGTGTATGTGCATATATATGTATGCATGTATCTAAGGAATTGTTTGTTTGTTTGTTTGTTTCATTGGTTTTAGAAGCCACCTGACTCCCAGATGTCTCTGGGAAGCTTACATTTTAGAAGTAGAATAAAACGATAAGAAAAAAGAAACACATACCGTATGTCTGGTAAAAGGTAAAACCAGCACACCACGGAAAAAAGCAACAGATGCTCAACAAGACTCCTTAACCCCAAATCTGGGAGCAAAGTTAAGAGACCTTTGGAACTGCTGTCGGGTGAGAGCCATTTGGGATGGTCCAGCCTATCATCTGTTTGGATAGCCTGCATGACATTGGGGGAGGCTCTCCCCACCCCACCCCAAGTAAAATCCCATCATCCATGCCATGGAGAAGATGGGAAGCCATCATTTTCTGTCTCATCCTGCATGTGGAAAACCCCTCCATGCAGGACAAGCATTGGCAGATCTCCCTGAATAGGACCTTTGGCCAATGCAATAGGAAGCATCCATATCTGACTTGCTTGAGGAAGCTTCCACTATCAAGGAAGGTGCCAGGCATCTGCAATGGAATCATTCTCACAGGTACTACAAGAGAAATGCTGAAAAAGTGATCCTAGTTGCCCAGCATATCCCCTTTAAGATAAGTTCATACCATGTGAGAATCAAGGGCATATGGTAACCCAGGAAATGTCTCATTGTTAAATGTCTGCTTATTAGCCAATTTTTATAAAGCTTTTGTGTCCTAATACAAGGGCTCAGAGCTTAAGTCTATAGTCCAGTTAAGGAGATGAAGTTTGAACTCATATCTGCAAAGTCCAGGCCTGCTCTCTGGTTGTCACTTCAGTGTAATGGAATCAATTCAAAATTTGTTTTAGCAGAGACAAAGGTGAATTAACAGGGTTGTCCAAAGAATAATAGGATTGCTTTCATAAAAAGCTAAGAAAAACAATACCTGCTGAAATGTCCTTTTTTATATTGTCAAAATAAAAAAGAACTCTGCTAATTTAGGCGCCCTGACCTTATGCGCATACCAGAAAACAAGAAATGGTAAGACCCAGTATCAGATGCTCTCTCCTTGTGGCGTGGTTTTCTGTGAATAGCTTTGGAAGAAAAGGAATTTTTCTTGAATGCTGGCCTTTCACCTTAGTTCGGAACTTATATCATGAGGGCAATCACAGTTTTCCTGTTCTGGTCATAAAATTACTGCCAGAGGACTGGAATGTGTGGAATGTATTCCAAAGTACAGCACCCAAGGGAGCAATCCTAAATGTAACTATTACTGCTGGTGGATAGCTGGGAGCAGAGAGTAGCATTACTTACATTCCAAGCATTCTGATGCCAGAACATTAACTGATTGCCAAATTAACTGACACAGGATCAGTCTAAGGCCAAGGATCTTTTAAAAGGAAACTTTAACAGGAGGGAGAAAAGAGATTTTAAAAAGAGTGATAAATGCAAAATGGGATTTATTGACAATAAAGTAAAACTCTACACCTTTTGAACTACAATAAGCTCAGTCAGAAAATCTTTTACAGGAACTGTGCTTTTGAACATAAGCTTCTTTGAATTAAATATCCCTCCATGAAGAGCTTATCCTAGCTTTGAATGAGTTGGGTTCCTGCTTTGTGAATAAATTCCAGTTTGCACCAATTTTCTTTTGATCCGTACTGATTGGGTGTTACACACATACAGTGCTACAGATCAAAACAAAACATCTCCACAATGAAATATTACCAAATTATTCCAGCTTGGACATCATAAGTCTTTTCAGGCCATTCCCTGGCATCCAAACTGGTGATAAATAATTTGCTCAAGTTTTTTCTTGCTTGTGCCTTTTTGCGGGCTAAGCAAAAGAGACTCTCCTGGAATAGCAAGATTCGTTTTCCATTTTACTTTTAAACGGTGAAATGTCTACAACCCACTAAAAAAAATTGACTGCTTGATTGATTTATAAAGCAGGAATGAGATTCATGTTTTGCATCAAAAAGTGATTAAGGGAGGAGAGCAAACTGACCCATTCCTTATTGCATTTGACCACTTTCTTATTACATGTGACCACTTTGGAAGTCTTTTATTTCTCTTGAAAAGGGAGTCTGGCTAGAGAAGCAGCATAGCAAAGTGAGCCTCACACCAATGTTATGACTAAAACGACAACCATATGAAGCACGTATCCCAAAACACAGTCTTTGTTCCAAATCAGATGTGACACATGCCATCTAACTTGGTGTTAAATAAATACTGTTAACAAATAACTGTTGTGGGGTATAGGAAAGGAAGCAAGTCTATTCAAATGAGAACCACAGCACAGGGGAAGGGGGCCTTTAACCCTTGTTCCAAGTACTGTCCCAGTTAGAATCAAGACCCACACAAGAAACTCCACTGGTAATTTTTTTCCCCCCTTTCACAATATTCTTGTTCATGCTGTGATGCAGGATTATTTAAACCCCTTACCCATCACTCCCCAAACAGTTCTGTATATTTTGCCCTAATTCAGAATTCAGCACTGAACATTTTTCAGAGTATTAGCATTGGTTTAGCAACACAGGATGCCAGTGAACTAAAATTAAGCATCTAAAGTTTCAGCTATACAGATTTAAGATCACGAAAAAAAAACTGTCAAAAACTGCAGCTGAAGTTTACACTTGACAGAGAAAGAGGAACTAAAAAAAATGAAAGTGTCCATGAAAGGAAATTTGATAAACCACATGATTGCCTGCAAAATTTGACCCTAGCTCTTTAATTAATATAGCTTCAACAAGTAACTGCAGAGTGCATGTGGCAGTGCCCCCAGTTCTACTGAACTAACTAAGGGCTGATCCAAGAATTCACTGTACCTGCTTATACAAGAACAGACAGCATCAGCCATCTGCCCCCCCCCCGGCCCATCCATGCCCCAGTCTCACCCAAATGATTAAATGTTTGAAAACAAAAGCTGACAAACCACACTGCAGCTGCTGCGAGTTTTTTGAGCTAAGAGAAAATGCATTCCAAATGAACAGTGGGAATTATGGGAACCTAGTTTAGGGGTAACAGCAGGAACATGGTTAGAGTCCTTGGGATAAAACATCTGGCAGTGGTTAGAAAGGATCCAATGATATAGATTTAGGGTTTGGGTGGCTTGAGGGGCAGGATGTTTTTTAAAGCTTTTGACCAGGGAGTCTGAAATTGAGTCCACTCTGCACTGTTTGTCTCGTATCCAGAGTTGCATAAAGCACTGTTGAAAAAATGTGTAAAAGCCATCCATCTTCATCCATTTAATGACCAAACAATTTTATTTGTGTAATACAAAAATGTAATCGTATATTATATGATTTTATAGATGTATAGATAACTTTGGTGCTACATTTCCTCTCAACCCTATAGAAACAGCTGCATACAACAACTACCAAGTCAATTTTCACAAATCCTATATATCCACAAACATCTATTCTTGACACAACTGTGAGGTAAAACTTTGTTTTCCATATTAAAAGTTTTGTTTGGTGTAAACTGTGAAGTGTCAGTATAATCTGGTTGCAATTTTGACTATCAAGAATAAATGGAAATATTTGCCAGAGGCAAGGTAAGACCCCCTCCCCCAACCTGAGCATTTACCAAAGTAGTAGAACTGTCAGGATGCTTGAGAACTGCCTGCCTTTCTCTCTCTCTCTCTCTCTCACACACACACACACACACACACACTCCTCCAGATTTCTGCAATTGCCTGAAAGACTCTTAGGCCAAGACTATGACTAACCAGACATAGCCTCTCTCTTTTCTATTCTGTAATTTTTTTAATAGACTATGCAGATTACTGAACCTCACTTCTCAGTAATAACAAAAAATGGAAACATTATCCTTTTAAAAGATATTCCAAATATTCCAAAAGTAGTATGCTGCAGTGTGAATACTTATCTAAAACATACTTAGCTTGCCATACATACAATTGTCATAAATAATCTTGTAGCACAATACACTCTGCCTAGGACCAGTCCTGCCTTTTCCAAGCTTTTGAAACATTTCCCATAGTCCAATACTTATGGTAACCAACTCAAAATGCCCATAACAATAGTGAATGGGATGACAGGCATTTGGTAGAAGCCATGACACTAAAATGGTGCTGTGTGCCAGTTACCTGAATTAATACTTGCATAACATACAGTAAGTACATAATTTGCATTATTTGTGCAATGCAAGATGCATGCAATGCCACCTCCTCCCCATTGCCCCCCACTTGGCCCTCCCAGAAATGTTACTGAATGTCATTGAATGGGATGACAGCTAATACTATACAACCAATGTGAGGCACAATAACTTCCTGCTGACATTACTGAAGAAAAATTAAAAATAGCGTGTGGGAACTCTGAAGAAGTACATGAACCGTTCACAAAAAACAGTTTTGTGGTTGGACCTTTGGATGCTAAGAAGACACCAGTGATTTGCTATACAAGATGACGTATGTTCAGCATAGTTGGTCACAAACTATCTAGCATATTTGGAACATTTGGAACCTGAATCTACAGATTTACCTTTCACTAATGTATGGGGTTTGCCATTGCCACATATGGCAAACCACCCTGCTATAGTCTGCCAAGAAAAGGTCATGAAAGTTGCGTCCCCCCAAAGGGTCAGACATGACTCGGTGCTTGGGCAGGGGACCTTACACCTTTTTCAATGTATGTGATAGTTGTATTATATTATCAAATCCACTATTTTATATGTTAAATAACAGCTTCAGTTACTTCTTTTCCTCATGGCAAAGGTTCATTAGAAAGCAAGTTAATATTTGTTTTAAAAATCATTGGTATTTTAATATAAATGTACAGTTTCAGATCCTGGCATGTAGATATACTTGGCAACCATAACAATGGCAGACAGCAGCTGATACTTTTAAAAATGCACAAGGCAGTATGTAACATAAAACAGATCTCTACTGTTTGAAAAATCTGGCTTGCTTGTTACTATATTTACACAGCAGGTTAATGCCCTACAACTGCTGGAACTAAATGATCCATAAGAATTGTCACAAACATATGCAAAAATAAACAACCTGGTAATTAAGTTCTGAACTGAAGAAATTAGCTGATCCAACATGAGACAATATCACTGAAAGAAGTAACAATCAGCTTTGGCTAAACTACCACTTTGAAAATGCCTGAACTGGTTGGACGTGTACATATTTGCATTTTTAGCTTAAAAATAATCCTGAAGATTTTGGTTTTTAAAAAATGAGACTTGAAAAATTTCACCATTGTTAATAATAATGCCAACAAAACCACAGTTAAGGCTGATGGAAAGAATGAGATGGCAGAGGCTGGAAACAAACATATTTGAACTTGCAGCTCATTCCAGATCAGGATTATTAATTCTAACTCCACTAGCCCTCAGAATTGTTCATTGTGAGAAAAGAGCTACCACAACTGCATTTATGATACAAGGTTTAAGAAAAGTTGATTCATCATTCATCCATTGGTTAAGGACAGCATCTGGCTTGATTCCACTGTAATATTTTACCCAAATACATCACTGCTAATGTTGAAAACTGGTCAGACAAGGAGATCTTGCAATACCTTTTTCACAAGAGTAATCTCTTCTCCCATCCTTGAGAGTTGATTAATACTGAGACAGTTGTTTAAGAATAAGCAATAAGAATAATGAGCAACCCCAATGACTGAAATAAATTTACTGGAGGGAAATGGCAGACACATCTGCATTAAAGCACTTCCCTGAATAATTTGTTATCATTGGAAGATTTCACTATGGTTTCTAAAGGGCCTTTTCACACTGAAATCAGGAATCAAGCTGCCTTTAACAAATTTATTTTGGAGGTGGAGATGGATGAACATTACTAACCCATTTTAGATGTCTGTTTTATTGAACCTAACTTTTTTTCCTTCTAGAAAATTCAAGATTACAGTAATATCTGTCCAGTTCTTATTTATTTCAGAAATATCTTACAGTTCAGCTTATTTCAGGCTATCTTAAAAAAAAACTGGGTCTTTAATAGCCTGAACTGCAGACGTTGGCAGGCAGAAGTTCTGTCCATACAATCCTGTCTACTGAAATGTTCTCAGAGTGTGATTCTTATTTCAAGTCCTGAATCAAATGGAGAAAGTACTTCACTGGACTATTGTATCAGTTTCTGGCAGGTTGTGAAGAAGTATGTGATTAGAGTTGTCAATCATTGTGAAGGAGGGAGGAGACAAGGCCAGGTATTGAGTGTGCCAGATTAGTAATGTATGAAGGTTAAACTTTTGGACTAATACCCAGAATATTTTGAGTAGACATATTTACAAGGTCATAGTGAACATGCTTGACAATCACACCCATATGTTCATTAACAAAATCAAAAACATCAGACCCTACAATTCTGCATGTAACATAACTGTAACTTTGCATGATTCATCTGTACCTCTGTTCCATATACTCTACTCAGCCAGAATAAATAGCTACCATTTTTTTAAATTAAGAAAAAAAATTAAAATGGAGGTGAAGTTGCTTCCAAAGAACAGCTTCTAACACAAGGACTGACTACATTTTCAGGCCAAGATACCACTGTGTAGTATTACTCAGTGAACTATGCACCTCACATACAAAACACTGACTGAACATTTCTGTGTTTATGCTGAGATCTCTCATAATGCCAAAATTCCTAATATCTTAAATTAAGATTGCCACAATCCTTCAAAAGATTACAAGAGACTTTGTACTCTTACCCAAGACTGGGTGAAATTGCCAATGTCTTAGAAAATTTGACAAACTTGCAAGATATCAATATTTTTATTTTTAAATATATTTAATTTGCATTACAGTTTAATTTGAGGGTTGCAAGTGTCATTTCGAGAAGAATGTAAATTCCAGAGATCTTTAGGTGCCATTTTACTGATCTCTGATAAAGGTATTCTAGCAGGAAAGTGATGTTTTCCACTGGAAAAGCAGTAACATCTCCTATGTAAATAGAGTATGTTGCATGGAGAAGGATGCTGAGGGAGGCGGGCAACCTGAGAGGCTCCAGTTGACCATCCCTCCCATCTGCCGAAGGGGTTCTGAGCCTCCATGGCTATTGCTGGTTTAGCTGCTGGAGAAAAGAGAGCCTCACCCAGCACCTAATTTTTTGTTTGTTTGAGGGAATATCAACCTTATGGAAAACCTTGTGAATGTTCCCAGTTTTGTTTAAAAAAAAATGGGGGGGAACTGTCCTAAGCTGCAGCCAAACCCTGGCAATTCCTCCAGAAGCTGCTCTCACAGTGCCTGTTTTCTCCTCATCTGAACATACCACTTCACTACACTATCCCTCTGAATGAAAGTATCAAATGATTCATTTCTCAGCCCCAAAGTGTGGTTGCCCTTCAATTATTTATTTATTGCATTTATATGCTGCCCAACTCCCAGAAACTCTTGAGCAGTTTACAAATTGGTAAAAACATTTAAAAGCAAGGAGACAACAAACACCAAAAGAAAAATAAAGATGGCAGAAATGACCAAACTGGATGGGAGCAAAGAAAAAATGGGATTCGATCACATCCACCAAAGGACTGGTCAAAGAGCCAGGTCTTCAGGGCCCTTCAAAACACCAGTAGGGTGGGGGCTGCTTGAATCTCAGGGGGGACCTCATTCCAGAGGTTACAGAGAAGGTACACTTCTGGGGTCCTGAGGGATGGCATTCTTTAATCAAAGGAACCCAAAGTGTGCCAACTCTGCCAGATTGGATTGCCCAGGCAGATACTATGGGAAACAGACACTCCCTCAGGTAACCAGGCCCTATGCAGGGCATTACAGGGAATGACCAGCACCTTGAATCACACCAAGAGGCAAACTGGCAGCCAATGCAGAGGTGTTGAATGGGCATACTGTGGCATGCCCATCACTGCCCACACTGCTGCATTCTGGACCAGTTGATGCATCCAGGTGGTCTTCAAGGGTAGCCCCATGCAGACCATGTTGCAGTAGTCAAGCCATGAGATAACCAGGGCATAAGTGACTATCTGAAGGGCCCACTGATCTAGGAAGGGGAGAATGAGAAAGAAGGCAGCTGATAGCCCACTTTGCATTTGGGCTATTTTCTAAAGGTCACTGAGAATTTCATCTGGTACTGGTTAAACCTGAAGGGGCCAGCCCCTATGTCCCTTTAGGGAGGCCAAGTCCCTTTTGGTAGGATCCCCCAAGTTCCAGGCTAGTTAAAGAAACTGCAGCCCTCAGCAAAAAACACTGCCTTGTAGAGAGGGCAATATCTCTGCTGGCTTCATTTTAGGGGTGTGCCAAAAGGAACCCCACAAGAGCATATACTTTCCTCCCATCTCAAGGACAAAATCTCATTAAAATAAAAAGGAATTTCTGTACTAACCCTCAGCTAGTCACACAAACAGTACATTCATCCCCTGCAGGTTGACTTGTCTTGGTGTAGCTGATACTTGGATAGATGGAATCTAACTCAGCATTAAAAAGCTTTCTATGTCCCCATATTTCACAATAATATGGCTCATCAGAATTTATTAATTCTGCATTCTGTTTTTCTGGGTTTTGCCCAGATACCAAAATTTGTGAAAACAAAAATTGATCATCCTAACAATCATTTGTATACTGTTCTTACCAGATGCTTCCCTGGAATCACAGTTGGGTTTCTTGTACCTGTCACACCCAGTTTCATTCCCTTGTATCCACATGTTCAATTTATGCAAAAGCTAGAACTGCTCCGAAATTTAATACAAATACTTTTATTACCAAAAACAAACAAAACTCCAAATTTTTGTTTATCTTGTCTGTAATTCTCTTACTTTAATTGGACTATGAGAACAGAGTAAGAGATTTTGAGAACTTTCATCTAAATCACTGGGTTTGGCTAGATTTACATGGATACGAAATATCTTTCATTCAGCCAGGATCACCAAAAACTTGTAAGATGTGGAATGGTAAGGATACAGTTCTGTGGTGCTTGATCGTTTACAGAGAACTGTGGATGTGGTTCTCCTGCCAACCTAGCAGTTCAAAAACATGCAAATGTGAGTAGATTAATAGGTACCGCTTCGGCGGGCAGGTAACGGCGTTCCATGTAGTCATGCCGGCCACATGACCATGGAAGTGTCTACGGACAAACGCCGGCTCTTCGGCTTTGAAACGGAGATGAGCACCGCCCCCTAGAGTCGGACACGACTGGACTTAATGTCAAGAGAAACCTTTACCTTTACCTATGAATGTGGTTGGTTGATGGCTAATACTGACATAAGAAACAATTCTGTTCAGCTATCCTTAATGGTATCTGAAGTGCAAATATTACACAGAGGTGCATCCCATGAAGACACATCAGTATGGCTACTGTGATGCCACATTAATATGGCCACTCTGATGTTGCATCAACTTGGCTAGTGTGAAACTACCTTTCAGTGAGGGAAGGGACCATGATGACTGAGACTGCAAACTAGCTTTCTAGAAATCCAGTAGTCACAACAAATGTATTTACTTCGTCTAATACCAGAGACAATATGCAGTTGACAATCTTCTCAAGAACTAGGCACCAATACTTCTATAAGAAAGATCTGGTGCATATCAGCCAGTGGGCATTGTTCACTGAAGTTACTGTACTTAAGTTAGATAACTTGATAAGTGAAGCAGTGGGATGAAATTTGCAGTACCATGAAGAAAGATGTTAGATCTAAACAGTTAAGTTACTGTATCCAATAACTCACTGTATCTAAATACATCACTGTACAGAATAGCAATTTTAACAAGTTTTCATATGATTGCTGATACATTTGTCCAAGATTCTTGGTTTTTATAAAAATCATTACAGTATGACATACCTTTTCAACTTGGTCTTTTAAATCACAGTTATTGGTTATTATTTATTTTGCTGTTTATTTGTTCTACATGATACACCATTGTGGTAGCATCTAATCAGAAAGGTGGTATTAAAATAGTAAAAATAATTATGTGTTAATTCAAAGCCACATTTTGGATGCAACACACAATACATTTGATTGGGTAACCAGGGATATTGTGCAGATTATGATGAGTAGACACATACAGTAATTGTAATGATCTTTGCACATGCATCTGCTTGTAATTGTGGGTTCAAGTCCTGCTTTGACACAAAGTCCCACTATGCTCTGGGGCAAGCCACCATTTCATCACCTAAAATCCTCATCTTAAAAACCTACTTTATACAGTTCTTATGTGGACAAACCACTGAAGAGTATAAAACACTCAGAAAACTACAGAAATGATACTTATTCCTAATGAGACACCCTCTAGATTGGTATAAATTGAAGAACACAGACGTTAGGGGAATTTAGACAGATAAAGGTTTATTAGGTGTCATATATGACAGTTATTATGACCAATAGTATGTTTTTGTCATTCCTGTTAGCCATTTTTAAAAAATATTCACAAAAAATTGAATCAAGAACAAATTCCTACTCTATCCCCCATGTTTTCAGAATTCATAAATCTTTATTTTGAATTGCCTAAAGCTTCCTTAATCAAGTAATAAAGTAAGGTAATAAATCTTTGCAAACTTTAAAACAGATCTAAATCAATGTCTCCCAACAGTACTGGAAGGCAGGGCATTCAAAATATAATTACTTTTCCACATTGCTGGGGGTGGGCAGAGAAAGAGTGCCATCAGCAGAGCAATACAAACCTCTTGAAATGGTTGAGAGACCCATCAGATGTGTTGAGGGTGCAGTTCCTCTGGCAATAAGGCATCCCACTCCAGAGATTACCCAGGTACCCCAGTTTGCCTCAGAAACCTCCAAAATTTAACCATATAGCCAACAGTGTTCCTACTGGCTGTAAGTCTTGAAACCAGGACTTCAGGGACGTGTTTGGGGTATTGTTTTATTTCCCTCCAAATAACCATGGACCAGCACCCTGAAGGAGGTCAAGCCGGACCTAGCATCGTTATTTTATTCTCCATTGGGATCAATGGATGGGATTTTTTTTAAAAAAGGCACTGGGGATGGGTGATACCAAGTATCTACCCAACCACAGTAAGTTGGAAATTTTAGGAAAGGGTGGTTACTTGATTGAGTATAAGAACTGCCAATCAAGTATAGTAGCACAAGTTACTTCCTTCCAATTTATATTCTGGAGAAAGCTCAGAACTGACAAGAGAGGGATTGGGTGGTGTGGGTGGAAGGACGGCACTGAAGGAAGCTCTGGTGCCTGGCCCTGGGGAAATCTCCATCCACCAGAGTGCTGGGTTTATGAATATATACTGAGTGCCTGGGAAGGCAAGGATTGACAGATTATAGATACACTGTAATATTAAGTGAACCAGTTTGCAACTCATTTTAAGTTATTTAATAAAAGTTAATTTGATTCCCTGTTTCATCATCATAGTTTATGTTAGCTGTGCTGTTCTATATCTTCTCCAGGTTTCACCCAACATGGCCACTGAAAATATTGTATTCCCACAATAAATATATTAGGATTACTCTGTAATGTTTTTACATGGCCCTTTCTTAATCCCAATGATGTCATCGAATAGTTAAATATTACCAGTTCAGTACATTCTGACATAAGCTTTTCCTCTGTGTGACTGAATAATCTTCTCTGTGATTATTCCAAGAAAAAAAAATACAACAACACTCAGAAGACAACATTCTAGGAAGCAGGATCAAAAGAAGGGTCACACTCACAGAGTTTAAATATTGGAAAATAAATATTCAATGCTGCTGAATTGCTAGTTCGTATCTAATAATCAGCAGAGGGGAATATTCAGGGCAGCATAATTAATTTTAAGCATGTATACACATACGTGGCCATAATCGGTGATACTGATTTATTTCCTAGAATACAGCTATGTTTTGTAAAAATGTATACAATATCCAAAGAGCACATTGCTAATATGCAACCAAGGGGAGACCAAAACTTTAGTAAATGCCATGCCTACTTCATTGCCAAAAAGTACAGGTTAAATTAGCTGTTCAATAATGCATGGCTTCCAAACAATTTCTCTGAAGCAGGGAAAGATAAGTGGAATTGTCCATTTTCACAGCAATAGATCAGGCAGTAGAGTGTAATGCTAGATGTTGGGACTCACCAAACTGCTTATGAATGCAGACAAGCAATTTCTTTCTTGTACCAAATTCAGCCTTCACAGCAACTATAATCTCTTTCAGTTTGACCAGCTATGTTTGCATCCTTAGTAACCTTGCTACTTCACAGATTTCTTGCTTTAGTACATTTTTTCAGTCTACCACTAAGGAAAAACTATGTGGCATTGTTATCATTATAAAACATACAGGAAAGGGAAAGGGAAAGGGAAAAGGAAAGGGAAAAGGAAAAGGAAAGGGAATTATATTGGGTTGAACACTTAGGCTTTTAACAAAGATCGAATGATACATTTATTTGACTGACTGACTGACTGACTGACTGACTGATTGATTGATTGATTGATTGATAGCATTTATATGGATGCCCAATTCAAACAATGTGACTCTGGATGACATACAAAAATAATCAAAAACAAATTGAAAAGAAAACAGCACACAGCATTAAAAATGAACTAAAACAATAAAATGGCAACCAGATGAAAAATATACTGTGACTCGTCTGATTGGGAACTCTGCTCATCCCAAACCAAAGACCTGGGAAAAGAGCCAGCTCCTAAATGTCTTTCTGAAGGTCTGCAAGGTCCAAACCAGCCATATACTGTATTATGGAAAAGATTGTTCCAAAAGGCAGGAGCCACCACCAAGAAGGCACGCATCTGAGGTTATATGAGGTGACATTATGTCAGCTCAACAAGGTAGACCAGACTAAGAAACCAGTGCCATATATGTAAAGGATTACTTTTATTGTAACAGCTATAGCAATAGAATCTTGCAAGTCTGAATGTGCTTCCCCCTCCCTCATTTTATTTTTGTATGAACTAGGAAGGAACTTGTCTGAGATGTTTTCTCAAGTTATTTTCTTGGCCTTGGCTCAAGCCCCTCTTATCTGATTGTTGCCTTGGTAGCAGCCCTTCCCTATGCCCTCTACATATTGTTTCTGTGAGACCCGAAGTGTGCTCACTCTGCTGGAGCATGTGAGATGGGCAGATAGTCTTGAGAGTAGGCAGTCATGCAAATAAGCTAAATTCTATGCCACACAGAGCTTTTATAGGTGATAACCAGCACCTTGAACTGCACCCAGAAGCCTACTGGAATCCAGTGCAGTTCATAAAGCAAAGGTATCATGTGGGCGTAGTTAGGGACCCCCATAATCACCGTGCCACTACATTCTGGACCAAGTGAAGCTTCTGGGTGGTCTTCAATTGTATTTCAAAGTTTGGGAATAAGCAACAAGACTTAGGATAAATACATATATCCAAACATATTAATGATCACCCATTCAGATGTTCTATAAAACACTGAGTATAACAATGTCAGAGGAAGATTTCTTTCTGAAGTAAATTCAGCAAGGAGCATACTCAGGTTCATTTAACACTGCTGGGTTATGCCTATCAAAAACAGAAATCCAATTCTGAAACACAAGTAAGTTAGAAACAGATGCTTTATAAAATAATGAGCTAGTAGTAATGTTAGAGGGCGATTCTTTTAAAATAATGGAAGGTAGCCATTTTTTAGTATTTACTAGTTTATACAAACAAAACAAGCTATTTGGCATAAGAAGAGAAAGGCTCTACTGGATCAGATCAAATGGCTTTGTAAGTCAGCATCCTATTCATTGCAACATTTAGGTACTAAAAAGAAGCTACAAGCAGGACAATGTTGTTTGCCAATGATGATATTTATGGGCATATCAGTGGTAGCAACAGCTACAACCTCTGTGGTAGAGGTGGGCTTCCCCTCCCCGCCAGGCTGGGGGCCAAGAAGGCATGGTTGTGACTCAATGACATCACCAGAGTGGGCAAGACCGAATGTATTAAATGGGTAGGAGTAGCTGTGTTTTTAGCCTTCTATGTAGGAGAGAAGAGTCACTAAAAATTCACATTTTCCTTGGGATTCTTGGGACATTACACAAGATAAATGCATGTAACCCTGTTATTTAAGAAAACTTTATTTAGCAAGAAAAAAGAAAGATGGTAGAACTGTACATGCATGCAGTTTGATAACACTGATCAAAAACTGAGAATTAAATCCAGATGGTTGATACAGTTATAGGGGCCAGGTGTGCATATGGCAGACAAAGCTCCTCCTATACTCTTGCAATTATTGCAAAGACCTAGCCTTCTGAATTTCACTAGAAGACTGTGGTGTCCATGCTGGGAGACATTCATACATAGAACTAGTGAATGGGTATTTTAAGAGAGCCTTATACACTGTAATTTTCCTTTAAAAAGCTGTCAAATTTACTACATTTCATAAAATTCTATTCACCTGCATGACCATCACCACACAACTAATCTAATAATTTATTTAACTTTGAAATCTATGGTCTTCCTTTTAAAATACTACAACTACCCCATGTTGAAGCACTTTCTGCTTGTGGGAGATGTTCCAAGTAAAGAAAATATGATCACATGCATGCCCTTACCTGGAGCCAAGTTTTATCCCTTCCTCCTTTGGTTTGCTTGTTTCAGCCTCTCAAAAGTTGAAAAGGAAACATTCACTGTAAAAAGCTTCTTCCAGAGCCTACATCCTAATTGTGCACAATAAAAGTATCAAGCAGTCCAAGAAATCTGAAATAAGCATGCTTTGTCTGAACTTGTTCTATTAAGAGCCAAGCCAGTAAACTTCCAAAAAGAACTTGAATGAATGTGCAGTCTTGCAAAGCTTTTCTACTTGGCAAAGAAAACCTCCTCTAAAGAGGCCATTTGGGAACTGTTTTGTCAGCCACCTTAACATATTTAATTTGCAAATTTTATCCTATTGACTTAATATCCCACAAAAGTCACATATTTTAATAAAATGTATCCATGTCTAACTGACAAGGAAAGCTGTCCTGCCCTTCAGATGAATTGTTATAAAAGGAGAAATTTTGTTCTTGAACTCTAGCAACTATAATGCGCTTATTCCCTTTTAAAATGTATTAAAACCTTTGAAATGTGGCTTCAACAACAAAAAGAAATCCCTCTCAGTTTCGGGATTTCAGATTCAGTGTTGGGATTTCAGATTTCTCAGAAACACTGAGAAATCCCTCTCAGTGTTGGGATTTCAATTCCCAGAATTCTCAAATTCCACTGGCCAGAATGCTCAGTCACTATGAAGCTATAGAATATTAAGATTATCATTCAAAGCCCTTCTCCTGGGTTTGAAGGTAAGATGCACTATGAACAGAAATGTCGGGGGTATGTTTGTAGATTTTGTCTTGCTGTTTTTGGTTGTAATTAATGATTTTATTTGATGTGAAATATCTGTTCAGCACCAAGTGAAGGTTCTATGTTTAATTCCACAATTCTTCTGTTTGTAATTCTGTGTTGCTTGAATAATGCTATTCTGTTATATTTCTACTATGTTTTGATTTTTATATTGCAAATTTTCCCCACCGTTTTTTATAGCCTTTGGAGCTTTCTCTGGTCATGACTGTTGAAAGCAGTCAATAGTCCCTTGCCATCTCAGATGGAAACTGTAGTGTATCCTACCCAAAAGCTAGCCATGACATGTGGTTTGGCCCAACCCACTTGAAGACCCCAACTTCCCATTCCAATATTTTTGTAAACAACTCTGGTAGGCCAGGGCCCTAAAAGTAATAGTATTTAAAATAAATAATCTTTCACCAATTAAAATCAGTAAGATTTAAATGTGCTTAATTTTAACTGGGTCACATCTAATAAGAATACGATTTTTTATAAACATACATGGCGTATAGTTCCTTCATTTTATATAAGATTAATTGAATAAATATATGCTAAGAGATTTGAATATTATATACATGCTACATATAATGGGGCAATGACTGAAAATTAAAAGTAATTTTGATTGCATTGGTTTTCATATCTGCAAATCATTAACACTAATTTTAAAAAAGTTACATGTGCTAAGAATGACTGAGATGTAAATTCAGTATGGAATGGAACTTCCATGTTTCAAGGCCATTCCTATTCTTTATTCAAGCTAATTTGACAGCTAAATTAATTTAAGAGATGAAAGAACAACTTTGCAGTTCTGAAAGATTATGCCTGTACAATTCGACCTGTGTAAGAGGCCTAACGGCAACTTGGATCCACATCAGTATGCCTTAAAGCCACTTCTATCCTTAGGGAGCAGTCTGGTTGAGCTCTGTTTGACAGGATTAAGAGATATTCTCAGTTTGTCAAATATTTGGGCCTCCAATCTACATAAGTGAGCTTGAATTCTGGTTTCTGCAACTCTGGAATAGGCTGCTTCAACAGTTTCCACTGCATGCCCTCAATTGCTGTGGCTGCTACTTTCTAATTCCAGTTATGATTCTGCTACCCTCAGTGTTTTCTACATTGATCTTATTTTCCAAATAACTGTCTAAATAATATATTTTGCAAAGAATAAATCCATTGTACATCTTTCAAAGAAAACCACTGCAATTTATTCTGTTCTCTGTTACCTTTGAGGTAGAAATTATGTAAGGTACAAGTTATCCCTCAAAATGCCAGACTGATTTGCCATACTAGTGCCAGACCAGTGTGCAACTTCCTGAGCCTAATCTTCTGTTTTTGATATTCTTATCCAGAACAACAAGCTGCAAACAGACCAGTTTTGGAATTGCAGATTGGCTTCCTTCCTTCTGAGTCATGATCTTGGACAGATTACTCACACCTCAGTTTCCAGTGCTCCACATGTAGAGAATTTTAGGTGATACAGGCCTAAGTAGATATTAATAATACTGCAGATATTGCAACTCGTAACTCAGCATACAGTTAACTGGAATGATCAAGTTTCCAATCAAAAAATTAATCCTCCTTCCTTCCCTCCTTCCTTCCTTCCTTCCTTCCTTTCCTCCCTCCCCCCTTCCCCCTTCCAAATTGATTTTTTAGAAAGGAAGAAACTTAAAAATGAAATCACTCAATTTCACATTTGGTGTGCTAACTTATATCAATTTCACAAGTAACCAGCTTCAAAGGAGCAGACTTCTTTCCCCTAAAAAACCAAATACTTTTATTGATCCATTTTTTTCAGAGGAGCAGACTTATTCACAACTGGATTATATCCAGCAAAAGCCAAATACAACCAGCAAAGTAGCTGAGGCTAGAAACCATGGTGTGCTTATATAAAGTTCTTTGTGTAACTCAATGTTCCTTTTCACTCCCTCTGACTAAGGTATTTCAGAACTACTAAAATTGACCTGTGTCTGCTGACTTTTTTAAAAAGTCTAATACTATAGTGAAAGGCTCACAGGAAGTAAAAACGTCACCAACATGGAGTCTCTAGAAGAGCTTGACTGGCTATCACACTAGTTGCAGCCTCACACACTACTGAGACAACTGGAGGGCACTGAAATAGCTCTCAAGGTTCCATCATAAATGATCATAAGCCACAAACCAATACCTCAGTGCCTCAATAGATTCTGTATGTTGGCACTGCTTCAGAACCAGGGGAGCAGTCTTTTTTGTGGTGTTATTACACAGTCTATGCAATTAAGAATACAACAGCATCAAAAGTTTTGCCAGCCAAAAAGAACAAATAATGTTAGATTATTTTGTTTGGTTATGACACCTAGGCAGCAATGCTTAAAAAAAGAAAACCTAAAGGTATGGTAAGACTATAGCTGCCTATCACAATGAATGGTCTTCCACATGCCAACTTCAAGATAACACCAAGAGGACAGTACACTTTAAAGGATACACAGTGTGGTGTTTTATTGGGACAAGGTATTAGTTGCTAAAAGCGACCCTGCAGTTCAGTTGCTATCACTATCAATAATGTGTTTAAATATCTGTTTATCTGATATTTTATATGTCTATGAAAAGCTGCTGCACATATTTTGGAGATTCACTGGATCAAAGTTCAATGAACTTAATCCCTATAAAAGAGTTGAATATTACACTTCTGGCATATTAAGCAGAGCTTTTAAATTAAGCCAAGTAATAACGTATCTTTTATTAATATCTGTCTTCAGCTTTTCGGTTAGAGATAAAAAATCTGTAATGTTGTAATCTAAATGGATCATAGTAGAAGTATTGCTCCACCCCCTCCCCTTTTTTTTGGTTATTTAAATAGTGGAGAGGTTGTCAAACTTCCATGGATAAAATGAACAGAGAATAATCTTCTGCCATGCCACAACAATCATGCAGACTGGCCCAGAAGTCAACCATTCACAGACTGAAGTTTTCCAAAAGAAAATTTAGCACAGTGTTTTGGGAAAACTATGTTCCACTAAGAACCATGGAACTGAAACTGAACAAGTAGAATGTTATAGTGGTAGCCAGAAGACACATCAAGGAGACATAACCTTAGGAAAAGATAACGTGACTCTCATGAACCATGTAGTATAAATGCATCCCCTGGTAACTTGGGATATATTCTTCCTTTGATCCATTTAACAGACAGCTCAAAGATAAAAAGGCAGGCATGCCTCACCCAATGCAACTTCCTTTTTGTATTCACAGCATGCCACATGTTCCCTTACCTCTCACATCTAGTGGGAGCATATTAAGCCTCAGAGTGCACTTTTTTTATGATACTGCTGTTACATGACAAAAGAACATTCTTCACCATAGCTTGCTGTGCAAAGGCTATTCAGCTCTGGAAAGTATTCCTCAAAACTCACTGTCCAGTTCTTTGGAGCACCAGATTCTCTAGAAGGGTCAGCATGATAGTTTCAAAGTCTCCCCCACCTTTTCTGAGCATGCATCTCCATGAACAGACAACTCATATGCTAGGACAGCCTCAGAAGCAAAGTTTCACAGAAAGCCCCTATGAATGGTTCTATAGTCTTTTTTTGCTGCTGCTTCTTAACCTATGGAATTATTCAAATCACTGCGGTAGCACTGTCAATGGAATCTGTTTACAGAATCCACTACAGACATGCATCCAAATGTCTGTCTTCAAATTTTTATTGTATTGGTCACAGATCACAGTAAGTATACATCAAAACACCTGTACATCATAGAAATGCAGTGTTTGCTACAAGCAGTACGTTTTGAAAACCATGCCCAGTTGCCTAATAAACTGTCAGAATATGCTTTAGAAAAACAAGAGCAGCAGACCTTCCCAGTAGTTATTCAAGTGCTTATTTATTTACTCATTCATTCATACATGTGTGTGATTTATCCCCCACTTCAATCTGAAGGGCTTCTAAGTGGTTCAACTGAGGAGTATGCATAGGTTTCAACTGCTGGCTTTACTTCTGCAATGTTACATAAATATACAATCTAACCACAGAAGAGAAACGGATTGTGATTGACAAACATATCTCAGATATTAAAACTCTGATTTATTGGATGAATTGTGATAAACTTTAACAAGCAATTGGATATGATCAAGAAGACTAAGAACTAAAAAATGCTAAAATGCAGCAGAACAGAAAATTGAAAAACTACAGTTAATGTATACAATTTCTGACTTACAGGCCAAATATTAATGAATCGAAGAAACCTGTGAAGATAGGGGAAAGGATAACCCATTTTCTGAAAAGAAAGAATGAGCATGATTTGAAAGGAAATCCTTTCCTACTCACCAACCACCTAGATTAAGACCACCAATCAATGCACAAGGGTTGTATTATTTCCCTTTAAAATTGAAAGATAGCAAAGTAAATAGTTCTCTTGGAAGCCTTCTTAATCTTTGGGTACCTGCCCCCTTGACTTCCATATATATCCTTCGTGCTCCTTGCCAGTGGTATGATCATGGGGTCCATTTTTTCTATTACATAAAATAATCTGATAGGGGTGTTTTCAAAGTAGTGTTCCCTATTTATTTCACAGATTATTTGGTTAAGCGGCCCACATGTCCTTTTCAAATGATGATTATTTATATATGTTGAAGAATCAGAGAGAAAGAATGTATTAGTTTGGTCTAGTGATTAAGGTGCTGGGCTAGAAACCAGGAGACTGTGAGTTCTAGTCCCAACTTAGGCAAGAAAGCCAGTTGGGTGACCTTGGGCTAGTCACTGTCTCTCAGCCCAACCCACCTCACAGGGCTGTTGTTGTGGAGAAAATAGGAGGAGGAAGGTATGTTCGCTGCCTTGAGTTATTTATAAAAATAATAAAGGCAGGATATAAATAAATAAATTTACATTCTTAATAGCATCAGTTAGGTCTGTCTGAATTATTGTATTCACATGTAGGAAATCTTAACATTATCTGTTTTCAGCCATTTCCTCCCTATATCTACCACATCAAAAGTTGGGAGGGATAGTTCAGAGCAATAACCAGTATATTTTCACTTACAGGAACCTTGAAAAAACACTCTTATCAACCTTAACACAATTCTTGTAGGAAATGGCCATAACAGGAAAATCTGGGACACATTCCTCTTGTTCTACACACATGAAATGCAAATAAAGACCTAAACTGGTATCCAAAATGCAACTTAATATTGTTATCCAATCTGTTTTAAATTGAAATAGTATACTTTGAGAATACCACCACCTTTCAGGGCAGAAAAGACCCGGATTGAAGGAAAACAAAGACTCTCTAGCTTGACTTAGAATTGCCCCAGGGAGCTAGTCCACTAGGCCCACAATTATTCTTGCCCCTGCTCCATCTAGACTTTGACACTTCATATTCAAGTTTTTGCTGCATTTCAGAACTGATTCTTGCAGGGTATTCATACGACTAGCTCATGCGAGTCTTCTAGCTTTCTAGGTACAACTTCTTCTTTTTAATTTGTTTGTGCATTATTTTGTTCTCATAGTTTACTTACTGACTTTAACACTAAGATGTCCCTCCATTTAATTAAGGGGAAATTAATCTTTTGGAATTTCCATCTGCAACCCTCTCTTATCCTCCAATATATCATCTTCTAGCTGAGAATATCCAGACCCTACACAATGAGACTTTGGAGAAAGCAAGCTGCAGGGTGAAGGAGATTCTTATTTTATGAATTTGATCTCTGTTCCACTTATGAAAGTAATATCCAAAGCCTTGTGCCTTTCTCAAATGGATGGAAATGTAAAAAAATGTATTATACTAAGTTACACTATACTTCATCAAGCCCAGTATTAGCAGCTTTGATTAGTGTAAGTTTATTTAGGCCTGCTAGGAAATACCATTGTGATTATACTGTAGATGCCATTTTTCAAAAGTAGCGGTTTCTACAGATAAGATTTGTGGCTGCCTTCACCAATCTGGCACCCTCCAGGGGTTCAAGTAGAGCAGCTAGAAAGTCTTTTGGTAGAGATACTTTGATTTGGATTCCTGCACTAAACAGAAGGTTGGACCTGATGCCAAAATGTCCCTTTCCACCTTTATGATTTCATGGTACTTCCCTTCAGAATTCATGGCCTTCCCACCGGATTGGTGCCATTTTTGGAGATGACTGGGTTGTTCCATACTGTATATACAGTATATACAAAGAATTAGTTGTGAGCTTCATTAGATCTAAATTACTGATCTGTAGAGGTAGTCCTCAGTTAATGATGGCAATTGGGACTGGAACTACCATTACTAAACTACGCAGTGGTAAAGTGCAATGTCACATAACTGAACCACTTAGCGACAGCAATTCTGCCACTTCTGGTTGCCATAATTAAGTGAATCCCACACCATCATTAAGGAGGATGTCACATGGTCACCATTTGTGACCTCCCCATTGATTTTGCTTGTAGGAAGCCTGCAAAGAATGTCGCAAACGGTGGCCACGGGGCACTGTGACGGCTGGAATTTCAAGGACTGGTCATAAGTACCACTCATTCAGCGCTGTCACGAGTCCAAATGGCCGCTGAATGAGTGGTTTTTAACCGAGGACCACCTGTATTTGCAACTACAGTGGAAAACAACCAGCTGACTCCATCCTGGCCTATGCACAGGATCCCCTTAGAATAAGGGGCAAAGATAGCTGAAGTGAAACAGATGAAAGCTTTAGAGCAGATCTGTACCCCAAAATATTCATTTTATGGCAGTTCAGTATTATGACTTCCTTTGAACAATCCCAGATAAAAATGTCAAATATTTTCACAGAGTGCATTGTCATCTTTGAGAACTACAGTTTCCACGATTCTTCAAGGTGAAGAATTAGCATTAAAACAATGTAAGTTGGGGGAAAAAAGAATTTGGAGCAAACAAAAGGTAGTACAGAGACTTAAACAGATAATCTAGCAGAGACATTATAAATTGCATAAAGATTAAGGCGTATCAACAAAGACAAGGCTATATTGGCAAAACAACAATGACAAAAAAAGACACCAAGACTTGAGCAAGAAATTTAGCAACTCCAGAGAAAATAAAGGGGAAGATTTTTGGAGAAGTTGAAACAGAAGCAGCAGCAGAGCACAATTTGTCAAGTGACAAAACGGTTGGACTGGAAAGGAAGGAACTGCATATACCATCAAAGTTATAGAGGAAGGAGGAAGAAGAGAAGAAGGTGACTACAAGTTAATAAAATGAAATAAAATAAAATGCTCCCTGATCACCATGCCCCCTTTGGGACAGCAACAAGGTATTAACAAACAAAACCACAGGAAGGAGAAGTTAATAATGGCACAGTGAAATGGGAGATGATGACTTACCCTAGACAAGATTATTTTAACTGTAAAGATAAATAAAATTGTTAAGGACAGGGCTTTAACTATAACTAAGATGTGAGGAGGTGACGTCAAAAATTAAGTTACGAAGGCTTTAGTTAATCATAGAAATCAAGCAATTTAAGACTTTTTATTAGGTAGGGTCTTCCTAGCATAATATAGAAGCTGAGCTCTGAAACAAGAACAAGTCATTAAAACAGATCTCCATCAAATTTTATTTCTTGGCTTAAAACTTATTATTCTAGTTCTTCTGCTTGAGTAATTACTAATGAGATTACTTCTCTCCCAATGAAGAGGTATTGTAGCACCTGTCAAGGACATCCCATGTCTCCTCTTACATTTAATTTACTGTAGGGACCTTTGGTTTGTTGTATTAGAAAATTCTGTGATTCTCAAGGTATATAGAAGGCAGGAATTGTTATTGTATATGGATGGCATCTGACATATTTTTAACAACTGTCATAGATTTATGGAAATTATTTGGCAATATGATAAATATTCTGGATATTAAAACATTAGAATAGATCAAATATTTTGCCAGGAAGCAATAAGGTTTTATGGAATTATGTAGGAGTAGCTTTTGTCTTTTGTTCATATTCTATTAAACCTCTGAGGATAACTGTTCCTAGAAAAATATCCTGTTTGGTTGATCTGAATATTTAAAATAATTTAGAACAGATTAATGGTGATACCTAAGGCTATATGGGGGAAAATGAATATTGTGAAAATGAATATTACCTTAAGCCAGATTTATTTACTTATTTATTTGTCAAATTAATCACTGCCCATCTCCCCTATAAGGAGGGACTCTGGGTGGTTTACAGTAAAAAGCAATTAACCACAATGTAATAAATACTATACAATAATATAATATAATATAAATAAACAATAAAATATAAAATATAAATATACTAAAATGTAATAGAATCCAGATGGCAAAGTTCTCTCTCAGTCCGTAAGCAAAACAGGGCAATTCTAGGGAGCTAGCCATCCCCAATATATACTCCAAGAAGAATGTCCATGTTAATTCTAATTCTAATAAGATATTTTAAACAAGTCAATGATTAAATTTTTAAACAATGGTCAAACTCCAATGTTCTCCCTTTCAAAGTTACACTTTCATATGAAAATGGCCTTTTAATTTTATGATTTTTTAATAATATTTTTGGGCATATTTTGTTAACTTCTATGTTGAATTAAATTGCAATGAAAATGACATTGATTATATACTATTATGGGTCCAATTGCTGGTGAATTCTGGGAGTTGAAATCCACACATCTTAAAGTTGCCAAGTTTGAAAAACACTGTTTTACACCTTTCAAATCTCAGCACCAGTCTTGGTCCTGGTCCTAAATATAGTGGTAACTCTACTATATTCCCAGCACTGAAAGATGTCAGATATATTTAAATGATAATGGATTAGAAATTCACATTTGATTAATAATAGTTAAAAAATGGAAAGTGGATTATGAGTATGAGCTTGAAGATTGGTTTAAAGAAGTATGGAATATTGCTGTTAATGATAAATTGAACTAAAATATAAAAAGGGTTTGGTGAAAAGGAATGATTTTGATGTTATATGGGGTGAATTTCTGGAATATGTTTTTGTTAAAGGGAAGGGAGTAAAACCAGATCAATATATGTTATCTTTTTGGAGAAGAGGGCTTATTAAGAATTATTAATAATAAAAATGTGTGATAATAAAAAGTAAAGAGATAAGGAGGGTTATAGGTCCCACAGGTGATGGGTGCACATAGAGGTTAAGTTATAAAGTTATGTGTGTTATGTTTTGGTTGTATGATTGAATTATTTTATGCTTTTTGTTATTATTGGTTGTGTGTTTTGTAATTTGTATTTTAAATAATAAAAACATATTAAAAAATAAAAGAAATTAACGTTTGATCCATGTTCTAATGAGAAACTGATCCTTTTGAATAATCCTTACTTAAAATCAGTCAAACTTACTATACTGAATGAGATTCTTGGAAGGAATTTAAGATTTGAAGATCTCACTGTGTTGCTTAAATTATGTAACAAAAATTGATTTTGTCTATTTAAGAAGAACTTGACTGTTCCCAAAAAGACCAGAAGTTCCTGGAAAGGCCCTTCTGTACCAGATACCAAGGGTTGATTTTATGAAATAGGACAACTCTTACCATTTGAAATGGCACTTTATTGGTATAAAGTAAAGACTGCAGACCCTGTTTCTCTGTGGTCAAGATTCCATTTGTTCTTTAAAAAGTGAGCTATAGCAATTCTTATATAAATGTAATTATTGTTGTAATTTATTTAGCTTTTTTCTTTTTGTTAGTTTGTTTTATAGTTTTATCTTGTTTTGTTCTATTGTATTTGTATTTACATTTTTTTTCATTTTGTAGTTATATTAAAGCAATACATTTTTAAAAAACAAGACAAGAGCTGTGAAACAAAGTTCCCAATTAAACTTTTGTAGTGGCTGTGGATTTACTGGATGAAGTCAGATAAGCTAACTTCTCTCAGCCTCATTCTTCTTTCAAGGCTCTATGTCTCTTTCGATTATTTGGCACTCAACACAGAGCATGGCAGATGAGATACCAAATGTTCTGCCGTGACATGAAAGAGGCATCCTTCTTTCAATTATGTTGACACTACATGTTGTTCTTTTCAAAAATAGGTTTCATCTGAAGAGACTTCACAGCACTTAGCTTAAACCCGCAGTCCACACCCATGGAACACAGAAACATCAAATTGCCTTGTACATTTGGTCAGCGCTTCCCCTCTCCCAGGCTCATCACCAAAACTTATTTTGCCTTAGACATCAGAACAGAATTAAGAATTGGGAAAAGTGGCATGGAATGAGAATGCCCTATGGTTTCAGTGTATTTATATAACCATGCTCTTTCATAAAAGCCTGGGAAAACTTGTACTGCAGCACACACATAGTGAGAGTCTGTATGTAGTTTAGCCAAGAGGGCAGCAGGGGATCTGGCATTTGATGCAGAAAAAATCTGCAGAGAATCTTCATTTTCCCCTTGTTTTCAGTTCTTGTGGCTCTCGAAAAAGGTAAACAAATAAAAAATAGACAAACAGTCCCATAAGCACCAAATATTTCAGGCAGAGCTTTGTTTTGCTGCATGGTACCACCCAAGGTCACAACACACATCCATCTTGTATGTATATAGCAAATAATGTTATTGGTGTGCATAAAATTGGGTGTAAAGCATCCACCTGTGAACCATTCATTATACATGCTTTCAGCACAGAACCATTATGGAAGGGATCCTGTTGAATGTAGTACTTCAATTTGCAAACATATAATATGTAAAAGGACCATTTGTTTTTTCATTGCTGCTTCTCCTTCTGTCTTACCTCTTTCTCCTTGCATTTCACTGTATCAGGGATTTCCCCCCAAAGCAATTTATGTGACAACTCAGCAATGCTGTCAAAGTATCACCTTGCAATGAATTAAGCCCGTGCATATAAATTGTCTTAATTTGCATGCTTATTCTTTTTTCTACACAGCTTTTTTGAGTAAAAGGTTTAGATTTATTTTTTATATAACGTACATCTAAACAACCCCCGCCCAGCCTATGAAGGCCACCACCAAGGCTCTTACCTATTGGGTTTGCCTGGGGACAATGCAGCCTTCATTGCCCAAAACGTTTCTCTCTCTTTCTTATACCTGTAGGCTATATTCCCGACCTCTTGGCATGCACCTCAGCCTATGAATAACAGTAAGTTAATCAAGCAAAAAAATAAGCTGACTACTAAAATGGCAGAAATTTCTTCCTTGGAATTAATAGAAACAAATTAAACGAAGTTGTATTTCAGCAGGAAAAAGCAGGAAAGTTCAACTTGTCTGGGCTTAGAAACCAAGCAGGATTAGGCCTTCTTAGTTCTTGGATGGGAGACCTCAGGGAATACAAAGAGTTTAGACTACAAAGCTGAAAATACATTCCAGAAGAAGGCAGTGGCAAACCACTTCCAAGAAAATCATATGGACATCTCGGTAAAGTCACCAGGAGTCATCTTTGACTTAAAATGAGTAGTACTGTAATATTTTTATTTGGTAGACACTTACAATTAGGCTCCATAGAAGCAAACCATAACATTACAACATAGTATAAACGAATACTAAAACAATAATTTTACAAATGTCTCCTCATCCCAATAGTACTATTATTTAAACTGTTATTGGATACTGTAATAGTAGAACACATTACTTTTAGGAAGGATGTGTAAGGGAAAATGTCGCAGGCCTATACCTGGCATCCTAGCCTAGTTAACAAGGACTCAGGGACTCACTGAACCTCTCCAAGTGTTAGGAGTATCCTGCCCTCGCTTCCCCATGCTAAAAGCTCATCTGCAAAATATAACATTTCCAGATTACCCTGGAATGACATTTGTACTGTTAGTTCCAGTCACTCTTGCAGCATTGCTGTTGCCACCGCCACCACCACCATCAGTTACTTATTTTTTATTGATTTATCATTTGTGCCTGAGGAGATGCATTAGGTAAGACAAGGCTCAGTGGAGGCCACTTAACTCAGTGCCTGGGCAGGGTTAAAGCAGGGGGCAAGCAAAAGTGACAGGTGGTTCTAAGCAGGGCTGCAAAGTATGGACACACAAAATGCTTCAAGTTGGAACTTAATCCAAAATGGCTATTGCACATACTGTGCACACACACACTGCACTGGACCTTTGTAGCTTCTGACTGGGTTAATCTAGTAATATCATTCTGAACTTAGCCAGCACAACAACAGAGATAGATGATGATCTTATTGCTATCAGCTCCGATTGGATGGGTGATAAGGGTGGAATTCTGCAGTACAGCAGGAGTTAATTAGCATCGCCAGAACTGAAGAGGTTGTGGACTCTGCTCTGCTACTTCCTTTGCACAAACTGGAAAAGACAGCTTGCAACTGCCTACCGGCAGATAAGTTACCAGTAATTCCTTTAATTTTTTGCTATGGGGACATGTTGAGTGGGTTACATGTGGGTTTTATGTTCTGCTTTCCTTTGCAGCCTTTTAGGCTCCAAAAGCAAGCAAGTAGATACAAAAAGACAGACAAATACAAATAGCTATGGGTGGGTGTGTTACATATTCTGCTTCACAGACAACTCTTGTTAATGCTGCTGAAATTGTAGGATGCAAATGTAAAGAATATTATTTAGTACTATGTTGAATGTCTTGGTCGGTATGCTAAGCTTTGGTACATTTGTGTTTACGCCAAGTGTATGTCCTTTTTGTAAAACTGATGTTTAGTTTTGGATGTATTTAAAATTGCAAAGGCTTCTGGGTTGATTTTGATCAATTTATTGAGTTTGGTGTGCATGTGTTTGCATTCCATGTATGTCCTTGTGCCTTGTCGATTTTGAGCTTCTGGGCACATCAGCTGGTTTGCAGAATTGAGTGCATTAGTTTATGACAGTGTGTGTTTATGTACACACACATAATACACCTATTGCAATATTAATGCTATTTGTTCATGTAAAAGTAAAACTACAGACAGCAGGAAAGTCCAGCAAAGATTAGCATAGTAGTTGCTTTTTTACTAGGCTTCTACTGAGGAGCAGGCTGCCCAAAAAGAAGAGACAAACAAAACAAAACTCTACAATCCTGCTGCTTGAACTTGTTTACTAAATGAGACCGGGTATAAACCCACACTGATTGCTTTCTGCCACCCAACCTGCAGAAAGGGGATAATTACCTATTTTTATTGTCCTAAGGTGAAAAGAAAGGTTTATTCTCACTGTTTTCTATGGATAGGCGACCAAGAAAAAAAACTCAGAAAAATAGCCTGTTACTTTGTTTCAAAAGTTGAACCATTGAAATATGGCCAAGTTGGGACATTGTGATGGAAAAAAATAAATAGGGCTAGATTTCCAAGATTAAAACAAAATATATTTCCGATTTCATCCCATCCTTACTTCAAACCCAAAGCCAATCCTGATTATTTGGAACTGTCCTTCTAAGCATTTCACCAATGAAATAATGTTAGCTGATGCCCCTATTTAGCAACAGCTGAAATGAACATTCTCTGAAATTAACACCCTTATGTAAATAGATGCTACCTTTGTATTTTACTAGGGGAATCCAATGATCATATTGGAGGAGCAATTTTATTTATTTATTTATTTATTTATTATTCAAATTTTGCTACCACCCATCTCCCCCAATTTATTGCAGCCACAACTTAGCCTGCTGTGTCAAATTAAATACTACAGTTTTCAAACTATCTTTGATGGCTTGGCACAACATAGGAGACTACTACAGCTTAGTCATCAAACCATGATTAAACAATGGCATAGCACAGTATGTAAATGCAGTCACACATTTATCACTTAATGGGGCTCTGTTCAGCAGATTTCTCCCCCCTTTCCTCCCTGTTAAGCCATAGCTCAGTGCCATCTATGCTTCATGTCTTTCAATCAGGAACATCTCTCAACAAAATTTAGAAAGAATCAAATGCAAGGATTTGTCACAGTTTGTCTGAAGCAAAAGATTAAACTGGAGTATCTAGGAGTTACAATAAACAGCATTTGCTCTGCTGCAGGGGAGGGAGAAATGTTCTGAAAAGTCTTTAAATATTCATTAAAAAACAGAAACCAGAAGGATCCATGCAATATTTCTAATGAATGCTAATTTAGAAAATGTTATGAGTCTTTATATTAAAAAATAATATCATTTTATGGCTTGTTTCTGAGCACCGCAATTTTTAATTTTCTCTATAGTACATTTTTAAATGATTATGGGAATTTGCGCCATTATAGGAGCATAAGTCATGTGTCCAGAGATTCACAGCAACCCTCCTACTCCTTTCATTTGCTATGACAATGAAGAATAACTGTCACCACAGACTGAATTTTTGTAGTCTTCTAGCAAGGAACAGCTAAGTCCCATTTGGGCTACATACTCATGTGGGTTGGAGACACTTAACTGTATGGTTGTATAAAGTTTCTACCCAAGAAATTAGAAAATCTTTGAAAATCTGATTCTGCATACTGATTACCAGGAAGAAGCAAATCCTTGTGGAATGTTCTCCCATCATAAAGGTATCTATGCAAACCGTTGAAACATACCAATTGGGAAAGTACTTGGTTCCTCAGCCCTGTGCACCTAAATTGTTGCTCACGGACCTGTATGAAAAATGCCACTCATCTTTCATTCTCCACTTGGTTTCAGAGATAGAGCAAGGTTGGCTTTATCATCAGGCAATGCAAGGCAGTTATTTCAAACATCAGAGTTTAGCTATCATAAAAGGGGAGCAATCAGTAGGTGACAGATCTCTAGGAATCAACCTATGTTTTACATGAAAGGGAGGAAGAAATATTCATTTGGCAACACTTCTAGCACTCTGTACAGGTAGTCCTCACTTAACAACCACAACTGTGACCGGCACTTCGGTTGCTAAGCAAAGCAGTCATTAAGCGAATGCAACCCAATTTAATGACCTTTTTTTGCAGCAGGTGTTAAGCGAATCACTGCCAGCGTTAAGCAAACCACATGGTTGTTAAGTGAATCACACAGTTCCCCACTGATTTTGCTTGCTAGAAGCCAGACAGAAAGGTCGAAAATGGCAATCATGTGACCACAGGATGCTGCAATGGTCATAAATGTGAACCGGTTGCGAAGTGCCCAAATCATGATCACATGATCATGGGGACGCTGTGACAGTCATAAGTGTGAGGGCCAGTCATAAGTCAGTTTTTTCCAGCACCGTCATAAGTCCAAACCATCACTAAACTAATGGTTAAGCAAGGACTACTTTATATAAGACTACTGGGGAAGGCAATGGCAAACCACCCCACTATAGTCTGCCAAGAAAACGTCGTGAAAGTGGCATCCCCCCAAAAGGTCAGACATGACTCAGTGCTTGCACAGAGGACCTTTCACCACACTTATATAGACTAAGCCATTATGAACTATCTTTCTTTGCATTATTCCTTCCACTGCTCTATCAAAACCATGCTCTCTTTATTTCATCTTTCTTTTGTTAAAATGTCATCTTCTACTCTTTTTTCAGCTTTGATTTCTCCTCTCTTATTTATCCTTATACAAAATCAGGAAAGGGAAGTTAATAGATGTGAAAATGATCATTGTTAATATGGACAGAAGGAAGGTAGGTAGGCTGTGGATGGGAAAGAAACAGGGAAAATGGAGGGTCATTTTTATAATATTAATTATATAACTAAATATTCTCTTAATAGTTAAACAAATCTCAAAAACTTTCAATAAACAATATAACAAAAAAGAAAGAGTATTAAATTGTTGATTATATAATATTATTGCACTTTTACTGTCAGAAGGTTTTGAAAAAAAAAAAAGGAAAATTCAACATATTGCCTGAATTGGAACAGTCTTCCATTTCTGGTTGGATTTGCAGATTGACTGAATGAAACAAACATATTTTTACTTTGACAAAAAAAGGACTTTTATTTATTTATTTATTTATCATATTTTTATCACCGCCCATCTCCCTCATACGAGGGACTCTGGGCGGTTCACAATAAAACAGTTTAAAATTAATAAAATCATAATAATATCATTAATCTACAAATATCTATATCAATAAATAAATATAAAATGTAATGAGGTCCAAGTAATGGGAGATCTAATACCACCCAGAGGGGAGCAAGATCGACCTCAGCAGGACTAAGGAGCCAACCAACCCCAAGAGTGGCTCTTCCTCTCCCCACTCCAGGCATGGTGACAAAGCCAGGACTTCAATCATTTCCTGAAGTCCAAAAGAGAGGAGGCTAGCCTCACTTCCGGGGGAAGAGTGTTCCAAAGGTCAGGAGCTGCTGCAGAGAAGGCCCACGTCCTGGACCCTGCCAGATGGAATTCTCAGGTAGACGGGGTCTGTAGCATGCCCTCTCTGCATGACCGGGTGGGATGGGTTGATGTAACAGGGATGAGACAGTCCCTTAGGTAACCTGGACCCATGCCATGTAGGTCTTTAAAGGTGATAACCAACACCTTGAATTGGACCCGGAAGCAAACTGGCACCCAGTGCAGCTCGCACAGCAATGGGGTAATATGTGCTGATCTTGGAGCACCCAAAATCACCCGCACAGCTGCATTTTGGACCAGCTGTAGCTTCCGCATACTCTTCAAGGGTAGCCCCATGTAGAGTGCATTACAGTAGTCTATATGGGACTTTTACTTTTTAAAAAATGGCAAATCTGCAACCTGAAACACTGTGTGAACTGAGACAGTTTTCTTCTTTTTCTTTTTGCTTCATTCATTCTCAAACCTACCCAAAGTAAGTTATTATTTTGAAATATTTTGAAATAGCATATTAGATGTTATAACTATCTAGAAAAAAGAAAATTGTAGTGTATATGATACTGAGGTACTGCAGAAAGAAAGGTTATTCTTAAAAGTGCATTCCATTCTCCAGAGGCATCACAACTTGGGTCCACTGCTTAATGCATGGACCCTCTGTCATATTGCATATGGTTTCTGTTTTCAAATCTCTGATGCTTTTAAGAATTTGTTTCTTGACTTCATTCACTGATGTTTAGCTGCAGTATGCACTGACTGACAAGCAAAAGGCAAACCAGTTCAGTCACCTTCAGTCCATTCCCCCAAATTTATTTCCTGAATCAACTAACTATTTAATCTAAAACATTCATCCTTTAAAAGAGGCTGGTGTTTGGGAGGAAGACATCTTCTCTAAGCTTGCCCTATTCTACAAATTTACTTTCCCATAACATGGAGATCAAAGCAGAGAGAAAAAATACTAGTACCTAAGGTGTTTCGGGGGACTATTATTTCTCTTATCGTCTGACATAGTCTATTGAAGTATTCCATTTTATCAGATGACAACCAGTATTTTTTTCTTAATGGAGCTATTAGGAATAGCTGGCATTTTCATAAATGGATTGCATGACATTAATAATTTTCAATACTATGTGATTTTTTCATATTTTATTTTACTCTTATTTTGTTAGCATTGCTCCTTCTCCGATTCAATGTTTGTATCTTTCTCTTATGCTCTACTGTGGCTGGCTAATTATTCTATATCAGTAGGTCTCAAACTTTTCTTTCCCCTGACCACTTGAAGCTTGCTGGAAGGTTTTGATATCACATAAACACACACACACACACACACACACACGCACATATGAAAGCTGTTCTATAAAGAAAGGAGTCATATTTTAATAACCATAGTATTGCCTTTCTAAAGTAATGAATATGCACATTTCTGTGATCAACACTCTGTGAGATTAGGGATAATAAACTCCAAAAGGTTTAACTGCAGGCCATGCTTAACATTCGTACTGCTCCTGTATTGGATTTGGACAGCCCAGCCCATATGCTGTTTTCCAGCTAATAAGGTATCTGTAATCCTATATATCTGGAGAGAACTGATCAAGAGAAAGTTAGGTTTATTTTCCTGTTTATTAATCTGGTTAAAACTGCCTCAATCTTCATTGTCTAGACAAAAAACCAAGAGCAAAAATTCTCATTCTTTGCACTGCCTTTCATGGAGCACCTGAATGCCGCTTACAGAGCCCTAGTAGTTCAGAAATTGTTGTTTTAGGGTCTCTGCTCTGGACTTTTATTTGACTACCATTATAAGCACATATTTCATCCCATATCTGCATCACAGGTATGATAAAACCATTCTTTTCATTTGGCAGCATACTGTAGATGACCAAACTGTTCCTGGGAAAACAGCTCACTTTGTGCTTGGTCATACAATTGTGTTATCTAAATGAGCCCACCATTACATCATAGTCCCATAGTAGCCTGCAGCCATATCCAGTCCAGCCTGGCACCATCCTAACACATTAGATGGGGGATCCCCAAATCTACCAGTCAAATTAAGGACCAGGCTACATACTATATGTGCTAAGACAAATTCTCCAATCCTGTGCTGTAGCGTGTGTGTATGTGTATGTTTATTGAATGGAAAAAGATTATGATACTGCCACCCACCACTCTTAGTGTAAAGACTGGATACATGATCATACTGTCCTATGCAATAAAGTAGTTCTAAATGTTATAGGCGTAGACCCTGCAGAATGTTGATTTGGACATTTTCTCCAGTGTATTCTGGCCCTGACATTAGGTTTCTCCCTATAATTCTGTGGTTGCTGAATTATACAGGGTCCTTAGTACAAGACTGGCTTAATATCATGGTAGAGATTATGTAATGTAGAATCATGCTGTAGGGTGCTTTTTAACAAGGAGGCAAGTACAGCCCTTTGAATTTGAAGCAAAATGGTAATCCAGAGCATACAGGGTGTGAAAATAGCCCTCGTCTGCAATTCCTTAAATGCCTTTGAATTCAAAGTGCTGCACAGCATAATGACCAGACTTAAAGTGAAAAGGACCCAACCACTTCTGACATTTCAGATACATGGAGGTTAGCTATACAATACCCAGCAATGAGACAAAAAAATATTCCGTTCAGCACCTGCCCTGAGGTACCCTGCTGTTAATTCATCTGCTTGTAAAGTTGAGCAGAAAAAATTATGTTCTAAGTGGCACTATTTTTCAAAGATTAAGTAACTTTTTTCTGAAGAGCTGGTGTGCCTAACACATATTCCAAAAGACTTGTGACAGTGTACGATGTAACAGTGATAGTAGGGGAAAATGTAAAAGGGACCACATTAGATACAAGGGCAAGCTGAGGTAGGATGGGTAGGTTCCAGATTCTTAGTTTTAACAGATGTTTTGCATCTCCTTATAATATTTGCAGAACAGAATTCAGAGCAATTCCATTACACTTGATTACAGAGTTTGAAATGTTGATCCAGAGGGTCTATCTGTAAATTAGGTAACATAGTATTTGCATTTTTGGTAGGTATTCAACCTCAGAGAGATAATGTTCTGTATCTAAGAAACTGTTTTTGGTTTGTATGTGTGTATTTGCTAAAGATGGAGACAAAAGCTAACTGGGGATGAAGGAAGGGCATGTCATTTCGAAAATGGTTTGCTCTTTAGCTTCATTACTTCCAGACATTTAATTCACTAATTAGGCAAAGACCAAACAAAACAATAGTTGTATATGTGCACAATACCTGAAGGATATCACAGTTAGTCAAGACTCCCTAGCTAGCAATCAAGAATACTACCAGGCCATAATCACAGTGGTGATCTCCAGAAGAAACCCCAAATTCAATCCAATCCCATAAATTATACATCTTTCAGCTGACAGACATTTGCTTGAGCTATATTATATTCTGCTTGTGATGTGTAATAAATCTGAGAATTTCAAACTGTTTTCCAAGAATAAGAGGGGCAAGGAAAAAGGAAGATGATGTACGGACCAGAAAAAGAACGAAGATGGAAACAGGAACCACAGAAATTCTGCTTCTTTACCTAAAAAAAAGACCCACTCAACAGGATTTATTTTCTCACTACCAAGGCACACGATTTGCACAAATCTTCTTGAAAACATGTAAACTGCTAATTTGGCATTTTCAAACAAAAAGTGAAAGTGTAGATTTTAATGGTTAAATTTTGCAAATCAAAGTAGGTAGAACTAAAGATTTACTGGAGCGTAACAATCAAGCAACTGAATCTCGGACAGACATATTTGAAAGGAAGTCCCATTTTTTCAGCCATATCTAGTCCAGCCTGGCACCATCCTGACACATTAAGTTAGATGGGGGATCCAAATAAAGGACCTGACTACATATGGCATTAAGTCCTCTCAAGTACCTGCTGTATTGAGACTTTGCTTCTTTAAATTCAATGGGACTTACTTTCAGGTAAAAGCACATGATATCATACTTACCAGGAATTGTCTTCTAATGAAATCAGCAGAAGTTACTTCCAAGCAAACATGTTTAGAACTTAGGTTACTAGCTGATCATTAATGACAGAGCAGCTTCATCAGGTCATTTATACCCCTTTATAAATACTTCACATGGAAGCAAGACCTGCTAACTCCAAGAAATGTCCATTTTCTGGTCACTATATTAAAAATATGAATGTCAATCATTGACTCAAAAGAGACATTGCAAAAAAGATGAAAAGAACTTAGGAGGTAAGAGCAGGGATCCATCTTATGTTGCCGATTTCAGCAAAGACTTAAAAGAAACAACTTCTGCTTTTCCTATGGGAGATGGTTTTCTAAGTATAACTACACCTACATAGAATGCTTAGTTAACACGCAGCTGCTACAAGGGTCAGCAACAATGACAGGAAAATAAAAGACACGTTAGAAAATATATTTTATTTGCAGTTTTTCAGGACATCTTGACACTAATTTTTCCCTTACCATCTATTTATAACATATATTTGGAGGAATAAGGAAAGCAGATGAGGCTGTAAATATTACCTCAAACAGAACTTGAGCAATGTTAGATCACTTGAGCAAGATCTTTCAGCATTCAGTGAGGGGACTTGTTCTTGGTTGCAGGGCAGCAACAGTTAGTTTACTAACAAATTTCCTGCGTTACTCAATCAGATGGTTTAACAACTTACCAGACACCAAAGCAAAGGAGGGAGAAGGGAGAAAGGAGTCAGTGGAGGCTGCAAAAATCTGGATAACCATTAGAGGGCAGCAAAGAGATACAGAAAATTCTCTGGTTGTTTGCCATTAGTTTTATTTCAGGGGAGAGAATAGCCCTGAGGTATATAGCACATGAAATAAAACTCTCTGGCTAAATGAGAACTGGAGTATTTATTCCATAATTTGGAAATACTCAGCAATAAACAGAGTCTTTAACAGAAAGCCTTACTTAATAAAAGTCTTATTCTCCTTCCAAAATTCTAGTTTCTATTTTCTTTTCTCATATCTAAACCAAAGCTTCTACTTTTAACAGCCCCTCCTCCATGCCTCAGGCATGTGATTGTTTCTGAGGTCTATACAGTTGGCCAACCCCTGTCCAACAGTTAAGCAATTACTGGGCTAATGTATTGTGGCAAAAAATATATATCTGTTTGCTTTGTAGCTTTTTTTAATTAAATGAATGCTCAACAATGGATTGAGCAAATTGCTATAGTCATTTCAATGTGTAAAAAATGAATAACAAATGCTCCCAATTTTATTTAATCTTATTTTATTCAGCAATTTAACATTTTCCAACAGTGGCTTTTTAAATTTGTTGGAAATCTTGCCCATCCTTGGTAAAATACTCTCCTTCCCCAGACTAAAACTGGGTGGCATTCACACAGGTTCTGTTACTATTTTGTAATATCTGTGGTCAAGGCAATAAACTGAGTGACTGACTGATTCTGAGGCCTGTAAACAGAAGATACCCAATCAACAATCTTCAAGGTAGCATTTAATTGGCTGAGCTACTATTGTTTCCTAAGACAGAGACATAGTTAGACAGAGACACACACACACATTTGGGCCTACCAGTGGTTATTCATTTTAAATGTGATAGTTTTTGACAAGGCAAATCTCTCAGTAGGTCCCTGCCTGAGAGAAGCTGGACAATTTAAGTAGTTCACTGCTATTATTTCCTCTACCATAAATGTGCCAGGCAACCAAAATTTTCTGAGATGAGCTTGGCCATTTGCTTCAACCACCCACATAATAAGAAACATATTACCATATTAAAAATAAGGTAAAATTATAATCCTGAAGATCTACTTGACGAATGTAGAATTTTTCATTTCTCTTAAAACTGTTGAATCTAAACAAATGTTACTTGCATATACCTTTCTGGTTGAGATTTATCAATTGAAAAGAGAATTTGTTCACTTCCAGAACCTGCTGTAATACCAACATTTTCACTGGGAACTAAACTGTGTTCATGTAGATTACTAAGCTTCACTAAAATAAACTCAGTTATCTTTATGTTCCTAAGAAGTAGCCAGCTTTTACTACATGTTAATACAGTGGGGTGGGAAATGGTCCTCACTATCTCAGTAAATGACTGAGGGGGAAAAAAAAAGAGAAGCAATGAACTAAATATCAAGAGGAGACAGCCTAAAGATGGGAGTCTGAATACCTTCATCCATTTCTTTCCTCACAGGAAACCATTACAGAAAAGAAGAAAGCATCCCTTTAAGGTGGAGAAATCTGGCTACCGGTGGCAGCTTGAGTGTCTGCTATAGCAACAGCTTCTTCTAAGTATCATGAAATGTAGGATTTAATTGCATTACGTACACTGATGTTTCCTAATTGTCGTCTTCCAAAGGATCAGCCTAATTAGTGCATTTCAACTATCCTTCTAATGTTTGCAGACAAGATGGCCAGCCTAGCAGATACTAGTTGATGAGTAGAGAAACGCAATGAAATGGTTGCCCCAATTCTTAGCAGTTGCTTGAAAGCCATTTTGCAAGATATGAGAATAAAAAAATTACCAGAGCCTACACCCACCATTTTCATTTATTTATCTTGATTTTTCATTAATTTAAATGGCAGAGAAGATATCTTTTTTTCCTGCCACAAAAGTAAAACTGTTGAGTCATAATATTACACTAATGACAACCTTCCCAGAAAGTATTTTCTTCTTTAATATTAGACACAATTTCATCCATGTGGGATTGCACATTTCATGCTGAGACTTAAACACTGGGATTAAAGCCAACGCAATATTTGCCAGTGCAATTATTATATAAGAGGGGTCTGTTGACAAATGGATTTCCTAAAATACTGTCTTACAGATCCTGAGTGATTACTCTCTCAAGATGCCAGTCTTTGTTCCAATAATTCTGATAAGAGCCTGTCTAAGGATGGAACGACTTGCCTCATCTCTCTTCCACACCCTGCTTTCCTACGCATGCGCCACACGAAGACAAAGGAATAGGTAATTACAGAAGACTTTCATTCATTTCCCCTGCAGTACTGCAAAAGAGAAGCCAAACTAGAGGGTTTTCTCACCTATCTACATGATGTGGCAGACAGTCTGTACAAGCATGCACACCACTGATGACTCCTTTAAAAGCATCCTTTAAGGAAACAGTGGTGGCTGGGTTTAACATTTCCAGGCTTACAATTTAAAGGCACATCCTAAATGGGCAGAGCACAAGGGTGGAGAACGAGGAAGCAAAACTGCAGAATCTGGGGTTTGCAAGATATATGGATTTGCTTGGGGGTGGAGGAAGGGTCTTTCCTATGAATATTCATGGTGCATGGAGCATCTGTGCAATAATTCTTATCTTAATAAAGATGGATCTGCATTTTAAAAGCTCTTGTCTTGCAGCTTTTGTATTAACCAGGGTGGGGGATTAAAACTGTGGCAACGTTTTCATTTTTTCAAGTTACATCCGTGAGTGCTAACAAAACCGTAAGCTCTTTTCTTTAGGGTCGTCAAAGCAAGAAAAAATCAAATCAACACATGCCAGAATGGTTAAAATTGGCAGACGTCCATTTACAAGGGAAGTATCTTTCCTTCCCTCCTCCCCACCTCCCACCCCGCCCGTCAGTTCTTTCGTAAAATAAGATCTATACCATTACTTTGTAACGTTTGGCCACCGTGCACTCCCAAAACGTTTGGAGTTTTCTACGAAGTGTTCCACAGGTAATATTGTGAAAACCCTCTTTGCAAACCCAAGCTATGAGTATCGTTCGCTATGTTCTCGCTATAAGCGGTCCCCGTCTTTTCTCTCCCCCCCCAAATCTTCTGCATGGTCTTAGCAGGGATGAACGTCTCCCCACCACCCCCCGCGTTCTTCATATCAAGTCTTTCCCAACCAAGGAGCGTGAACGGCTTTTTAAAAAGCCTACTGAAAATCCCTCCACCCTGATCTTCCCATACATGTTCTCCATCATGCAATCATCCCGCGGTTGTTTCATGTATAGCAGAGATTTCATTTCTACACATCTTCCTCCTTGTATCGCAAAACCAGCGCGATTATTCTCCTTCGTAGTAAAAGCCGTCGTCCAGGCATGTGGACTACATAAGGCGACTCCCAAGAACGCTCCATTTCTTCTCCTGTCCTGTAGCTTTTTTTAATGCAGAGTCTTAATCTTCAGCGCACACACATACATATATACCTGCACGAAATCGTTTGAGAGAAGCGTGCGAAACCGATCCAGTAGGGGAAAGAACCAAATAAATTGGCCAGCGCGTAAATCAACCTCTCAGCCCTCAGACGGCGACGAAGCGGCGGCAAGTCTTACCTTCTTCCTCCGCTCCTCTGTCCCCCTTTGTGTGGGAGCTCACGCGGATGGGGTCACAAAGAGAGAGGCCCGGCTAGCCCTGTGCCCACTGAGTCGCCGGAGATCTCCCTCGCTCGGTTGCTGGGAGTGGAGTGGCTGGAGCTGGCTGATTGGAGCAACGCGGCGCCGCCGCTACTGCCTCTGCATTTCTCTCTCCCGCCCGCTTCTCTGACAGTCTGTGTGGGCAGTTCAAAAGCCACACATGCACGCACGCGCGCACAACTCCCTCCCCACCCCGGTTTAGCGAGGGCTTTTTCCCCCCTTCCTCCTTTTTTAAAAAAAAAAATTATTCTCCCTCCCCCACTCCACGCAAGCTCTCGCGCTTCAAGAGAGGCTCGCCCTTAGGGGGCGTCCTGAGCCCAGGTTTTATATATAGGCTTTGCCTGGCCAAGAAGAGCCGCGGCTCGGAAGGTGGGTAGACGTAGCTTGAGCTGGAGCTTCCCATTCCCCCACGGAAAGGGATCTTAAGGGGGGAAAATAAAATAGAAGTCAGGATTTCTCTCGGCGGATTTCTCTTCCTTTCTCAAGACCTCTTTCAATCCTCCAGAGGTAATTTGTATTATTTTCCCCCCTCCCTCCCCGTATTTGAGAAGCTCCTGGTTGTGCCCCCGCGAGCGTTCTTGTCGAATTCCGGCACCGTCCTTGAAACTGGAATGCAAGTGAAAGAGCGAGCGCGAGGGAGAGACCGACACACGGCCCCGTCTGTTTTCTCTGGAGAAGCGACAGCTCACAGCCAGGACAACAACAACAGCGGACCCCAAAAGGTCGGCGAAGTCTTCATGCCGGAAGGCGCAACGCGCTGTGCTGGGGTGGCCGGGCTTTCCTTTCAGAAGCCGGCTGGGCTCTCTGCCTTTACATTCCAAAGCTACGGAGGGATTTAAGGCACGCTCCGTCTTGGAGCATTTTTGAGACGCTGGAAGGAACAGAGCTGACATCGTAAGTCCATGGGGTGCTCCAAAGACAACGGAAAAGGTGACAACGAACAGGACGTTGAGTCTTTCTAAGGTCTGGTAGAGTTCGTTGGCATGTTGCAGACCTTGAAGAGCCTGTCCGACAGAACAACTCGCATGCACTCTTTCCACCTTATTTCACAATCCAATAAAGGCTTCAGTTATCTACAACCGTCTGGTTTCTTTGCTCCTTCCAGCAGAGAGGCAGAGCGTCTCTCCTTAATAGAGCGAGCGCTGCATGTGTCTAGCACGGGACTACGGAAGAAGGACGCTTCTTCGGCGGAGTTTTATTTGTGGTTCTGTGGCGCCCTCTGTTAGTTAAACGGCTGAATAGCAGCTCGTATCTTACATGAATTATAAACAGTCGAAATATTTCTTTGAAATGCACTCCCACATTGTTATGGAGCTGTATATATTTGAGTTATCGAAATCATAATGCAGCACATTATAAGATGGGAATAATATGCAAATCCCTTGAACTAGAACTTAATACATTTGTATGCATTGGATTTAAGGGTGCTGATTACAGATAATTGGATTACAGTATGTCCAGTAAACCTGATGATATGAAGGACTTACATTGCTGTAACGTACTGTAAATTTAAAATGGGTTCAGATTTGGATTTTCATGTGCATTTTTCTTTTTTCTGTGCTACGTTAACAAGTTCACAAGTGTGCAAACAAATAGCAAGGGAGACTCGAGCATGTTTTGTTTATTCAGTACTTTTACTTAAAAGTCATGTTTAATGTAGCAATTTTCCTGTCATTTGCATGTTCAAAAAAGACTGGAAGGAAAAGTAATTGAGCTGAAACAAATAGTTCATTCTGAATTCATAAACATGCATTTACTCAGAATGTTTTCAAGTTTGTAACACAAGCAGGTAAAGGTTGAAGTATTCTGCAAGTCTTTACTGAAACTCCAGTAAATAGAAAAAGCTGGAAAACAAACAAGATTAAAATACATGTGACTAATACCTTCCAAAGGTTAGTAGTACAGAATCCAGTGCTTCAAGGGCAGTGCATTGGTTCTTATAGCAAGAAGCATTTTTGGTGTCTTTTTTCCAGTGCTTTTAAAATGCATCTAAATAAAAAGACAACTCCATGAAATACAGTAAAGAAAATCAATTATATTGTAGAGAAGATGAAATAAATTATATGTGATGGTTGCCTTATTCCAAAAAACACAGGGCTAAGGATTTCTGGTTTATTAAGAATAGAATGCAGACACGGAGAAAGACGGGAATGAGCACATGGCATGCGAGGTAGCTGGTAAATACCCGCGGTGCGGACCTGATCCTTCCCCACCCCCCATTGTCCCAAAGTCTTGCCCGACGGTGAACCCGGAGTCTCGATGGATGATCAGGGGGCGATTCCGGAGTCTCGATGGGTGATCAGGGGGATTAGCGCTGATTACCTCTGTCCTCTTCCTGTGTCCGGAGCAGGTGTGTCCCCCGAGGTAATGCAGAGATGTCAGGGAGATAGGATGATGGCTTCTCGGGGCAGGGCAAAGGTGTGGCTCCTTTGTCCTTTATTTGTATTTGTCTCTCAGTGCTTATGGGATTAGCACTGATTCTTTCCTCCTTCCTCCTCTTCACCGGAAAGGCATGTTCCCCGTTGTGATGTATGTATACATCTCAATGGGGGACATGACATACTGTCTTCCCAAAAAAACTTCAAGGTGCCGGTTTGGAAGGATACACTGCATGAAAGCGTTTGAGAAGCCGTTGCGCTGAGACATCCCGGGCATGCACCCACTCGGGGTGGGGGAAATGTCTCCAGCGGACCAGGTACTGAAGGGTGCCCCGTAGCCTTCGGGAATCTAGAACCTCCTTTATTTCAAAGTGCTGCTGCCCATCGATCATGATGGGAGGAGGCGGGGGGGTTTTGTTATGCCACTTTGAAGAGGTAGCCGGTTTCAGTAAGGCACAATGGAACACCGGGTGTATGCGTTTCAAGTTGTGTGGCAATTCTAACTTAAAAGTTACCGGGTTGATTATTTCCACTATTGGAAAAGGGCCAATGAACTTGGGGGCTAACTTCTTTGAGGGCTGCGGAGACTTAATGAATTTAGTGGAGAGGTAGACCTTATCTCCCACTTTGAAGTCTGGCTGCACAGCCCTGTGGTTGTCCGCATAACGCTTGTAGGTAGCTTGGGCTTCAGAGAGAGCCAGCTGAATGATTGGCCAAACATTGGCTAGCTGAGCAGCCCAGTCATCTGGGGAACAAGGCGGGGTAGCTGGCTGTGGCAACTCCGGGATCGGGATGAAGTCTCGTCCATAGACTACCCGGAAGGGGGTGTGGCCCGTGCTCTGGTGCACTGCATTGTTGTATGCCACCTCAGCAAAGGGGAGTAAGTCTACCCAATTATCCTGCTGGTAGCTTATGAAGGAGCGCAAAAATTGCTCCAGGGTGGAGTTAAGGATTTCCGTAGAGCCGTCCGTGTGGGGGTGCCAAGCAGTGGACAACGCCTGCTTGGTGCCAATCAACTTCAAAAATGCTTTCCAGAATTGTGAAGTAAATTGTGTACCCCTATCTGTGACCAAGCGGGAGGGGGTACCGTGTAATTTGTAAATGTGATTTAAAAGGAGGCGTGCCAGCTGTTGAGCGGAGGGAATGGAGGCGCATAGAATAAAATGGGCCTGTTTCGAAAAGTAGTCCTTAACCACCCAGATGACCGTTTTCTGCTGGCTGGGTGGCAAGTCTACAATGAAATCCATCGAGATTTCCTCCCAAGGGCGGGAGGGGCTTGCCACCGGCTGCAATAGTCCCTGGGGCTTACCCACTTTTTGCTTGGCCATAGCACATGTAGGGCAAGCAGCAACATAATCTTTTACATCCTTCCTAAGTGTAGGCCACCAGAATTGTCGCCTTACCAGATGTAACGTTTTTACAAAGCCAAAGTGTCTTGCCGTTTTGTCATCGTGAGAACGTCTCAGAACCTCTGCTCACAATTGCTCCGGCACGTACAGGCTATTTTGTTTCCAGGCCAAATCATTCTCAAAAGAAACATTGTTTTTATTGGTTTGCAACCATGTATCCATTTTGTAGTTGCCTCCTAGTGCGCGGGCGCTCCCATGCCAGGATGGCCTGGACTTTCCCCTTCACCGGAAAGGCATGTTCCCCATTGTGATGTATGTATACATTGCAACGGGGGACATGACATTATAGCCAAGAGAGGTCAGTCAGTTTTCCTAGAGGGAAAATATGCAGAGCATTCACATCTACAATTAGCATGATGGATACATACAGCAGTTCAGTCTAAGTAAATATCTAATTATTTCTTATGTAATGATAAGCCACCATTATGAAAAAAATAATAGAAATGGTTTGTTAAATAGGGAGTTTCTCCTTCATACCTAACCTTGCATTTAGATTAATCTACGTTTTTATTTTAGAATCTACCATGCCACATAAATTCCTTAACGTTCACATGTACTTAATTAAGTCTGTTCTGATGGAAACAAGCAGCCAAGAAGACAGGGTGATTGGACTATAGATCTACTAATATGGAAACAAGAGGCAAAGCCTGCATCAGGAGAAAAAGGCATATCTAGCCAAAGGTAGCTTGTGCATTTCCATTAAGCTATCCCTGTTTAGGTTATTACAAGAGCCCTAATACATTTAAGTGCAACAGAGTAACTTCTATGAATTCATGGAACAGTATATCCCATATTCAGATATTGTACATTGGTGCTTAATGGGATTTATTTGTTTCTACATGTCACTGACATACTGGTAACTATCTTGTAAAATTCCTCTAAAAAAGGCCTAAGCATGAATAACTTATATAACTTTTTTTTTTTTTTTAAAAAGATATATATTGGTGAGGAGATTTGTCTGCAACTTAGCTATTTGGTTTCCACTGAACTGTTAGCAGATTGCTAGGAAAGCCTTTGGCCCAGGAGAGATCAGAAAAGTCACACACCAGGCATTTCTACAAAAATAATTTTATTTACAGAAAGCAAACATATTTACAGGCTCTCAGTGAAAGCTGCTTAACTCTCTACATGCCTACACAGAAGGGAAACTGAAAAACTAAAACAAGTCCAGGCAAGTTCTTCTCCCCAGGTGCAAAAATTAACATCCGAAAAGAGGACAATTAAATTCAACCTCTTCACCCAGCCAAAATGATTAGTTACCATAGTAACCTTAATCTGTAGTAGAAAACATATTAACATGAACAACTGCAATTTTTTCCTCTGAAAGTTAGCTGCAGATAGTCCTCAACTTATGACCATTTGTTTAGCAAATGTTTGAAGTTACGACGGCACTGGAAAAAGTGACTTGTGACCAGTCCTCACACTTACGGCCATCACAGTGTCCCCATGGTCACATGATCAAAATTCAGGCTCTTGGAGACCAGCATGTATTTACAACAGTTGCAGCGTCCCAGGGTCACATGATCACCATTTGCAGCCTTCCCAGCCAGCTTCTGACAAACAAAATCAATGGGAGAATCCGGATTTGTTTAACAACCACGTGATTTGCTTAACAACTATAGCAAAACAGATCGTAAAATTGGGCACAATCACGTGATGCCTCGCTTAACCACATCACCTAGTGACCAAAGTTCTGGTCCCAACTGTGGTCTTAAGTCGAGGACTACCTGTATGTTTATTAGATCCCATTTTCCAAGTTCTAAAGAGGCTGCACCAAGTGCCTGGAAGAGTGCTGTCTAAAAATATCTACTAAAATTTGAATATACATGCAATCTGTTTATATACATATGTGTATGTGTGTATGAGAAGGTAGACACAGGTTCCCTTAAGCATGGAAGCTGGCTAGATGACTTTGGGCCAGTCACTGTCTCCCAGCCCTAGACAGAGAAATCAAAAACATCTACCAACCCACAGTGGACCAGCATGGTATATTACAATCCATATCCTTCAATCCTTCTTCCTGCAGTGGATTGATTTGGGCTAATGATAAAACACACATATACAGTACATGCCTACATACAAACACTAACAAGATGTTCACCAGATGGTGAGAATGTATGTGAACTTGGTCAGCAACAACTTAACAGAAGCCACATTTTCACTGCCTCTGCCACAAAGACAATTGAAGTTTTATTTATGCAGTTTAATGGGTTATTCACATTTAGCTTGTGCAAGACTATCAGCACCTAATTCTTGACAGAGGTTTGATTTTTCACAGTGGATAATGTAAGAGGGTGAACTTTAACCTTATTTACATATGTTTCCACATGTATTGGACTGGGCAAGCCCATACCTTCCCCAGACTGACAAAATACTTGGGTACCTTCCCCATTGTCATATTCAGTAGAGGAACTGAAAAGAGGTACTTTTATGCATCAGAACTTGGTAGTACTTGGTGCAGGGATTGTGATGGTATATGGGAATGACTCTGGGAGCCATTCTTCCTCCTGTCTCCCAAGGTCATTCTCACATACCATCACAGGGATGCAGAATTTTGGCTGACAGGTTAACATCTTACCCTGTGTTGTGCATTTAGGCATACAGGTAGTCCTCGCTTAACAACTGAGACCAGAATTTTGGTTGCTAAGTCATTAAGCGAATTCAACCTGATTTTACGATCTTTTTGCAGCAGTCATTAAGCAAATCATCATGATCATTAAGCGAACCACATAGTCATTAAGTAAATCATGCAGTTCCCCATTGATTTTGCTTGCCAGAAGCCAGCCAGGAAGGTTGAAAATGGCAATCACATGACCACAGGATGCTGCAGCAGTCAAAACTGCAAACCAGCTGGCAAGCACCCAAATTGTAATCATGTGACTGTGGGGATCCTGCAACAGTTATAAGTGTGAGCACCGGTTGTAAGCCCATTTTTTCAGCACCATCATAAGTCTGAACCGTCACTAAACAAATGATTGTTAAGTGAAGACTACTTGTATAGACTAAGCCATTATCAACTATCTTTCTTTGTATCATTTCACAAGGAGCATACAAAAGGTAGCATCAGTTGAGAATACATAGAACTGAACAAGAAACTGCAGTTGTTAGCAACACAGAAACCATACTTAGATGCCAACACAGGGGTCTTCTTAGAGGCTCAGAGGTTGCTTTCTCACTCTTGATCTTAGCCAAAAGGCTGAGAAGCAATTGTTGCTAATCTTACCAGACAGTGAGGCAATCATTCTGCAAACCATCTTTTTCACTAATCATAATCAGCCATCCGTTCTTGGAAAACACTGTGTGGCCCAGTCTCATCTCTGTCTACCAGCTATGAAGCTGTTGGATCCTTCTGATCGTAATCTTGGAATAGCTTCACTTCCTCCTCAGCCAAGGATTTTTCTGAAACAAGCAAGACACACAGCTAGATAAAGTCTTTCTGGATATATGAAGGAATATTTACTCCAACTTGAACTTTCTCATGTAACAGGGACATTTTCAGAGCCTATCCTCTCAGTGCTCCTTTCCCTTGAGATATGACACATGGTTACTCCAGATAATCCTTTCTTAGTAGTAGTATTCTGTTTGTGAAACACTCTCTTTCCTGTTTCTGGAGCAGACCAAGTGCTACTGAATGCATAAAATACCATTTTATTTCACAGGACTTTTCATTTTCTGAGATTGGTTTAATGTTACAGGGGGGGGGGGGGGTTCCTGCTGTTTCATCTTGTGCAATGCATTGTTGAATTGCTAAATTTAAATGTATTGTTCGGAAAGCTGCCTTGGATTTTTTTAAAAATGTAACCTATGTGACACTGTGTAGCATGCATTTGTTTGGGATTTGATTTGTTTGTGTTGTACAAAACAATGGGTTGGATCCAGACTTAGTAAAGCTTTGAGCTAGAGTGAGTTGTTAGTTACTTCCCATTGATTTCAATGGAATCACTCTAAGTATGGATCTAATCCTATACATTTCCTATATAAACAAAGGAAAAATAAGAGTTTTAGCTGTACTTATATTGAATGCTTTCTAAATATCAGTACTTTTTTCCAGAAACAGAAATAACGTGAGCTCCCTGCTTGTGGAACAGTAATTAGACATTTATCACTAAAGCATAAGATAAAGGGTGTAGACTCTGGAGTCCACACCAGCATTTTCTTTTTCCCTTTGTAGGAATGGTGGCCCATAGTTTGCCATACAGTCTCAGGAGGAAACATTTTTTTCTTAATATGTCTTCTAAAAGATATCTCATTTCTTAGAACTGAATGTTACAACAAAGAATACGTTAAAGCAGCACAACCCATGTCTAAATACAGGTACATTAACTTGTGATATCTTTTTGTTTGAAAAAAAAAATAATAATTTAGCCATTGAATTATATTTCAGTCTGAAACTTAAACATATTACAACACAGAAATGTACAATACTATAATGTTCAGAGAGAGAATTAAAATGCAAATCTTAGTGGCAAGTCTGTGTTTTTCTCCCTGAAACTATTTTTCCCAGCTGCTTCCCTCCTAATGGGAGAGGGGTCTGAAGAAAAAGAGCTGGGAAAAATTGGCTTGAAACTATCCAGGTGGAGAGAATCAAAGCAAGCCTCTTCCCTTCCTGCCCCTTGACATTTCTCCTAGCACCCTGTATAGGAAGCAGGTGACAGCCAGGTCTAACACATGGGTCTGCCAGAATCACATCTTGTATGCCGTAAACATGGGACTCCACACCTCACTAAGGATATGACTCTGTTGTAGTTTTAATCATTTAACATTAGCTTCTGGAGCAAAGTTCAGAAATTAACTGCTTTAACTAAACAATCCAATTGTACAACTCCTTTAATTGTACAATTTGTCCTGCCAGAGATAGCCTCAAAAGTGTACAATCTGTTTACAATAAAACAAGAGAACAAGCCATGTCGGGTTTTCTAATGAAATGTGGGAATCAGTATATATGAAGATGTATTACAAAGCAGGGAAGCAATAATAAAGAAGCAGAAAGGAAAATGAACGACTTACAGTTCATGAGTAAATAATCCATGGCAAGAGATGTTGCCATAAAAAAGATAATGGGATATATACTGGCAAACCTTGGTTAATTAACAAGACCCTCTGTTCCTGCCAATCATTCAAACATTTAATGTGAAATTAATGCTATGCTATGCTATGCTATGCTATTCATTTAGAAACTTCATGGCAACTCAGTTGCAGTCTGCTGTTAAGCAGTTCAGAATCTGATAATACTGTATGATAAAAATCAACAGTAGAAACAACACAGTAACAACAATAATAGCAACATAATGCATTCATATACTCTGTTGACATTACTCATGGCAGTACCTCTCTCTAATCAGTATGGTCCTCAAATGCCTTTGAAATAGCCAGGTTTTAACACACTGTCAGAATAACACATAGGAAGGGGTCACTCTTGTCTTCAGGAGCAAGCTGTTTGAGGGGATGGAAGACCCATGGAAAATGCCCACTTCTGTTCCTCCTCTCATCAAAAACCCCAATAAGTGGGGTCTCCCAGCAGCACTCACTGCTCACATGCATTGGATAGGGAATTTTCACCCAGAACTGGCAGTCTTTTCATGCTTTGTTTTTGTATGCCTCCATGCTATATACAGTTCATTATAAGGGTCAGGAGTAGGCAATTTTCAGTGCATAGAATTCTGAGGAATAATGACATGGAACACAGAACAAAATTTGGGGGCTTTGAAGTAGTCAGCTTTTGTTCATTCCAGGGAAAACATGCCAACAGAGGAATGAAATGATATTTCTTCAGGTTGAAACTGACAGTATTGCATCTGGTTACTTGATATTGGGGTAGAAGAGTGTTCATGGAATTAAGGGTGACAGTAGTATAAGGATACCCTGAACTGATCAGTTTATAGTACTGAAAACATAGGCCCCACATCCTAGGATATCAGCACTCAAATTTTGCAACCTGGAACTGTGCAGCCCCTGGCCTTTTTTAATGTATGGACACTCTGAAACTTATATATTAAGATTAAAGCATTTCATGTGTAAAAGGGGGTGAGGCTTCATAATACAGTTGCAGCCACCATCTTGACTTTTTTGACCATCTTGCAGATATTCCTGAGCTCAGCAAAACTAATATTCTATTTTTCTAATATTTCTCTAAGCCACTAATCATGCGATTAATATTAGGCCAAATACTGGAGAAGGCTAAAATGCCAGCTGAAGAGTATGGTTTGGAAAATCATTAAAAAGTAGGTAATTCTGAGGCCTATTGCTGTGGAAGCAGTCAGCATCTCTTACGAAAACATATGAATCATTGCTTGTGGGTTACATCTCAGATCAGCTATTATACTGGAGGTCTGCTGACTATGATTCAAGAGGTTGTAAGTAGCGATCAGTATTAGCACCCATTGGTAGTCTGATCCTCCATGAACCTGTCCAGTCCCATTTTAAAACCATACAAATTGCTTTCATGTCAGGACAAGAAATCTACACAACATGGATTTTTATAAGGGCATTATTTCTATTTTCAATTCCCTTCCAAATGATTCAAAGCACAACTGGAACTGCCTGAAGCCCCCCCTCCCCTAAGCCATGGGGACTTCCGTGTTAGCCTTCCACAAAGCCTTGAAGACCTGGCTTTTCCCTGGGCATGGGGCCTGTTTGCTTAATAAGCCCATCTATAAAGATTGGAATGTGAGTGATTGTGGATTGGCCTCCTGTTTCTCCTTTGGGGGGAAGGACGTGCTGTTTTCTGTGTTGCTGGTTTTTAAATATATTTTATTTTATTTTGTGGGTATTTTTCTTGGTTTTAATCCTAAGCAGGTTGCAGCCTATGAGTTGGGCAATCATATAACTTAACTAAATAAAATAAAATGAAGCAGTAGCCATGAGTTCAAGGGGACCAAGTCATGGACCTGCTCTTTCATGGGCAGTACCACCCTTTCAAAAGACAACACTGAAGATGTCAGAAAACCGCAACTGACAAACAGGACAAATTCTTGGGTGAACTTCAGTCTGTTTCATCCCATCCAGACCCTCACGGCCTCCAGTCATTGGGTCAAAGACATTGACAGCACCTTCTGTGTGGCTTAGGGTGATGTACAGTTGGGTGTAATCAGTACATTGACTATATCAAACCCTGGATCAATGGATGGCCTTAACTAACGGCTTCATGTAAATATTAAAAAGCAGGGAGAAGACTGAGCCTGTTGTACCTCACAAGTGTTTGCATAATGTGTATAGAGAGAAAAAAGATAGTTGCAAAAAATGTCCTCATAGAGAGCATGGAACAATTAATGTCAAAAGAGGCAGGGAAAATGCAGTGTGATTTTGATAGACATAAAATTGTTTTGAATGAAAGGGGGTAAACAAGGAGTGCATTTTAAAAATAAAGTGATCAAATGATTTGGGATGAAACTGAAGTCAGGAGATGCTGGAAGAAGTATTTTAGAGATTTATATAGGAATGAGAATGTCCAAGAACGGAATTGAAACACATGTTACAAATGTTAGTATAAACACCCAAAAAATAAAGGAAGAAAAGGAAGTAATAAATATTGCAAAAATGTTAAAAATGGCAAGACTGTAGGGGGAGATGGTGTAACAGAGATAATACTAAAATATGGATCTGGATTGCTTATGGAGTGGCTGTGCAACTTACTTGATTTGTATGTGAAGACTGCAATGGGAAGAATGCTGCTAATGTTCCTCTATACAATCAAAGTTAACAAAACCCACAAGGGAATTAGTTTGTTAGATGTGCTGGAAAGGTTTTTGGAAGAACCCTGATTGAATTGGTATCAGAGGAGACAACAAGCAGTGTGGCTCTATGCTAAGCAAAGGTATGCTCACCAGATTTTTATTCTTCAGCAAAATTGAGCAATATGTGAATGTGAGAGAATTTATGGCACATTTATCAATTAGGAAAAGCATATTATAAAGTGTAAGCACTTGAATTGAAGTTAAAAGTTATTTGCTGAATATAATAAAAGTGGTGCATGATGGGCATAACGCAAAAGATTCATCACTGAGCAAGATAGAAACAAGCTGGTATTTATAAAAATAATAAAGGCAGGATAGAAAATAGATAGATAGATAGATAGATAGATAGATAGATAGATAGATAGATAGATAGATAGACAGACAGACAGACAGACAGACAGACAGACAGACAGACAGACAGACAGACAGACAGACAGACTGTATGCTGTCCCCTTGGTTATTTAATGTATTTTTTGGAAAAAGTGTATAAGGAATGTTTCTAGTGATTTAAAGTTGTGTTGTTTGGGAATTTGAATCTGCATGTAAGGCTGTGCACAACATTGGTAACATTGTTTTATTGGCCAAGAATGTGAATGATCAACGACAAGGAGCATGGATCTAAAAATCAATGTCTAACTTGGTTGCTAATTTTTTATTCTACATTTAAAAGAACCTTAACTCTAATCTAAATGTACATTAAAAGTCATAAAAATATTTGGCCATGTTTTTTATTATGGATAAAACCTAACAGAAATGTGAATGTACAGCTCCCGCTCTCCATAAAACATCATCTAGAATCTAACACTCCTATTTATTTTTAATTTAGACTTTGAGTACATGCTATCAATCATAAAAACATTTTCCTCAAGGATTTTGCCATGAACAAAACCTATCAACATAAATATACAACTCTCACTAGCCATAAAAAGTCTCCCTGAATGTAATCCTAATGCTATTTTTTACCTTAGACTTTAAGGAACCTTAACCCTAACTCTAAGTGAACAGTATTAGTCAGAAAAATATTTTCCCCAATTTTTTCTCCATGAGTAAAACCAAACTTACTTACTTACTTACTTATTTGATTTCTATAGCCGCCCATCTCAGCAAGTGACTCAATAAAACTATAAAATAATTAAAACAATTACAATGAAAACAGTTAAAATATAAAACAAATACAAGATAAATATACATGGCTGCCAAGTGAGCAATGCATGGATGTTAATACAGCCAAGAGACAGGACCATCCACACGCTCGAGGCCCCAGGCCTGGGCACAAAGCCAGGTCTTCACGGCCTTACGAAAGGCCAACAGGGTCGGGGACATCCTAATTTCTGGAGGGAGGATGTTCCAGAGGGCAAGTGCTATGGCAGAGAAGGCACACCTTCTAGTTCCCACCAACCAACACTCTCTGGCTGACGGGACCCACAGCATACCCAACCTACTAGATCGAATTGGATGGGCAGAAACAACTGGAAGAAGGCGGTCTCTCAGGTAACCCGGCCCCAAATCATGAAGGGCTTTAAAGGTGACAACCAGCACCTTGAATTGCACCCAGAAGCACACTGGCAACCAACACAGCTCACGTAGCAGTGGTGTTACATGTGTCGAGTACCCGACACCATTTACTATCCGTGCAGCTGCATTCTGCACCAGTTGAAGCTTCCGAATGCTCTTCAAGGGCAGCCCCATGTAGAACACATTACAGTAGTCCAGACGGGAGGTCACGAGGGCATGAGTGACTGTGAGCAATGCCTCTCGGTCTAGGAATGGGCGCAGTTGGCACACAACCCGAAGGTGTGCAAAGGCCCTCCGAGCCACGGCTGCCACCTGCTCTTCAAGCAGGAGCCGTGAGTCTACGAGGACCCCCAGATTGCGCACCAGGTCTGTCTGGGGCAGTGCAACCCCATCCGGGACCAATGGTGGAAAAACCTTGTCACCAGGAGGCCCACAAACCCAAAGCCACTCAGTCTTGCTTGGGTTGAGTCAAAGCCCATTGCACCCCAGCCAGGCCCTTACAGCCTCCAGGCACTGGGTCAGGACATCCACGGCATCGCTCAGGCAGTCTGGGGTAGAGATATAAAGCTGAGTATCATCAGCATATTGATGGTATCTTAACCCAAACCGTTGGATCACCTCCCCCAATGGTCTCATGTAGATGTTCAATAGGAGAGGGGATAGAACTGAGCCCTGAGGCACCCCACAGAGTAGGGGACGTGGGCTGGACCTTTTCCTCCCTATCAACACTAACCGGAACCGACCCCGGAGGAAGGAGGAGAACCAGCACAACACTGTGCCGCCCACCCCCAACTCCCGAAGCCGGACCAGAAGGATACCATGATCAATGGTATTGAAGGCTGCTGAGAGGTCAAGAAGAGCAAGGATGGTTGCACTACCCCCATCCCGCTGGGGATGGACATACAACTGCCATTATCCATGAAAAATAAATCTAACCCTCCTGCTTATTTTTAGATTTTAAGGAAGCCTCTTCTTCCAACAAATGATTCTTGCTCAATAACCAGAACTGTATTTCATGCGATAATATTCACTACAGATTACTGAAAAGAAGGGGGGGAAAAGGAAATTAGGATGGATAGACTCTTAAAAACAGAAGTATAATGTAGGCTGTATATGGAAGGACACAGAATCAAAAGCAAACTTTACTTTCTCTGGCAACGAAACCATCATTACCTTAGAATCTTTTTCTGTTGTCTAGCCTCTCCTTATCTGCCTTCAGCATGGTGATCTTGTTCACCCATACACTTTCTTGGGTGACCTAAGTCAGTCTGTATTGACACAGCCAATATTTGAAAACCCTGGGAAATAGATGTTGGACTTCCAGGGTTGGTATGGCGAACTGAAGATGCAGATTCCTTGGTGCTCTCTGAGCTTGGTTCTTTGTTTGCAGAAGTTTCATTACCCAACTAGGTAATATCATCAATGCTAGTGACAACAGGGTTTTGTTCCCTGTTTATATACAGTGGCTTGCCCTGCCAGTGTTGGTGGGGGTGTGGTTTTCTCCTGCATTCTCTGCAATGTTCTGGCAACCCTTTATGGACCTTTTGTTGACACCATGATTGTAAAGTTGATGTTTTATGGATTTGCTTATAGATAAGAGATGGGATATGGGATGAAGAGATATCTGTTTAACCTTATAGTGGGTGAAACGTTATTAAATTTGTTTACACTTGTTGTGATGAAGGATGGAAGTCACGAAAACCCTGTGAAATAAATGTTTTCCTCTGTTTCTTATAACAAGAGAAAAGACCTGTAACATCATCCTTTCGGTATTGCTTTGTACTGAGTTGCAAATATCAAGCCACAAGATGGAGCCCTCAGGTAACCAAAATTACTTTAGGCTATTGTTATATGAGGGAGGAGCCAATTTAAAATCAGTTTCATTGGGTTCTCTTCAATCGGGAATATCAAACTAGCCTTCTCATTTCCTCCACAACTTGATTTCCCACTGGCATGTTCCATTCACAATCTGATCACACAGCTCCAGTAATTAAAGTGCTGTTTGTTATATAAACCTTTCGTTATCCACATTGATTCTGTTGTTGGCCACTGTTGTTGCTTTTAGTGTTTGTTCCATGGTTGCAGGGTTTGATTGGTTTTGCACAGTACCTTGCCCAGTTCTTAAAGACAATCTATCAATGCATGAAGTGACAAGGGGGTTTATTTATCAGCTGACTTGTCATAGAGACTGACACTGATTTGGGCTGAGAGGGAGTGACTGGCCCAAGGACAACCAGCTGGGTCTCCTCACTCGTAGTCCAGCACTTTATCAGCCCTGGCTCTCAAACACATTGATTCTGAAATCTCTGCACTGACAAAAGCCTAAATACTCATCTGGTAAAATTTGGACCTGAATTACTCTACACTTTTTCACATAGTTTCTATAATTCATCTTTCCCCCCACCCCCCTAGGTCATAAGTATCCATACTGAATAGGCACCATGTTCCTTCCAAGCATCGGAAGTGCCCACTGAAAACCAAGTAGAGATGTGATCATTACAATAATGTAACAGCTATCTGAAACTCTCCCAACTGACACTTAAATTTCCATGGGTGGATGCATTTGTAGGGAGCGGCATAGCAGCTGAAAAGCCAGATCCTGGAAAGATAAACTCAGAGTGACACATGAGATCAAATTCTTACCCAGAGGATTCTTGAAACAGGAGACACTGCTTAATTCCTACGTCTTGCTTTGAAATCTTACCCCATTTTTCCAGAGAGATTTATTTTCATCCTATATATTTAGGTGCAAAGTTTGATGATTGGATATAGAGAAAGTACCTCAGCCCTTTAAAATGAATGTCACACATGGCACCAGCTGTCTGTTCCTATGAAAGAAAGGAACATCTAATAACTACAGCTCATGTCTATATAAGGCAGAGGCCAGACCTGATACTAATTAAAAATCATACAGAGAAGTCTAAAACACATCAAACTATCTAGGCTATTTATAATTTTACATTAATAAACATAAATGTATGCATGCTTACACTCTCTTCTCTTGATTGTTAATGCATGCATCATTAGAAAGGAACAAAACAGAAATGGCCAAAGCATATCTGATAAACTAAGGGTGAGCAGTCTGCAGGTCACATGCAATTGTAAAAGCCACTTCATTTGCCATCAAAAATTGGTAGGAAACTGCATGGCAACAATCTAGCAGTTAGAAAGGGTTAGGGCTAATAAAAAAAAGCAAGCTGTTGCATGAAATAATCTAGGGATGTATGAAATTAAAACTTACGGATGGTTTTTCTATTCAATTTTCAAAAATATTTGGCAATTTATTTGTTTTCCTTTTAAATTTTGCATTTTCCACATGCCCTACTTGGTAACACAATGGGCTATACATTTTATACACACATAAACACACACACACAAACACACCATTGGGCAATGCTGGCAGAAGTATATATGAATGTGTACTATCTACTCTGTTCATCCATGTTCTGGTCCTCCTGAAAGCATATTGCTGGCCATAGCTATTAGCAGAATTTTACCAGTTTATATCTCACCTTTTTTTGTTTTGGCCCATCTATTTCCCTTTGCATCCTAAGTTGCATGACATGACAGCATTGAAGGGAAGGGATCTGGAGCACAGCCACCATATCTGACCTGGTGGAATGGGGTTCCCTAAGGGAGAGGTGCTTTCACAAATAACTAGGTCCCATGCCATCCAGGACTTTAAAAGTGATAACCAGCACCTTGAATTGCACCCAGAAAAACCTGAAAGCAGTGCAGCTCACACAGCAGTGGCATAATAATGTTGAACTGTGGAACACCCAGAACTGTGCATGCTGCTGCATTCTGGACCAGTTGCAATTTCTGGATGATTTTCAAGGGCAGCTCCATGTAGAGCATGTTCCCAGGAAGTGACCAGGACATGAGTGAGTCTGAGCAAGGTCCAGGTCCAGGAATGGGTGCAATTGGTGCACAAGATGAATCTGTGCAAAGACCTCCCTGGCCACAGTTGCAGTCCTACCCTGGCCAAAGTCAGAGATGACACCTCACCAAAACTAGGGGGATCAAAAACCCAGAATCACTCCGTCTTGCCAAGCTTGAGTCAGAATTGGTTCCTCCCCATCCAGGCCCATACAGCCTCCAGGCAGTGGGACAGTATCACGTGGCTGGCCAGGAGACCAAGTATGAAGGAGTATGAAAGGTTTTTTTTATTTTTTATTTTCATTGTATTTTGTTATTTGTCTATTTGTTGTTAGTTGCCCAGAGTTATTCTATATAACATGGGCAGCCATACAAACCAAATAAATAAATAAATAACTTAGGCCACTGCTGTCTTCTTAGGAGCCACACTGGTAAGTAAAAGTAAAATAAAAGTAAAAAGAGATGCTTAGAGAATGGGGTTCCTAAAATGGCTAGGAACAGGATTCATTCTTTCCCTTTATGGAGTAAAGGTTCAAAAGCTGACTGGTTGCTGTTGCTGCAGCAAAGTCCCTAAGAGCTAAACCATCCTCTGACTATTTTAATCGCTTATCCTTGAAATCAAGAACTGCTGACTTTCTGATAAAAGTCTTCTGCTGTAATTCTAACAGCCGACCAAATCAGTATTTATTTATTTATTTTCTATCCCACCTTATTATTTTTACAAATAACTCAAGGTGGAGAACATACCTAATACTCCTTCCTCCTCCTCTTTTCCCCACAGCAGCAACCCTGTGAGGTGAGTTGGGCTGAGAGTGAGTGACTGGCCCAAGGTCACCCAGCCGGCTTTCAGGCCTAAGGCGGAACTGGAACTCTCAGTCTCCTTGTTTCTAGCCTGTTGCCCTAACCACTAGACCAAACTGGCTCTCCAATAATATAATATATCAATCAATCATCATCATCATCATCGGTATGCTTATTCCTTCCAGTTCAGATCAGTAATAGGATAAGAGGTTTTGAGCTCAACTAACTCTTGGATCTGATTTAATCATTCGTGTTGACTTAGAGCCAGATAGATCAAAGGTGATAACAGGTCAGGAGGTTTTCTTTTGCTACCTGCTGATTGAAGTCACAAGATGTCTATCTGCTACTGTTCGCTGTTGCAACAAGATGTACTGAAGTGCACTGAAGCTGTTGCCAGCCCTTGCTGAAGCAACATGTTTTGCAAAATCTGCATTACCATGAATGCCTGAAAGGGACTCTTCAGAGAATATCTAGTCCTCAGAATTACAAGAGTGGGGAGAACTTTTATCAAGGCTACCAGATCTGAACTGCAAAAATCTGGGGAATCACTAGAAAGAAGCAGAGACAGGAAACTAATTCTAGTGTTGGCCTTAACCCCAGGGCCACAACTAGGGTCTGTGTCACCCAGGGCAAACATGGATTCCGCGCCCATTGTGGTGCCCCTCCAGCACTCATTTTGGTGCACCCTCAGCTCAGTGCCCGGAGCACATGCCCCGGTTGCCCCCCCCCCCAGTTGCAGCCCTGCTTAACCCACACATTCAACTTTGGAATCCGAGGCTTAAATGAGAACTTGGTACAGCACAGGAAAGAAAATGACTTCTAGACAGTGAACTCATTTCTGGGAACTATCTCAGGGATCCACCAAAATTCCAGCCAAATGCAGATGATAGTAAGGAGATACAGAAAACTTTGACACTGCTCACTAGTTATGGTCCAGGTTTTTGCAGCCCAGAACTGGTAGCTCTAACATCAGACCGTATAACATTGACAAAACTTGTGGTCATTCTTGCTTGAGAAGAACGAGGTTGGAAAGTATATTAAACCGGAAATTCCTTTCAGGAGATAAGCAGCTGCTCAGTTCCAACACTCAGCTATCATGCAACTAAAATGCATCTGAGTACACTACCACTTTCATGAATAGTCAGCATTTCACATATATACCCAAAGGAAATGCTTAGATTACAATTCATCAAGAAGTTTTAAGAATTCACATGCTTGTGAAAAAGCAAGATGTCTGTCAAATTTATTTACTGAATTTATTCTATTTATATAGCCACCCGTTTCACCTTTACATGGCTCTACGTAATGCTTTTTTAATGGTTATGTTTTTACTGTATAAACGTTTGTGTCATGGGAACATAGAAATACACTAACACCTAGTCTCATCTACACTAATTACAATTCATTTCTTTCCATCTTTTTTAAGGCTTGGAGAAACATACTGTAAGGCTAACCCACACCCATAAATTGTAAATGAAAGTTTACTTTGATGAAATCAAGTTTCTGCTTTTAAATAGTTTTTAATATGCCATTTTTTATTTCTATACTTCATCTTATTCCAAAGTAACAAAATAAAAACTTCCAGAAAAAATACCACATTAGATATTTTAACTAAAATTCTATGCATGCTTGATTGAGAGTAAGTCCCACGGAATTCCCATGAAACTTATTGCACATACTGCTGGAGACTGAGTTGTAAAAGTCCCATACTTGTTTTTAACAACAATGCTATTTTAGGTTTCAGTAAAAGGGGAGCAAGAAATCCTGGCTGTAAAGGTTTCCTGACTGATGATTCTTCATTACATTAACATTTAGAAATATAAACCACAAGCATGACAAATGTATTTCCAAGGTTCCAGTGAACATCATTTTTGAGGTATTAGCTGCTGCTATGCCAGTGAGTATCTGAATCCCACAGAAAAAGCAAGGAGCATCTGACACAGTGAGATCAAAGCAGGTAGCTCAATCAAAGTCAAGTCACAGCAAGAAAAAAGTCAAGGAAGAAGCAGATATAAACAGATCTTTGGACAGTTGCTGCTGAGTTCTGCTGCCTGAAAAGCTTTGTCTGTCTGTCTGTTTTATTTGCAAACGTTTATAAGCCACTTCAATCCATGCAGACTTTGGGTGGCAGAGAACAGTTCAAAATACGATGCATTAAAAACATTAAAATAATGTCACTCAACTGATCATGATGATCACCCAACCAAAAGTATAAGCCAAAACCTTGCTGGAATAGTATCAGTTTAACTTGCTTCTTAGCAAGCCATTTTAGGAGAAAAGTGTTCCTCCCGTGGGATCACAACTGAGAATACCTCAGCAAGGAGCAAAAGTTTTTTAAAATCATGACCTGTAGAATGGTGAGCCGTATTCATGTGCATTACTATCCAAGGAGTTAATAAGACTGTTAAAGGGTCCTCATCTGATTCTGAGTGGGAAGGAGATTCTGCTGGGGTTCACCCACTAAATACAAGATAATGACAAAGTTGTTCCTTCTGTCTTCTGGGATTCAGAATAAGAATATGACATTCCCCCTGTAATTTGAAGTGCCCAGGACATGCCATGAAGATTTTTTTGTCTGTTAAATCATTACAAACTCCAGTATAATGAACATTCTAAAACAAGATAATTAGCAAAATTAAAGTGGGTACAATTTCAGGTCAAGAGGCCTTTTGAATTACTTGTTTTTTTGTTTGTGTGTGTGTGTGTTAAATGTTTTTGCAATTTGACCAATTTCATCAATGTGACGAGAATTCTTTGGAGTAGATAATGATAGTGTAGCTGGAAGCAAATGAATTGCACAGTAGCTTTACACAAAGAGTGCCCCAAGAATGATTAAAATACCAACCAACATCTGCAGCAGGCCTGTGCTGAGATATAATGATTGGGCATTTGGTTTATTCATCATGGGAAACACAACTTTTCTTAAGGCAAGAGAATGTATGCAGTCATTGGACTTCAGATGATAATTTAATTAGTTACGGGTAAATTGTAACCTTTACCATATGGAGCCTGGCCTGGTGATGAGTCACAGTTGGAAATTCTTGTAATTCTTGTTTGGAAGGTTGTTGTCTATTTATGCTGAGGATTAAAAGTTTCTTCCTATTAAAAGAATTATCCATAGATATTCAAAACGTGTATTGTCACTGCAATTTTTAGGTATTAGAGTGGAAAGAAAATCCATGACTGGTACCCAGAGTAAAATACAATTATTATAAATACCCATCCCTTCTAAATGTAATTAGACAAAGGAACATTAGATGTCTAAATTCCAATACATGGAAATACTCTATAAGAAGTCTGGTATTTACACACCCTTAATCTAGGAATGTTATAGGATTAGTAAACCATGCTTTCAACAGGAAGTAGAGAACAAGGAGCAATTCTTATAGACTAGGCAATCTTTTAAATCCAAATGATGAAGAACACAACTGAATTTTACCAGCATTCCTCTAAGCTTATCTTGCTAAAATGATGTTGGGTAAGTTGTGAATTCTATATTGCTCTTCTACAGTGTACGTTTTACACTGATCTGTAGAAAAACTCTTGTTAGTTTAACCTCAGTCATAAATTTTAAAATCTGTTTAAAAAATGTTTCAGAAGATTGATATAGAAATGAAAATATTAGTGGAGTACAATAATGACAACTTTCCATCCTTCACAGACAACAGAAGTTGAATTTCCTACACTGTTACTGTGTTGTTATTCTTTTACTTAGAAATCCTACACTATCATACCCATGCGTTATACAATAAAGATCAACTGCACTGTTTTCATGATATTGTAAACATGCTTTGATAAATAACACTGTAACACTAAAGTTGATTCCTTTGAACACAAGAGGAAGGACTGTATTGTTAGGGCAATGACAGAAATAAATATTTCAGTAATAGACCCTTCAAATGACATTTGGACAGTGCAAAATGAAGAGTAAGCATGATTACAATACATACATACATACGTACGTACGTACATACATACATATATATATATATATCCCCTAAGCACCAGTAACTCATTGAACTCTTAAACTACTTGTTGAACTTTTTTCTAAATTTCCCCTTTGATTTTCCCATTTTCAGACTCAATGTGAGTAAGTAGAACACATCTGAAGGAGGACTTTCAGAGGTTAAAGCACCATATGTGACTTTTCTGACCTTATCATCCTTATTATACCCAAGGGTACCCAGCTGACTGTGAGTTCTAATCCTGCTTTAAGCACAAAGCCAGCTGGGGAACCTTGGGCCAGTCACTCTCTCTCAACCCTAAGCAGGCAAGGGCAAATCACTTCTGAAACCTTGGCAAGAAAACTGCAGGGATGTATTCAGGGAGTCCCCAGGAGGTGCATGCGTGTGTGCACATACACACACATATATATCCTGATTTTGAAGTGTAATATGTACATCTGTTTGTGTATGTAGGTAAATGAAAATCCAATTAAATGGATAAAGATCCAGAAAGAATGTATCTGTATTGTAATAGCTTGGAGCAGGTTTCATAGCTGAAACCAACTGCTTCTTGATTTGGGATTGATTAAATTATTATCTGAATTAATACTGTAATCAGAAACACAATCCAGGAAATATAAATAAATCACCACTGCATACAAGGCAATGGCACAACTGGAGTAAATGAACTAGAGAGTGAAATTAAGTCAGTAACATGGCTCACTGGCATAATCCCTCTACCCAGCCATGCATTTAGTAAATGTGACGGAGGTTGTAAGTGATTTGGGGTTGGGCATGTCGTATCAAGTGAACTTCTTCCCCTTCCCAAAATAGAGAATCAGGGACATGTAACAGAACTAGCACTGCATGACCACCTTTTTAATGAAGTCACTATGCACTTGCAGCTGTGAGCTAACAAGTCTACAGTAACAATAGACGTCAATGCATGTGGGAACTAGTTTACAAAGTTATACAGAACTAATTGCCAATCTGGTTTGAGCCCCTATCTAGTGATAGAATTATTCATTCAGTCTGTACAATTCAGTAACCACCATGCCATAAAATAAAATAAAATAAAATAATATTAGAAAGGAAGCCATGGGGCTTGATACTGTAACTGAAGAAGAATTTGCATTACTTGAACAGTCGTGAGAATAAGGTGGTTGTCAAGCAGTTTGAGCAAAGGTCTCAAAAGCTATTCAAACACTTTTGTGCAGTGTTCATGTCCTACAAGATACTATTTCCCACTCTGAAATGGATATTAAGTTGAAAGAGATGTTTGCTAATTCAGAACAAGCAAACCATGCTGATTTGTTTATTCATGAAACTCAATTACAGAACAATAAGCACATTAAAATAATCCCAGGAGCCATAACCTGAAATTTGCTATGATTTCAAAACAATATTTACAATTAGTCCTCACTGTGTCATCTTGAGTTATATGCCTATGTAGCTATCAGACAGCTCTATTTCAAGACAGTAAAGTTCATAAGTCTGCTTGGACAAATCCATAGCCATCTGCTTTGATCCTTGTTCAGGGATAAATAGAGGATAAAGTCATAGATCCAGATCCTCTATCTGAACAGAGGTCTAGAAGGTGAAAACAAAATAAGAAAAGGAACATAAAGCAGAGATGGGGTAGTAAGTGGAAATTCTTTGGTTGTTAAATCAAAAGGTCGGCCCAGATGAATTTACAAAAATAAAAAGATGTAATGTGCTCATCTCCAGTAATCCCTGGTATAATGTATAGTTCTAGGATGTGGTCTGTTTTACCAATAATATTTGTAAACAAATAGTAGGCTCCAGATGTTCTGGTGATCCTCAAATTAATGGCCTACCTTACCCATCCTGAGCCTAGTACTTTCCAGGTGTGCTGAGACTACAAATGTCAGAATATCCAGTCATATGTAGAAGGCACCAGGAAGGTTGCCCAAACAGATGGCCATAGAGATACAAAGTTTACTGTGATAGAAATGATGGATAAGAGATACAGCAATGACTGCAGAAGTGGGAATTACATTGCATATAAGAAGAAAATAGCAGCAGAGGCATTTACCCTCTCAGTGGCTCTTGAGCTGATCTCCCTATTCTTATATGATGGTAATCACAGGTAGGGGGCATGGGTGTTATATACACTTGTCTGCTTTTTTCTTAAACCTATTTGTTGGTTAGTAAAAGAGCTTTTAGGGGGAGCAAATTTACTACAGCTGAACTAAGAAGTATCCTTCATTCTTTTACCCAGCAATATTTCCCTAGCCAAGACAAAACCCACTTTTAGAAAGTATAAAATAAACACTGTGGATTTTGGATTTGATATGTTACAATTTGAAAAAAAAAATTCTTGAATTTTCAGAGAGGAGACTTGGTGGAAATACTTTATTCAAATGTTCTCATGACATAGCAATACCTCTGCCTATTTGCCAAGGTTTGGCATCATCACTTTATACATTACATGCATGTGTACATTACACCTCTTATTCTTGCCCCACCTTGAGGCCTTGGGGAATCATCTTTGACAGAATTTGGCTGCAGCCCTAGATCTACATGGCAGAGCTACATAATGACATCATTTTTGTTCTTTTATCAGGGAAACCTGCCATTCCATAAAATGAATGATGTCTGTAAAACACATTTGTCAAGCAGAAAGACAACCAGTGCAAAATGAAAGAAGCAGCTGCACCTCAAATCTAAAAATCTAAAACCCCATCTAGACAAGACATTTTTTGGACTGCAGTTTTTCTTTCATTCATGTGACACAGGACCTACTTTTTAAATCTTTGTCCTAATGCTACATCTTCTATAATATACCTTTTCATGGCATTTGTTATTGTTGGTCATAGATTCCCTGCTCAGTTGAATTATGCAACCAGCTTTGCAACCTTTTCTCCTCCATATTTTTCTGTGATCTAGAACAGGGAAACAATACTTCAGACAGAAAAGTTAAGATTATTTTCCATTTCCTCTACTTTGACAAAGTGTGGATGATAGACTCTTTTATCCTAATTTTCAATGCTTACCAGCATGGTTACTGAAAAGAACCACACGAATTCTACATTTTAAAATCTGCACAAATACAAGTTGCACAAGCATATATTCATTTACTAAGCTTTAACAATGGCATCAACTCCTACTTTTCCCATTAATATATCATACATATTATACAAGGCTGGGTGACCTTGGGCCAGTCCCTCTCTCTCAGCCCAACTCATCTCAAAGGGCCGTTGTTGTGGGGAAAATAGGAGGAGGAAGGAGCATTAGGTATGTCCACCACCTTGAGTTATTTATAAAAATAATAATAATAAAGGCAGGATAAAAATTAAATAAATAAAAAAAAATACATATGGTACATCCCCTCACGATAAATGTTGATGATAAATCACATTTAATGTAGGCTTATCAGAATGGGCTGTTGGTCTATGGTTTAGGTTACTCATTCAGCACAAGAAATGTTTCCAGACATAAGTATTCCAAAGAGTTCCTGGCTCAGCATGACTTGTTCAGTTCTTCCAGTGGTTAGAGGTTATCTTCATACAATTTCTTTAAACTCATTAAAATCCATTGAAATCAATAATTCTCATGGGAACATAGGACCAGTCTGATTCTACAAACTAGATCAGTGGCTAACTTGGAACAATTTTCATCGGTAAAATAACAACACTAGATTCAAAGCGGTAAATTAATGGTGAAGGACATCAGGGACTAGGAAGCTAGGAGAAAATAGTTTATTAAATTCTGCTCATCTTTTCTGTTAGTACAGAAGTAGGCAATTTTTGGGCAATCGGAGCAGTCTTTAACTTGGGAGGCAGAGGACCCAGAGGTGGTATCTCACTGCTTCAGCACAGCTTGTGAAATCCAGGTTTTAAATTTTTACACAGTACAGCAGCTAAGCCGAAAACCCATATTTTTGCTGCTTGCCCAGGCAGAGTGGGAAGGAAAGCCTGGAGCACATCATGCAGGAATCTGGCTTTATGTGCACAGGCAAAGTCATAGGCCTGGTGGAATCTCACTCAGGGCTTTAAAGCCAGCCAGCTTGTCTGGGCAAAGCAGGAAAAATGCAAATGTCTTGGCACTGCTCTAATTATGTCTTGTGGAAGCTTAGATACAACTGCACGCCAAATCAAAGTACCACTGTTGTACTGAAAATACTTGGACTTCAGCAGTTAATGAAGTATTTCACTTATACTGATTCTTTCTTTAAAAAAACATTGATGTGTATAATAGTGGTTTATGCATACCAATTTAATTCAGGAGGACCCTAGGTAGAAAATTCTAAACATTTCTAAACAGAAGTGTGGTCAGGGAATTGAGGATTGCTGTTAACACCCCTTAACGAGTAATCCCTTTAAAATTGTTTTAATGATCTTACTGTGTACTATATAAGCAATGTTTAAAAAGAGAAGCAGTTAAATAAAGAAAAGAAAATTAAGCATTCACACTTTCACCATCCATTCTCAGAAAGGATATCAAGCTATTTCTCCTTCTGTTTTGAATTCTCTGAATAAAGCAACCAGCCAAATTTCTAATTGTTTACATATTATCAAAGAACGCTCTACAGCTCAAAGGAAAATAAATAATCAGTCTTACCTCCCAAAACCATTTCATTTCTCAACTATTTCAAATTAACACTAGTCACATTATATTATCTAGACCAGATTCCTGAATTTGTGATATCAAGGTGATGAAAAAGGTTAATCCTATTCAAAAAATTAGGGGTCAATGGCTTGACAATGTTTGAAAATCTTTATCTTATTGGTACTATTCTGACTCAGTGTTGAAATAATGCAGCTTTGTTAAAGACATGTTGGTACATCCTGCTTATTAACTACTTTGATATTTCTCATTCTGAAGGACTAACATGTCAAAGTATTGGTTGGAACTGGCTGTCAACCTAATTTAGGAAAACCCCTGAAGCAACTCTAGTGGGTGAGCACAGACGACAGAGTTGCCTCTCACACAAGCCTATTTTGGAGTTTACAAAACCGTGTGTTTTGTTTCTCAAAACAGTGGGGAACTGTACCATTGCCAAAATTTGGCTGCAGTGGTTGGAGGACCTTCCAGGTGAGATAGGACCTCATGTGACCTTGAACCAGGGTTGCCCAACCTCTTTGAATAGCTGGATACATTTTAGATTTTTAACAATGTATATCATGGGTATGATACCCTAACCCTAACCCTAAATAGGACACGGTGGCACTGCGGGTTAAACCGCTGAGCTGCTGAGCTTGCCAATCGGAAGGTCGGCGGTTCAAATCCGTGTGATGGGGTGAGCTTCCATTGCTAGTCCCAGCTCCTGCCAACCTAGCAGTTCAAAAACATGCAAATGTGAGTAGATTAATAGGTACCGCTTTGGCAGGCAGGTAACAGCGTTCCATGTAGTCATGCCGGCCACATGACCACGGAAGTGTCTACGGATAAACGCCGGCTCTTTGGCTTTGAAACGGAGATGAGCACCGCCCCCTAGAGTCGGACACGACTGGACTTAATGTCAAGGGAAACCTTTACCTTTACCTATCATGGGCATACACACAAAATGAATGCTGAGAGAGTTTAATTATACACAAAAAGTCTCCTTCAGGAAATATATATGGACACAAACCACTGATTTCTACAAAATACTACCTGCTACCCTTCTGCCTGCTGAATCGTTGCTAAGGCATTCCTTACTATTACCATTTACTGGTGCCTTTTTTTGGTAACTGCTAAAAGTGTATTAGGCTTGTTTCCAGATGCAATTCAAAGTAATGCTATCTTCAGAACTATTCCTCTGAAGGGAATCTGCCTGCCTGTGGGGGATGCTTGCTGAGAGTCCCCACTTCTTGTGAGGTACAATGAGGGGGACCTTGGAGGCAAGCATTTTTTGCAGGAGCTCCCTACCTGTGGAATGTCCTCCCATGAGAGGTAAGAGCCACACCCTCCCTTTTAATATTTAGGGAGCTTTTAAATACATGTCTTTTTCAAAATGTATTTAGGGGACTTCGGAGGAGATGGAAGAGGTCAGTTTGGGATGAATCTGTGTTATAAGGCATCATAGTTTTGTTATGATCTCTGTTGATTGCATTTTTTGATAATTTTGATACTCTGTTAATTGTAACGTAATTAGTGTGTACATATATAGTATATAATCTTAACTTTATTTACAGTTTGAGACCAAACTCACACATTCCAAATAGATAAAGTAATTCGAAAGATAAACACAATAAAATAAAGTAAAATAACAATGATAAAACCAAAAAAAATAAAGATGGAAAAAACAGATAAAATATGAAATTAGCTACTGAATCATTTTATCCACTGCATGAGAAAAATAAACCCATAAGATGTTTGAGATGCAATTGTGTATTTAATCTAAACCATTTGCTTCCTAATGGCAACCCCTCCCCGCACCCAATTCTGCTACATTCCTGGATGTTTCAGAAAGCACATTTGTTAAATTGTGAGTTTTTAGCTAATCAGGCCAGTCAAAGCAATTTGACCATGGGTGCTTATTAAGTCTCCATGTCAAACTATAAAATAGATAGGGCCTTTGTGTTGATTCCTGGCAACTGCTTGGGCAAGTCCCTGCAGTTTCTTGACAAGGTTTTTTGGAAGTGGCTTGCCACTATGGCAGAGTGTGTGTGACTGGCCCAAGGCCACCCAGCTGGCTTTGTGCCCAAGGTGGGACTAGAACTCACGGTCTCCCCATTTCTAGCCTGGTGCCTTTAACCACTACACTACACTATACCAAACTGGCTCCATATGAAAAGGGCAGCACAATAAAACATGGATAAGAGATCAGTGTTCCCCAACCGGCAAAGGAGTAGGGTATTATATCTTTCCTCTGATCACATGGTAAGCAGGGAATACATTTTACTAAAGAGAATGTTTTTTGGTGTGACACACTCAAGGGTTTGTTAGGTGATTTGCTGGGGTAAAAGGTCTTCCATCCAGACTGCCCCATAATGGGGGGGATATTATTCCAGTCATTGTGAAGATCAATATGAAAAACTCCATGTTTCCATTTGAGACTGACTCCCTCAGGCCATGTTGTCTAAGGCAGAGTTCAATGCCGTTTTTTCCAGCTGAACAAAAACTACCCAGGAGAGTCAGAACAGCCAAAGGCCCCCAGTGAAAATCACTTCAGCCCAGAATCTAACCTGGCAAAGCCTCATATGAGCCCTTACAGAAGCAAGGTCTGATTTCAAAGGTACCAGAATAGGGTACACTCTGAGGCGTTTGGAGAATAGACCTTTAAAAGATTGCATTAAACTGCTTCAATGGATCTAAGATCTTTATAGGAGCCAATCTGGGAGCCCTACAGCTGAAAGCTGATCACCTTTGCTCTAAAGATATTAAGAGGCACACTCTTAAGAACCGATTAGTTAGATGGGAGGGGGGCTCTCAAACATTTTCGTTAATTCAAAGCAGCTTTCACATATCAGTCATGTTTACAAGAATCCTAAATGATAGCTGGAGAATGAGAATGGCTTAGTCTAGTTACATGAGGGGTCGGATACATTGGCCACATGATTACCTGAGACCCCCTGCAATTCAGAGAAGACAGTATTCATAATCTTATCAGGGACGCAGCTACTGTATGATGAACCTCAAACAACTGTAGCTTTTTCAGAGTACAGCAGACTTTCTTATTAAAGAGCCAAACAAAAGCACTAAATAAATTATCTCCTCTTTTATGCCCACTCCTTTTGCAATTAAGAGAGGCAAGGGGACATAACCAGAGGTGAGAAGAATATTTCCTCAGCTGTCTAATGAACTGGTGTGGTGCATGTACCCTGTATAGCAGGTTGGAACTTAAGAGTGTTGGGACATCAAGGGGACACCATTTGCACAGTGCCCACATTAAAAATATTTTGCAAATGCATTCTTTAGATTGTTTTTGGAAAAGTTTTCAGGGTAGGATGATTTGTTCTCACCTTTGGTAATCTTTGGCTAACAACATGGGCTGGGGCCTCTATACGCAGAATGTTTAGCTTATCTAGAATCAGGGCTATATGTATGGCAGAATTCCACACAAAGAGGTGGGTGAAGCCAATTTAGTGGCTTGCTAGAACCACTGAAATGGAGCAGAGCTTAACACAGCTGAGAAGCTGGAACAGAAAAAGAATATTATCTTAAAATAGCTTTAATGAGCGCCTCAGAGAAACACGGGTATTGATTTTACACCTTCAGCCCTCCCAAGCATAAAGAATTACATGCTTAGATTAGGTTAAGATAAGTAAAAAAATATCTTATTGGCTTTATTGTTGCTTCTGTTACATCCATCTTGGTGGAAAAGCTGAAGTTCCTTTGTTCTTCTTTTCTTTATAAATACTCAGTTTGCCCTAAACCCTCAGCCCTATTTGCTGCCAAGGGCTGTGTGGAAGAAAGGGGCAGAATCCTTCATCAAGGCCCAAGCACATGGCCCTGATGAATGGAGAGCAGAGCAGCATGCTTGCTTCTCCCTGGGTGGAAGGAGGAGGAAGAGAGAGAGAGAGAGGAAGTGGGAGTGGCAACAAACAGCTTCCTCAATAGCATGGAGAATTTGCATCCTAGAGCAACCATCCATATGCTAATGAGGTATGCTGGATTTGCCAGGACTTCCAACAGTGGGGACATGATTTATCTTAAAATCTGCAGAGGCATTTTGAAGTAGAACATTTCTAGTTTTTAAAAGTATGAGATGGCCAGTCTCAGAAATCTGAAAGATGCTTAATAGTATTTCTATGCTGAAATGGATCTTTGGTAATCTCTATGTGTAGCTCTTCTTACCCACAGAACCTGAATGACTTATACAAATAGACTTTCCTGTTCTCTTGTATAGATTTTACTTTTTATAGTGCAGGGTATGCATGTTTCTGGAAGGTCGGCGGTTCGAATCTGCATGACGGGGTGAGCTCCCGTTGCTAGTCCCAGCTCCTGCCAACCTAGCAGTTCGAAAACATGCAAATGTGAGTAGATTAATAGGTACCGCTTCGGTGGGCAGGTAACAGAGTTCCGTTTAGTCATGCCGGCCACATGACCATGGAAGTGTCTACGGATAAACGCCGGCTCTTTGGCTTTGAAACGGAGATGAGCACCGCCCCCTAGAGTCGGACACGACTGGACTTAATGTCAAGGGAAACCTTTACCTTTACCTATGCATGTTTCTGGAATAAAATAGCTATGCCATTAGATGTAGGCTGACCATACATCCTGGTTTGAACAGGACAGTCCTGTTTTTTTAACATTTCCAGACCATCCCGTCATTTTAATATAAATGTCCATTTTGTTCCGTTTTCTTAAAAACCTTACTTAAAAATTTGAAAGTTCCCATGAAACTGTCAGAATGCAGTCTGACTTTGAGTGGAAGGAGGGGGAGCTCAGCAGAAACGGCGGGAAGAAAGCCCCAGAGCTCAACCCGGCGGGAAACCTAAAAAGAAAAAAACAGGATCAGCTGATAGGCAGTGATCAGAGGGCAAGCCGATTGGCTCCTGCCTTGAAACAGCAGGAAGAAAAGAACGTAAAAGCACAGCCAGAGGCGGAATGGCTTGTCTGGGACAACCGTTCACTAGACTCTCCAGCCCAGCCTTGCCTCTCGCAAATGAAGGAATCCGAAGATTCCCAGCCCGAGAAAACTGGAGAAGTTCCTCTTGCCAATCCAGCCCATTGCCCAGCCCTGCCCCGTTTGCCATCCCAATGTCCCATTTTTAACCCCATCCTGTTTTGCCATCCCAATGTCCCATTTTTGTCTCAAGGAAATATGGTCAGCCTAATTAGATGTGATGTTCAGTGGATATATTCTGTAAAATAATGGGCAGAAGACGTGTGTGTGTCTGTGTCTCAGAAAAGAAGGAAATATCCCAAATAACCACTAACAACTTGTGCTGCAATTATAACACATCTGAGAGAATACCACAGAGCAATATTGTCAACAATACATTCAAATATTGTCTTACATATTTATAATGTGTTAATATATAAAACAGTAAATTTACCTTATTGCACTAACATTATGGGTACCATATCTGGGTTGCAAAAGTTCAGATCACTGCTAGATGTCAGCAAAGAATTTGGGGTTTTCTGTATGGCTTTGCTGCTCTCTGATGGTCATCTAGATTTTTGTAGTCCAAATATGATAATCCTACATGACTTTGTACTGGTACCACACACACAAAAAAAAGCAAATATCACCTCTTTTTTTTTAATAATAATTTTTATTTAAGTTAAAAAATACAAAGATAAAAAATTAATACAAACTAAGAAAAATATTTTAAAAAAGAAAGAAAGAGGGATATATGTCTTTTTTTCTCTTTTATACTTTTTCCCCTCCCCCTCCTCTTTTCCCCTTCTTTGCAGATATCACCTCTCCAAAATCACTAAGAGTGAAACAGCTTTGGATTTAAACAACCCAAATTACTTCTGAGAATACCATGGGAATTGGGATCATAAAACTTTTTACTGCTTATATTATTTTATATATTCTCTCTCAATAAAGTGCTTAAATACATAGAACATTTACAAAGCAGTCCATGTCTGCTCACAAATATTTCTCAATAAAATGATTGAAAATACCCACCACTTTCAATGGAAATGGGATATGCAGGGACTGAACTTCAGCCTTCTACATACAAAATATGTGGCTTACCACTGAGCTCCAACTGGACCTTGCTCTGTCTTAGCCACTTTTTCAGGCGTCTGATTTATAGTACTAAATATAAGACATGGGAGATAATGACCACCTTTCGTGAATGTTCTTACAAACTTGCAGATAATTGCATTTTCTAACAGATGTGGAAACAGTCACTGGACATGTTATTTTGCCTTAAAGTCTATTCCCTTCTATCAAAATGAGATGGAATTTGCAAAGCAAAATTCTCAACAGTCCAGAAAACTACAGCTAGTTTTGCCTATGTATTTAATAGAGTTTCTAACAGACTCACAGAAACACACAGAGGAAAACTTGGCTGTAGAGTGTAACCAAGCAGCTATATTTCTAGATTTAATGGCTAGGGCTATTTTAAGTCTCCAACGGGGAGGTTCGCAAATATTTTCCTTGGCTTTGACTCTTTTAAACATTGCCATCCATTCAATTTTGTTCAGCCAATTTTAGCTTTCGGATATTAGCTGATTCATAAAAGGAACACTAACAAAAACATTCCATGTTGGACAAAGAAAATAATGTATTTAATGATTCTAAAGCTATATTCCTAGCAAACAAAGATAAACGTAGACAATAGCCTTCTGTCTAAAAAAGACATCTCTCAATCCAACACAGGCATGCTGCATGCCAAACTTCAGCTTCTCCTTCTCCTTGACTTGAATCTGTCTTTGTGCCTCAGCTGGAGTCAACAGGATGCTGCATCATTATTATCCTCTTCCTGGAGGCAATTTCCTTTGATTGCAAGCTTCTTCTGGTGCTATAAGCATCTGTCCTTCTACTTCTGCAGCCCATCCTTTGTTGCTCTGCTCTTAACAGGACAGTCATTGAAGCCGTATATGGTAATATTAATTGAGCCTTCCAAGTTGTTTACTGACCCTGTGGATTCCAACCAATTCTCTTTGTAAGTGAGGTGGAGAGTGAAGCATGAAGGCTAAGTTGTGTCTAGGGCTGCAGTGGGGCCATTTCAAATGTGGGTGAAAGGGGCAGTGGGATGCCACAACAATGGAGCCTGTCCTATCATTTCAGTGTTTAGTTTTACTGCCTTGAATGAAAATATAAATCCAAGAGACATTTCATTTTCTTGGGTTTTCCCACAGTGGGCCTTTGGACAAAAAACAATGGAGAAAAGTTTACATTGACACAGGATAGAGGAGAAAGGTTGCAGGGTTCGTTCTGCCTTGGGCCTCTCCAAGCCTTATAAAGGCCCTGGATTGTAGCCAGCTGTTCTCAGCTTTTTCCTTCCTCCCCTCTGAATTTTCTAATCCCATTCTGCACATCCACAAGGCCCTGGATTAGACAGATGAAAGAGCACAGTTTCTTTAAGACAATGATTTCCAAAAGATATATGAAGCTTTACAAGTAAATTGCAATGATTTATGGATCCATTGCCAGAATGGCTTGTCATGATGCTAGAACCAGAGATAATTCAGCAGCACAGATTTGGAAGCAAGGGGAGGTTATGCACAATGAGATCCACTGGTGAGGGCAACTCTTGGAGTTTTGCTGAAAATAGCAGTTGGGGTAGAGCAAGGGCCAAGCTATATTCACAAACTAAATTTGCCATACTCAAGGGGCATGTGAGTTTCACAGCTTTCCTAAATACTGTGAACACAAAGAGTAAAGTGCTATTTAAATTTAAAATGCAGAATTATATCCTGGACTCTAAAGGAGTCCTACAGTATTTACTGGGAAGAAAACTGATGCTAGTGGAGGCTGAAAGTTTGATTGGTCTCCCATATGCAATTTGTGTATTCCCAACTAAAACAATATTGCAAGCATCTTTTTCTGCTACTCTCACTCAGGAAATTCCTTCTGCTGTTTCTAACTATGAAATCTCCTACTATGCAGGGAACTGTAAGAACAAAGTGATAAATCTACCCTCAGAAATAGATAACCAGAGAAAGAATGATTTAGACATGGCTCTGGCAGCTTTCTTCAATGTGGTGTCCTCCAGATGTGCTGGGACTGCAACTCCCAGAATTCCCAACCAGGATTTCTGTTGGGGGTGGATGGGTCATGGGAACAAATTGCATTCTCTGAGCATACTCCCAAAAGCAACTACAACAACTAGCAGAGTTAATTTTGTTCTGTTTTCTCAGAACCCTTTGAAGAATACAAGCCATTAGAAAGAGTTCTCAAAAGTAGATTTCCAAAAGATAAGCTTGAGCAGCCTGCTTGCCCCCTGCTCTTGCCCACTGAGCTTCTTCTTGGGGGACAGGACTGGTAATCAGTGGGGATACCAGATTACAGGGAACACAGGCTTTTGTTCCCATAAAAAATGGGTGCTGTCCTTTGCATTATAGGTACAGTGACCATATTTTCTTGGGAAAAAAATAAAGGACAAACCTGAAAACGGGGCAAATCTGAAAGAGGTTCATAAAGGAAAATGCAAGAAAAACTTTACAAAAACTCATATTCTAATAAAAATATCTAAAATCAAACAGTATATGTAGATTTATTTTTAAAAGACAATTCAATTTCCATATTTTTCACATAAATCTGAAAGACTGTGCATTAAGTGGTACCATTTGTATGGTAAAACTTAAATGACCAAAATAAAGGACCAAAATGATTTTTTGAAAAATAAATAAATCTAAAGGACAGCTTTCTGAAATAAAGGACTGTCCTTTATAATAAAGGATGTATGGTCACTGTAGTTATAAGCTACATGGGTTGTACAATCAATGAATCCTGGATTAATAAATTGGGCCAGAAAGTGATGGAAAACAATGTTTCTGTGCCACCTAAAGCAGGTGTCTAAAAGTTAAGGCCATAGTAAGTCTGCCAAGGAAGACTGGCAAATCTATTATAACCTGGCCTACACTAACTGTGGGGAAAGTAGATTGAGCTCAAAATGAAGACAGGGTTTGGGAAGATTGTTGCCAGCTTGATGGGCAGATATGTCTGTAGGTGGGGGGTTAACCTACAGGGAAGGAAGGAAGGAAGGAAGGAAGGAAGGAAGGAAGGAAGGAAGGAAGGAAGGAAGGAAGGAAGGACGGACTAAATTGGGAGGAATGTTAAAAAGCAAAAAGACCAAATGAAAGGAAGATGTGAGAAAGTTTCAGCCCTTCACACTCTTTTCTGAGGCCAAAGCAGGAGCTCTCTCTATTCTTTTTGGCCAAGGCTTTGGGACTGAAGTTCCTCAGAATTCAATCTCTCCCAGTATTGTGTCAGAATGACAAGTGAAGGGTCCTGGTATATTGCTTGGCTAGGAGAGCCACAAGAACATATAAATTTTCCAAAAGACCATTATAGCAGTATCTGTGACATTAGCCACCATGGCTGCATCTGAAAGAGATTGCAGGCTACAATGCCAAAGGATCAAGAAATGAGAAATAGTCACCATTAGCTGGGAATGAAAATAGGCCAGGTGCTCCCCCAGTGTACTCAAGCAAGTTGTATTTTCAGGGCCGTATTTCCAAAGTATTCCTAATAATTGGAGGATGTTTTATCAGCTATCTTGGTCTGTAGACCATGCTTCATGGTTACAAGAACCTTGAAAATAACAAAGATTGCAAGACGTTAACTGGTTTGCCAAAGAGAACAATAGTGCATAGAAGATTACTTTGACTCAAACATTCGCTTATCAATCCTCTTCATAACAGAATTACAATGAAAAAAATTGACTTTGGATTCCCTCTGCTTTCAGTTTTTACAATCTATGTATATCTTCAATAAATTTAGACCAGTGTTTTTCAAGCTTGGCAACTTTAAGGTGTGGACTTCAGTTCCCAGAATTCCCCAGCCAGCATGGGAGTTGAAGTCCACACAACTTAAAGTTGCCAAGTTTGAAAAACACTTGTTAAGACAAAGGCAGATTAAGGCATCATTCACTTTTGATAAAATCAGTAAATTTAGCATGGAAGCTCTCTTTTCACAGGCTTTTATTAGGGCCTCCCAAATTAATTAAAATCTTCTCAACATCTATTCTTGTGCATATTGAGGCCAAATTTATTAACTGTATAAGTCATCAATGTGCTACAGAAAGATATTATGGAACAGGATATGGGCCTATTGCATTATTTCTGTATCAAATTTAGTCTGTAGCATAAATTCTACAGTTGTGCTCATTCAAAATAAGCTGATAAAGTTGGTTCCAAATCTTTGGTAACATATCCCCATCAATAGTCTATATTCCCCATCTGTATGACTCCATATAACAAGAAGCAGATAACTGTATTTGGACTCACGTAAGTTCATTTCCAGTTGAAAACCAGGGTTGTGTTCGCTGTGTTCCCATCTCTCCCATCTTTCTGGTGCAAAATGTTCAACATGGCTTCAGTACTGTTTGTTCCTTCGGGGTGTTTTTCTTTTCCCATATTTCTGCAAACTTCGGGGTTCCCACAAACAACAAATGCTTCTCTTATTTCTCTATGGCCCCATTTTGGCTGCAGTCCTGCTGGCACTAACTGGTGAGTTTGCTATTGGAAGGAGTGATATGCTTGGCTGAAATTAAACTGTTTCAGTGAATTAGGTATCGGTATGAGACTGGGAACAGAATGCTAGACATAAGCTCAACTGACATTAGCAAAACGTCTGTATAATAAGTGGTTTAAGCAATGTTGCTCTTTCTGTTTGCTAAACATTGACTGAACCTCAAAACCTGAACCTTCCCAATGCTATCTGGAAGTTTTGTTTTTCCCTTCTCTCCATTTGTTTACTAATCTCCTAAGGATTGTGCATACTGATTTAGGGTTGATATTATGTATGGCTTTACTTGATTAAAAATGAACCTACTTTTTACAAAAGGTTTTTCTTGTAAGGATTGACTAAGAAGACTAGGAATTATATGTTTAAACAGCTTCCTACAGGCACATGCACCATTTTATTTTGTAATGGCAAGTTTGTTTTCTGTGCCAGTGACTTTGTCGTTCAACTCTGAAGAAAAAACAGTACAGGAGCTTTATTCAAACAGAAGCTGTTCTCTTAATGAATGTCAGGTTACCGAAACCACTGAAGACAGCTGTTGTATTTTAAAAGTTGCCAAAATGCTTTACAATGGCAAGATGCAGCAGTTCTCTATGCCAGTTACACTTGAACGTCAGAACGCTGCTTTTAAAATTTGAGGGAAGGGCAGAGAATTGGTAAAGAATATGTGCAGACAATGTAGCTTTAAAATATTTTTGCCCAGCTGATATACAGAAGAGACATATATATATTATTGACATAAGAATACCATATTTGACTTTTTGGCCTGTCATGTACAAGGTTATAAACTGAAGTCATACCTTAACTAGGTGAATCATATGCAACATCCATTCTTAGAATGAAACATCCTATCTTCATCTTTAATCCAGATAATTCAGTATTTGAGGTATTAATATTCTGATATACCATGATCTGTGAAGCACAAGTTATACATAGCCAAAAGATCTCATCAGCAAATCACTTTTGCTATCTAGAACAGTGATTTTAAAACCTGGCAACTTTAAGATGTGTGGACTTCAGCTCCCAGAATTCCCCAGCCAGCATGAGAGTTGAAATCCACATATCATAAAATTTTAAAAGTTTGAAAAACACTGGTCTAGAATGATATCATTTTGTGAGAGCTGAATACTGTATCCGATAGAACAGTATTCCACAGACATAAAACTGCTTAAGAAACAGCTTTATATTCCACTTGGGCCTGCTGCTGGAATTTGCTGTGGTTGTCTTGGCTTGGGCATCACAGCTGCCAAGCCAGCAATCAGAGCAGGAATACAGCCCAGCATAACTCACTAGCATTAAAAGAATCAAAGCAAGACAAGGGTCACAGACCAGGTTCATTGGGAAGCTGAACTCAAAACAGAGTCTGTTGTCTGAAAGCAGAACCCAAAGTAAGCTTGAGGACTCAAAAACCAGGGATTCAGGACATTCACAACAGCCATGAATCAGCAAAAACGTCATTTCCAATACTGGCTGGTCTGAACTGTGGGTTATTTAACCCAGAATTTCTAAGATCTGCTGAGCAACAGGTTGGCTTAGATAAATTCCAAAACATCTTCCAATTTTATGATTCTATGACCCCATCCATTATCCAGATGCAAACTATAAGCCTAAACCCATAAATACCTACATTCCCCATGGTTAGATGGAACTTCAGCCTTGCTTTCTAATAGTGGGGAGAGAGATCACCTTTTAACCTAGGTATCAATCAATCAATTTTATTTTGGTCATAGACCAGCATATTAATGTAGGTAAAGGATTTCTCTAGAGACATGACAATGGTAAACAATGCACATGTTTAAAAAAGAGCTGTTTAACTCAACAGACACTGTAGGCACAATCAAAGTTTATAGCACAACTATACTATTAACCTGTGTTTGATTATCTGAAAGTTACATTTATACTTTGACATAGCAACAGATTCTAATTTACCTACAAATGGCACAAAAATCTAAAGGAGCTTTGAGACAGCATTAAATGGTGAGCCTGTTTTGTTTCTTTGACTACATAGATCAGCTCCAATTATGGTTTCACCTTCAATATACTGTAAGGTCTAAGCAATAAATCAATGCCTTTCTATTGCTTTGTGTCCAGTAACATTTAGTTGCAGAACTTAGGAGTAGCTGGTTTATGGGACATGATATCCCTAAGTCTACCAAGGAATTCACATCTGCAGATTTTATTGATTTGAGGTACTATTTAGATACTGCAATTCTTTTTTTTCCCTCTTTCTCTTCTAAAAACACTTTTGATTTTATATAAGTAGTGGCGCCATGTCATCATATTGCAAGTTATTTCAGTTGAAGAAATGGATGGGTTTTGAAATCATAGTACAAATATTTTTGTTTGTTTGTTTAACATGATGTTTTTTTATAAACCCAGCCATTTTGGTTTATAAACCATAATTCATGACAAGGATGAGCAGCATTTTGATGGCTGGGTACTAGACTTAGGAGTAAGATAGGTGGAGTCACAATGGGAAAATTTTGGGGAAATTTGGGGTTCCCCCCATTTTTAAAATTATAATAAGCATACTTTAGAGTATACACTATAGTTTTGTTTTGTTTTTTTGTTTTCCTGCTTCAAATGGCAGGAAAACCTACTACTAATTATTGGCAAATGTACTGAGGCCACAAAAAGGAAATTTGGGGGCCTCATATTGTTCATTCCTAGTTTGTAGTTTAGCATCATGTGTGAATCCAACTTACTGAAGCTTAACCAACAAGTGGGGAAACAAAATAATAGTTTAGTACAACGACTGAACTCATGTAGAATGTTATCACATATTGGCTAATATTATTTGAGCACAGGCAAAACTGGAGCAGATTTAACAAGCAATCACATTGCTGTAGAGTTACTCTAATTTATCAAACCATCACAATTAATGAACTGGTAAAACTTATGTCATTTATTTTGCAGATTTCAGATAATTCCCAACAATAAAAGATACATTAATTATAAATGAACACATGACTATAATATAAAATTCATATATTAATAAATTTATATATTTTAAAATTTATATAAATTATAAATTTAATACAAATTTAATAAATTAGTATTATTTAATAAATTATTATTTTTATTATATGTTAATTATCATTTCAAGTTCAGATTGAGCAAATGAATTTAATACAGGAGGAAGCTCAATTTACATCCAAGGGTACATCAGGTTTTGTGTTTGTGTGTGCGCACATACATTCAAAATGAAAGTGGTAATAAAACATTTTTAAAAAAATATCCATGTCTTCTATTTTAAATTTGCTAAGTTTACTACACCTCATACATTTGAACATTTAACTGCTTGAAAGTGGATAGTGGTCAGATGTATTCAATGGCTCTCCTCCCCTGATCTCTAACAGTTGGAAAATCTGAAGAACAGCAATTTCTGCCTGATTTAGGACTTAGCTTTATTGGACTCCAAGATTATATGTACTCACGCTGAAGCAAATACAGCTAGAACTCCACTTCAGAGCTCCTGGTGGAATACATGGAGAACAGGGATACTGTAGGCTGACTATCCATTTTCAAACCTTCACACATTCGGATGAATCCTGAGGTGGCCTTATTTTAGATCCCAGATGTGAAACCAGGGAATATGTTAGTTGCAGGAGGACAGACAAAGTCATTACTTTAAACTACCCTAATTTGAAGGACTTTTTCCCCCCAATATGCCATATACCTTGATTGTTCCATTCAAGCCCAAGATAAGGTAACAAATAACTAAAGATTAGTCCAGTTCTTTTAGTCTCTGTGAAGATTATTGATTTATTAGTCTCTATACAGTTTAATTCTTGTGGAGTCCTTGGTGCTCTCTGAGCTTGGTTGTTTGCTTGCGGACATTTTATTACCCGACTAGGTAACATCACCAGTGTGGGTGAGTGTGGGATTTGCTCCCTGTTAATATCCAGTTGCCTGCCCCGCCAGTATTGGTGGGGGTATAGTTTTCTCCTTGGTAGTTCCTTGATTAGGGTATTGTTTTTTGCTTGGTGGTTTGTCTGGTGTTTATCCCTGCTTATCTGGGTGTTAGCTGCTAGAGAGGATGTGTTCTGGTCTTTTTGTTTCCTTCCTAGCTTTTTTTATTGTCTCTTTTCAAAGCTGTGTAAATATGGTTTATTTCTATGAATCTATTGATGGCTGTTTAATTCTTGTTTGAATGCTAACAAAAATGATGTAAGTAATATAGGGATGTATCCAAGTCCTGGCCTTAATAATCCCAAGTACCAAGGATCCTCTAATGAGTTTTCCATATAGGCTTGGCTGTCCCATAAGCAGCATGCAATCTCATCTCAGGCCGAGAACCAAGAGAAAGGTAAACCAGCTCCTTCTGGCTTATCGACTGTCATGCACTGCCTACCGCTGAGTAAAACACAGACGCTGATTCAGAGGAGAGCAGGTTCTGGTTTATTCATACGTAGTGCCAGTTGTGAAAAAAGCTGAGAGTGAGGGGAGCGCGCCGGTGCGGGGTTTAAATACCCCGTGCCGGTCAGCGCCCCCTCACCCTGGGTTACGTCATCCCCCCTTTGTCCTGCATACTGTCGTGCCGGTAGGTGAAGGGTTGCGGGGCCCCAGCTGGTGCCCCGGGATCGCCCATCATCGGTTTCCTCCTTCAGCCGGTGATTGCTGTCAGCTGGGCGATCTCCGTTGCGCTTTTGCTAACAGCTTGGGTGTGCCTCGTGATCCGCCTAGTCTTTGTCTTTCCTTCTTTCTCTTTTGTGTCCTGATGGCTGAATCATCCGGCCAGGGTCTGTGTCTGTTGTTGTGCGTGCTATGCTTATCTTGAGTCCCTTCCTCTGCTTCCTCGTTATTGTCATGTGTGCCGTTGTGCTGATGTCTTCAGCTCAACGGCACTCATGACATCGACTACCGAAAGAGCAGCCATTGCCACAGAGTGGTAGTTATCACATGTCACCCACCCCCACTTTTTGGGTTTCAAGCCTTTCTTTGAAGAATAAGGTCCCTGAAAATGGAGCTTTGGGTAATAATGGGGCAATTAGGTAATTGTTGCCTAATTCCCCAATTTGCCTAATTCCCTGAGTTGCCAAAGGTCGCAGCAGAACAGTGTCCAGTACAGGTGTTCAGAGCAAGTCTAATGCCTCCCTTTGGCAAGTCCTGTAGTTTGAGTTAAGTGTTGGATGGATGTTATGGAGAAGCTTACTGGAACTCATGTTTTGCATAACAAAGGTCACAGCAAGAAGGGGGTTGGCGCATATCTGCCAGGGCCCATACCCTCACTCTAGGAGCCCTTCTTCAAAGAGAGCTTGCTGGGTCTGACATTCCCAGTCACCACTTGGCCCACCATGCCTTGCATTGACAGATCCCCCTCCCAACAGTTATTGATGGGAGGGATGGCCATGCTGCTATTGTTAACACTGCAGCATACAAAGAAACCTCAGGGAAGTTTATTGTATTCTCCTATCTTAGGCTGCAGGACATCTTTCACCAAAGCATTTATGCTTCACACATGAGGCTGGGGGAGATTTGTAAGTATTTTTGGCCACACAGTTTAACAACCCTCCCTGCAAGTTCCTTAGTGCAGAGAGATTTGTAAGTCCATTCAACCAAGCATGTTTACAGCTGGATTTCAAACATTAGTGCTAAATGATCAAAAGTCTTTGGAAATGCTGGATGTGTAGGGCTGTTGGGGATAGAGATGGCACTGTAATGCTCACCTCCCATCCAGGTAAGAGGCATAAGAACAGAAATAAACAGTATCAATAAAACCCTATCAGCATTCCAGGAAATTCCATAATTATAATTATGATTTAATTATAATTTTACATCACACAAGGCAGACAAGGGTATTTTTTCTGGCTCAATTCCCTGTTACAAGCTGCAATTCAGATTGAGAAAGCAAGCTTGAGTATTTCTAGTATATTGGCCAGAAACAGACCGTTCAGAATTACATGCAGTCACTTTGAATCCTAACTGGGGGTAACCAACAGCAGAAAAAAAAAAACCATCCAGAGGCATTTTAAGTGAAAATAATACCTACCAGAGATCAACTTAATATCTAGCTACCCCCGGAGTACTTTTAAAAATGGCAGTACTAGTCTAACTGGTGATTTGGGATGAAAATCCCAGATCTGTGAAGATCTTTGGTGGAATTAGAACAAGGTTGCATTAAAAAATATATTTGGAGTTTCACATGTTTTGAGAATACAATTGTTAACACCCCCCCCAAAAAAAAATCAAGACCCAGAAGTTTACAGTTAGACAGCTGAACTCCACAGGGAGAAGGTTTCCAGACATGCTTGTCCAATCTGAAATGCTCCAAGGCTCAAAAGAGCACTATGCTGGAGTTCGGCCTTGTGTAAGCAATTATGCCTGGCACTCAAAAATGCAGCGGGTCGGGGGAGAGAGGAGACATTCCTGACCTTGCACTTTTAAAAATACTGTGTTAAGTTCATTTTGAAATTACTGTTCCCCAGAGAAGAGAAAAGGCTAACCAGAGTTTCATCTGTGAAGATCATGGGGATGGATGAGGTTTCAGAGACGCTGTGATGAATTCTTACTTGACATTTTGTATTCACAGGTAGAAATAACCAACCTCAAAACCGTATGTGTGTGAATCTCATTGGTTATGAAAAGCATTGGTATAAGTAGCCCAGTCCATTCTTCACTAAAACTTCTTGCAAATGAAAATGTCTCCTCTTTTTATGTATGTCCATTCCTTTCCATAAGTAGGAGATCATACACAAGGGTCATAAGTCATGACTAAATATGGCTTAAAAAAATATGCAGGTTACTAGGTCCAGCTAACAAGGTCCATTATGCCTAGAACTGATTCTTATTATGGATATAATTGGGCATAGTAATAAACAACGTTAAATAAACTCAGATACAGCATTAAACCTAATATACTGGGAACTAAAGTACTGAGCAATTGATTACAAATTCCATGAACACTTTCCACTGTAACCTAATCTTACGGGGATAATTATCCTGACCACTTCATAAGTTACAAAGACTGAGGTAGTAGAAGTGACCCTCACAAGTCCTGTTGTGCTACCTCATTGCGGTGGGAGGTGTTACTGGGTGGGATGACCAGAGTACATCTGGCTGCTAGTAATGCAGATCTCAATAGTTTGGATTTTTGGAAATGGTCATATATGAATTACTATAATTTCTTCATCTGTAGGGCTTATTGACCACTCCAGTCAGACCTGACTCTGCAACTGTGCTATCCAGAACAATGTTTGCAGCTTTAGTCAGACTTGACCTGCGTATTTGGAACACTTTCCCAGATCACCTACATGCTTCTATTTCTCACTTTTCTTTCCAGTTCCATCTTTTCCATTAAGGCTTTGGCTTAATTATCATTTTCAAATGAAATGAATTTATATCTACTGTGTATCTATATTTTAAAAGCTTCCATCTTCTTCCCGTTCCCTGGTTCTAAATTTAGGTTGAAAATCCTTTGCTCTTTGAAGCAACATGCATATTTATTACATAACAAAAAAAGAAACGAACGGATGTATTTACTTGAATAATGCTGTAAAGCACCCAGGTAGATACAACCTATTGTAATGATGTTTAATTTTTCAGTGGCATTTAATCACCCAAGGATTGCCCTTAGGGTAAAATATTGCTATTAGGAAAGCATAATGCTATTAGATTGTATGATTTTTAAAAAATTGCAGTCTTATTTACTAATTATTAAATCTAGCTACAGAGATCTGGAAAGTATTGCAACAATTAATAAACCAAATCATTCATACTGCAATTTATATCTTTACTCTTACTATCAGCCTCCGATAAGCTTGTACAACATGGTAAAATGTTCTTTTGCTGGACTGTAGTATCACAGGAGACCTATTCAGTCTTTTACAATGGGAATAAAAGGGCAAATCTTGCAATCTCAAGCAGTTATTTTTTAAAGGGACATGTGTATTCAGAAGATAAACCAGGAGACTACAAATTCACCAAATGGTTAGAGCACTTACTGTCAGTGCAGTACATTCTCTTTTATTAGATTTGCTTGAATAAGATAGTGGCTTTTATCAATTAATCTCTAAATGTTAGCAGGGTGCTTGCTCATTGAGGAAATGTACAAAAGCAGTGTTTAACTGAACACAACTCTAGCAAGTAGATTGACATGAGATTTTTACACATTCACTCTATCTCCTAGTACAAGCTGAATTTTCCTCTTTGTGTACTCTAAATGCAGCTGGGGGGGGGCCACACCTGGATGCTGTTACCTTGCTCCGATATAAACCAACTTCAGAATCTGGATTTTATAGCTACAGGTATAATTCTGTATTTTCCTATATTGTTAGAAGTCCTTGATGGAGTTATGAATTACAAACGGGGATGAATTATACCAGGTATAATGACATCAACTATAAATGGAAACCTAAATATCACAGAGGGATTTTAAATTTGTAATCTGAGTTTGCTCCTTTATTTTATGTCAATCTGAAGTAGATTGCTTTGTCCACATTTTTCACTTCTTTGTGAGTGTAGTTTATAAGCCCACAGTTGCTTCCTACTTCCATTCTTTCTTTTCATTCATTTGCTTCTGCTTTATTATAAACTTTTATTGATTAGAATAGCTGGGGACCTTTAACCATCCTCTGTTGGAGCCAGGCTTTGTTTTAAAACTGGACTGAAAAGGACTAATATCTTTCAGTGTATGTTAGAATATTTGGCACTGTCATTTATAAGATCCATATTTTGCTGCAGTTATTGCAGTATTTGCTATTCATTTAGAATTGTAACCAAAATGATAACTGTTATTATTCTTTCCGTCATTATTGGATGGCAAAGAATAGACATGCAAGATAAATTAAATCCCATGGTGAAGAGTCAATTCTTTTTTATAAACTATTTAAAAGTAAAGCCATTTTAAAATAATGCCTGCTTAGTTCAATCCAGAGTAATTAAATTATATAGAAATCTCTCTCTCTCTCCTTCTCTCTCTCTCTCTCTCAAAAACACTTGTCCCTTCTCTTTAACCAACGTTCTTTCCCAAAGAAATGCTGCGTTGGCTTATAATGACCAGGATTTCACATAATCATTATTTTTCCCCATTGGATTTGACAGGCAACAGTATAGAACAATAATCGCTTGTATTATAAAGCTGCACTTTTGCATTTGTACATTATTAAGTAGGTAAATGAACTATGCTAAATAAGATGGAATCAGAAAAAGCAAAGAAGTGAATAGAAGCTTTCCTATTAAATCTGCAGTTTGATCAAGAATGCTGAATATCAGGGAATTTTGCATTTGTTGCCCCCCAAATGAGCCTTTTATTTCCTCTATCTAGAGAATCATGGCAAATCTAGTATATGGAAGATTATAAATATTTCTAACAGTATTCTTAGCATCCTCATTAAATTACAACTCCCAAAAAAACAAAATAAATTCATACTAGATCAAAGAGAGCTTATCAAACGAGAAGTCTTTGTTTAAAAAAAATTAACAAAAATATCTCACAAAAGCACCTTCCTATTTCTCTTTCCCTGCAACTAGTACTGAGTAATATATTACCTCTGGTACTGGTAATAAAAAAATAAATTTCATCAGAAACTCCCTCGCCTTTAGCTTGTCCTGAGGGACTCTCACCTTCATAAAATGGCAGATATTGAAGGAAGCCCACGATCATTTGAGAGTAATGCTTATGACAAATCCCCCCACATTTGCAAATATGATCAGATTTAATGCCAGGGATGCCTGTAGGGAAAGAACTTCCATTGTGAAGAGGTAGAGAAAGTGCATAGCTATCCTACTGGAAGATTGATTGGATTGCAACTCTCCCCAAAGCTGATCACTTGAATGCAAGTGGAAGGGGATAGAACATCTAAAAACTTTGGAAAGTTTTTTGTGAACTTGCTCCTGGGTCAGGGGATGACTCAGAAGCCCACATTAGGTAAACACATTATAAAACCTTGGTTTTTAGGCCAGCCAGGAAGAGAAAAAGAAGAAAAATACTCATTTATCTTCATCAATACTCATTTAGCTTAACTCATTCAAGGGGAAACTGTAGAGCTGGATGGCCACCTCTGATTCTTGTCTCCCTTACAAACCTTTGCTTATCCCTGGAAACCTCTTTGAGCCACCTGAAGTCAGGTTTCTTTAATGAACTGGTTTCTTTAATGAACTGAACTAGTTGCTTTATGGGCACTCTGGACAGCTTACAAAATTAAAATCCACAATATAAAAAAACCCATCACCCTCCCCCCAGCCCCTGTGGTGGCTACAAACACAATCAAATCAGCCACTTTATCGGCTCTGTCTCAATCTGGGGTCCCCAGGCCTGCTGACAGAACCACGTCTTCAGGGCCTTTTGAAAAAGTCTCAAGGTGGGGGCCAATCTAATCTCCGGGGAAATGATTTCCACAGGGAAGGAGCCACCACAGAGAAGACCCTTTTTCATGGTCCCACTAGATGAACTTCCCTCAAAGAAGGGACCCGCAACATGCCCTGCCTTCCCACTCTGGTGGGCCAGGTAGATGTAACTGGGAAGAGGCGGTCCTTCAAATAACCAGGCCCCAAGCCATGTAGGGCTTTAAAGGTGATAACCAGCACCTTGAATTGGACCCAGAAGCAAATTGGCATCCAATGCAGCTTCTGCAAAATAGGTGACACATGCGCAAATCTAGACTTGTGCAAAACTGTGCGGGTTGCTGCATTTTGAACCAACTGAAGCTTCTGAATATTCTTCAAGGGTAGCCCCATGTAGAGTGCATTACAATAGTCCAAATGGGAGGTGACTAGGGCATGGGTGACTGTGAGAAGGGCACATTGGTCCAGGAATGGCTGCAATTGGCGCACAACTTGCGGTTGTGCAAAGGCCCTCCTGGCCATGACTGGCACCTGCTCCTCAAGCAGGAGTCATGAGTCCAGGAGAACCCCCAGATTGTGCACCAGGTCCGCTTGGGGCAGGGCAGCCCCATCCACAATCAAAGGTGGTAATTCTCCAAGAACCAAGGAGCCCCGAACCCAAGCCATTCCATCTTGCCAGGGTTCAGCTTCAACCTGTTGCTCCCCACGTAGACCTCAACAGCCTCCAGGAACTGAGAAAGGGCGGCCACAGCAGCACTTAACTCACCATGGGCAGAGATGTACAACTGAGTATCATCAGCATACTGATATCTCAGCCCTTGGTGATGGCTGATCCCACCCAGCGGCTTCATGTAGATGTTAAACAGGAGTGGAGATGTTAATGTTCAAATTCTTTTCCTCTGATTTTCCTGTCTTCTAGGTTCCTAGGTCCCAGCATAAATTCAGGCTTTGCCTTCTAATGCTTAAAATCTCAATCAAATGAATGAAGTTTCTCTCAGAGAAGCTGGGTGCTCACTTGTTAACCTTCCAGGGCAACTAAACATTCTTAGCTGATCAGCAGCATCCCCTCCACAAATGTAGTAAGTTATAAATAGATTAGGAAGGGAGGAGGGCTAACATCTACTTTTAGTTTTAATCCACTGGACCACCTGCTTTCTGTCTGCTGGAAGTGTGACTCTGTAGGAACTACCTCAGAAGCAGCTGAAGAGGAAGCTTATCATAAGTTACAGCTCTGCAATGCTTTAGCTTCCTGGCTAGATTTTCATATAAAATCTGGCAAGCATCAAGGTTTTGTGTGGTGGGAACCTGCTATTTATTCAGGACACTGTGTGTGAGAGAGACAGATAGAGTGATTCCAGGACAAGCACATAAATTTTGCTTTGAACAAAATTTTAGAAAAAGATCTTTTTGATTTAAAATGTTCGGTTTTCTTTAAAAAGCTGTAATGGCAAAGAGTAGACTGAAGGTTATTTATGCTGTGTTTTGTTACATGGAGATCATCCAGCAGGGATTGGAATACAAGCAAGATCATTTAACTAATTCAATATTTTAAAGATTGAATACAGACCTCAAAAAATGGCAACCCTGAGAGAAAGGGGTGGGTTTTTTTTTTGAGAAACAATATACATAATGAAAACATGTCCGTGGAAAATGGGTATGAAGGAGAAAGTTACTATGGTTAGAGAAATAGCATTTGAAACAACAGTAATGAGCCTACAACAATGAACAATCCCCCGGGGCTAGCAAGTCCAATATACATTCCATACAAGCCTTTTTCTTTGCCTTAAGAGACTGAGCTTTAGATTAGCAGGAGGAAATCAGTACTGGCATAGACACTTTAGTTTAGGAATCAGGAGAGGGAAAAAGAAAAAGAAAAAAGAGCTGTATGTAAAAACAGGTAATAGTTGAGAAAGTTGTAGGGGGGAGGAAAAGGAGGAAAATAGATACATCTTTGTGGCACAGTCCTGGTTCTGAAGGAATGGTAATAAATGAACTTCCAGACATTTGAGCAAGGAGCAGAAGAAAGGTAGGAGGTCCATATCAATAACTGCTCACCAGTAGTTTTTGGCTGTGTCTGCTCAGTATGCTCCTTGGCTTCCTAAAACCACAAATTACCTGGAATTGGGGACTCAGACTAATTCAGAGGATGGACATTGACTGATCTTTCCCTTACCTGATCTGATCAGGTAAAACAAGCTGGCTCTTCCAAGCTGTAAATCCCAACTCAGTAGAGACTGCTCCAGGGCTCCATGAAGGCAGTTTCTAAAGTCTAAGGAGGTGATGTAATTGGTGATGCTAAGTTCTGCTCCTGAAAAGCCCAGCAGCTTTCATGGGACTGTAATTACAAGCCTAGCTTAATGGCGAACCCTAACAAGGCTCTCAAGGTGTTTGTAGTCACCACAGGGAGGGATGGTTTTTTTATATTGTGGATTTTAATTTTGTAAGCTGTCCAGAGTCATTGTGTGTGAGTTGGGCAGCCATATAAATAAATAAATAAACATTAAGTAGGTAATGGTATAACAATGAGGGCTGTGATAGGGAGTGGGATGTGCAGTTTGAAGGAAACAGAAGAAGCAGCAAGGACTATTCAGAGAAAGTACAGGAAAAATATCACAGTGTTTCCATTTCAGAGGAACTATATGGTAGGAGGAGAAAGAAAAACACTAGGAAAGCTGGCCAAGATACCTGCCAATTCTTGGCAACTGTGCTACCTAAATTTGACAGCAGAATTAAAGGATGCTGTGAGAGCTCAGAAAAGCTGTTCAGAGCCATAGGTTCCCCAAACTCACCATAAACTGTGGGTGCAAAACAAAGGGGTAGTTTACACAACGATAATGATGAGCTATCAAATCAGTGTCCACTCTTAGCAACCACACAGATTTTCTCCAGGATGAGAGTTATACAATATATGTTGCCAAGATCAAACTACAGTACGTGTGAACCAAACCAACATGATGAAAACAATTCTGACAAAGTAGAAAGTAGACTTGCGCCAAACCCTGAAAGCAGGAGTGGGATTGTGCCTATCAGCAGGAAGATTTGAAAGGCTGGTTCTGTGGTCCAAGGAATCCAGATTCAGCCTCTTTGATGCTTATTCTTGCTTTTACAGTAACTGCAGAATTGTGACCAGCCAACAAGGGCTGAAAAAGCCAGAGAAGGGGGAGGAATTAGTTTCACATATTTCAACTAACTTTACCAGTTTTTTGCTTGTAGACATATAGCTGACATGAGTTGTTTATTTTACTAAATCTTTAAACCAAAGACCGTGTCAGTCTGTTTTCCATTGATATAATGACCTTGATGTGATGACCTTGCCCAGAGTTCCTTAGATAGAAGTATTTTCTTTCCATTAATCATTTGTGTACATACAACTGTTGTGGGGACCTTGAATTTTGTTAGATAAAACATTACATTTATGAGGATGTCAAAGCCGTTTCTACACACATGAATGAGAAAATTACTGTTTTTCTAAGGAGTGAAAATGGGAACAAAAATATAGAATTCCTGTGTGAGTGTAGTTAAGTCTTTTTTTTTTTTTAAAGAGGACTCTTAAACTATACACTTAAACTTTTCATGCTTTGTGTCTGTTTAAATCTGCCATATGTATCCTTGATTGCATACAGTTAACCTGTGCTTGCACTCACAGCAGTCTATTTTTAATCAGTATCTCTATCTTCAGTGGAAAAAAATGTGCAACACTATCTTACTCACTAAATGAATAGAAATAACATTTACCAAATGATGGCTAGCCACAATGTACAAGATCTTACTATATTCTTTGCCAAGAAATGAGGAGAATTCTATATCTTGGGTATGGGCCATACCCCTGTTGTATCCTTAACAGTATACCTTATCCTGCCCGCCTACCCCCCAAAGACTTTCAAGGCCTACCCCCACCTACCCCCCAAAGACTTTCAACCAATTAATTATAGCTACTTTGACTATTAATGATGTTGAAGGGTTAATTTTGGCCTTCTGCAATTTCTAAGGAACTGCTTGTTATTGAGAGTCAGGATCAGTTAATGGATTTGGAATGAGAGCTAACCATGAGAGGAAAGTAAAGAGAAATTTGTGAAGAGGGTTAGTTAAACTAAAACAGCCAACATGTATTCTTCAATAAAAACTTGCCCGTTCTTTAGTAACTTTGTTTGTGCCTCTTCCATTTCCAAAGTGGTAACTGGGCCGAGTTAATCTGTGAGTTAATCCGAGTTAATCTGTGAGAGCAAAAAAACCCGCTGAATCTTGTAGCATTTAAAATCTAACACATGGAGTACAAGCCACTTTATGAGGAACAATACCACAGGACCAGAATCAGCAGTTTACCTTCATCTAACAGAAAAAGGACACTCATTTGAGGACAATAATGTTCACATTTTGGACAGAGAAGATAGATGGTTTGAGAGAGGGGTTGAATCCATTCATGCCAAAGTGGAAAATCCTTCCCTCAATAGATACAACTTGTCCTCCATTTTTCATGCTGCTCTTTCATTAGTCCCCGGGAAGATTAAGACCACTTCACAAATTCACCAGGAAGGCCACTCTTAACAATCCACTTGGGGATGAGCTTGGGATTTAGGAGTAAGACATCTGAAAGACAATCCACATCTCCATGGCACAATTAACAAGCCATTCAGGTATAGGGACAATGCAGCCACCATGGAAGACATATATGGGGTCCCCTTACCAACCTTTGCCCAGACTGAAGAAGTTGCTTGGAAAAGCAGCGAAACATTTCAACCAAAAAGAAAGAAATCTAGTTGCCATGACTCAATCTACAGACAATTCCACCTGGATGACTGAGAATCTTCATCGACATAGTTTATAAGCTGCATGAACAGTTGTCTTGAAGGTTGTGATGGTGGGGATTGTAACCAATTAATTCAGTGGAAACATAGAAAGTAGAAACAGTGGTAACTACATTAGTAACAGCAACCATTCATAGATTAATGCCTAAGCTTATTATGTTCTTCTGTTTTCCTTCTTCCTTTTAATGTCTTTTAAAGAGTAAGCCTGGAGTAGGGGCTCTCCTTTGTACTGTCCATCTGCAAGAAACTATTGGAACCTGTTTGACTGAAGAGTAGGATAAAATGTGTTTAAAACAGACTGATATGCTAATTAACCTGTAAATTAATTTTCTCTTGAACCTTTCTTCTACTTAGGCACAGCAATTTCCCATAATAAATACTGTGACGCTGAACAGAAATTATGTTTGCTTCTGAGCCTCCCTGTTTTCTTGTAACTTTTGCAAGTGAGGACTATTATGAATCTTATCTTCCAAGGGCACCTTCCATGGGCCAAGTGATCATCGTAATGCAACATTTTGCAGTATGTACAGCATAGATCACCACCACCACGTCAAGAAATTGCTGCCAGTTTGGAGATTCTTCATATAAAGGTAAGTTAACAGGGAGCAAGAGATGCCTATAGATGAGAAGAAAATGGGAGATGACATCATACTCCAGTAGACACTTCCCAAAATTCGTTCAGTTTGATACTTAGCTGGCAAAATACCACTGCTTTTAATGGAACCTCTTTCTAGGCATGTCCAGCATTACATGCTAAGTAAGGCCATGAGGTAAGAAAAAAATGCAACAAACTCTCAGGAAGGAATTGTTTTTTGAATAATTACAATGTTGACTTACTTTTGCAGAAGGAACTATACTTGGGGTTCTAGATGGAACTTTGGTTTTGGCAGAGAAATGCTTCCAGATAAAGAGAAACTATAGCTGTTGCCATTAGAACTTGCTTTCACAAGTATCTGGTAAACATATTACTTATACCAAGACTGGATAAACTCCAGGGGGGAAAAGCTCTTAAATTGACAAATATCATAGCCCCTTGCATGCTTCCTAAAGTGGGCAGTAAATCTTCGAGATAGGCAGCAATGCATGATTAAGCACAACTCATGTGGGATTGTGGTAAAAAAAACATGCTCTGTGGTGTATACTGATGTCTTCCTGTGTCAGAATTCTGAGGCTGCCTTAAATTCTAGGAAGTTATTAGTCAACACAAGGAGTTTCATCATATTGGACTTCAGGATTCTGATGAAAATGCCAGAAACAGGTTTCATATTTGTCATAAATGCTTTGAAATTTGAAGTCTTGGCCTTCCCAAGATCATAAAAAATAAAATATCATAAAAATCAGCATTTTAGTGATAACAAGAAAAACTGCTGTTTTAGCTTCCACCCTACAAAAGGATGGCCAAGTTTTCATTAAGTGATTAATCAAACTATGGATTCTTGTAGTACTTGAAGGACATGGAGTAAATTCCCTGCTGACTGCAAGTCAGATGGGAATAAATTCCCTGCAATGACTGAACCACTGCAGAACAATCAGGACAAAGAAAGTGGTCATCTTTCACTCATGCCACATCAAATGTAATTCATAATTAATCCTTAATTCAGTTGTTATTAAGTATTTAGTGATGGCCAAACATAGATGAGCTAATGCTTTGATTACAATAGTCATGAAGAAGAAAGGAATCCCCCTTTTCTTGCTAACTCTAAACCTGTGTTTTTCAAACTTGGCGACTTTAAGATGTGTGGACTTCAACTCCCAGAACTCCCCAGCCAGCATGCATCTGGCTGACCTTGTCTAGGCTTGGCAGGTCAGTAGGGTTGGACTAATGAATACTTGTATGAGAGTCTACAGTTGGAGGCTAGACTGAAAAGTTAAAAACTTTCCAGAGCAAGACAATGGCAAACCAGTCCTGTACTATTGCCAGGAAAACTACGTGGAGGTGTTTAGGAAGTCACCAAGAGTCCAACTCAATTGAAAGTTTACATTTTATACTGGGTTCATGCCTCACTAAAGCATATTATAACTTCTTCATTTGTGGTGTAGTGTGCTATGTGAACCCTTACATTGTGATTTGTAAAGTTCCTGGTTCTACTGGGAGGTGGGTGAGGGGAGAATCAACTGCCTCAAATGCATCTATGCTGGCCTTCCCAATCTGTCACTTCCCAGATAGTTGGGGACCACAGTTCCCAGAATTTCTAGCTATTATGGCCAAATGCTATAATGAATAGGAATTCTGGGGCTCCCAATCCAACCTATCTAGAAGAAGAAGATTGGTCTATTTAGGAGAATGGTTTAGTTACGTTTTAACCTGCCACGATCTTGCACTATTTTTATTCTGGTTTTCTTTGACAAAACCAGAGTCAGAAAATTAAATATGGGCCTGCTTTGAGAGATATATTCATTCCCAATTCACTTTTACAAAGCTTCTATTGGTGGAACTGCCTCTCCCTGTGGGTATCTGCCCACTCCACCGGGCTAGACAGTGTGGGCGTGCTTTGGATCCTGTCCCTTAAATGTTGCCATCTGGTGGGACCCAGGAAATGTACCTTTTCCATAGGAGCTCCTGCCCTCTAGAACACCATCCCCACCTGGAATGCAGCAGACTCCCACCCTTTTAGCATTCCCGAATGCCGTAAAGGGTTGGCTCTTCCCCTGGGCACTGGGAGACGGTGAGGTTGGAGCCTGGGGATTGCATGGCTTGATGTATTGGAGATTGTGGGTCAGGCCACTGGTTTTGTAGGTTTTATTGTTTTTGATTTTATTATTGCTGTGAGCTGCCCAGAGTTGTGTTTATAAGATGAGTGGCTATATAAGTCTTTTAAATAAATAAATAAATAAATAATTTGGCACATAATGGTAGCAGGTGATGAGTATTGTATGGATTGCTAAGCACAGTTCTGACGGGATACACCAACAACAGCATTCTTAAAACAATTTACCCATAAATGAAAAACAATAAGACCCAATACTGTGGGAAAGGTTATTACTATTCACTGGAACTTTTCCGGCTTTTGACAAAACCAGCTAGCTGTAGACTCCACCCTGTGCTAATGTTATGAGTGCCTTATTTCCCACAAAGAGATTGTGTTGCACTTTTGTGTTGGGTCTGCTTTAAAGTAATACAGCATGCACCTATTGTTTTAAGGGTAAGGTTCATTTAGACTTGTATTGTTCTCCTTTAAACTGATAGCATGCAACAGTGAAATCTGTATGAACCAAATGTTCTACTCACCCCTGAATGCCATCACCGGGCTGATGAGGATGATTTTCATGGCATCCACTTTGTGGTATGTGAATTCCTCTTCAAAGAGTTTACGGGATCAAATCTTTGGCAAGGATGAAGGCAAATGGAATAAATAAACCAAGAACTGATCAGCTACAGTAAGCCAGCATTTTTAAATGAGTATAGCAGAAATAAAGATTTATTCTACACAAGCAGCAATGAACAGCTTGGTTTTAACGTGAACAAGGCATATGGAGGATACCATATAAGCCTCAGAGTGAGAGAGTAGAAGTGAAGGCTATTGACAGATAAAGAATAAACCTCTTACCTTGGTTGGTAAGAAGAAAAGCTATTGAATCTACTTTGGCTATTTTGTGACTCAGAAGTGTAGCATTTGCACTCAAATTGTTGTCATCTATAATATGCAAAATGCTGTAACCTGATTTCAAAGGGGACAGAATGTCAACTATCACTGCAATACTTATGAACTTCTTTGTCCCATAATATATGACTTTTTTGCACTTACAAAAAGATGTATTGTAGAAAAGAAATTACAATATGTGCTCATTATTTAAATATTACTTGCTTCACTTCATTTGGTGAGAGGGCTGAGAAGGTGACATTAGAGCAGTGTTTCTCAACCTTGGCAACTTTAAGAGGTGTGGACTTCAACTCCCAGAATTCCCAGCCAGCATGCTGAAGTCCACACCTCCTAAAGTTGCCAAGACTGAGAAACACCGCATTAGCGTTTGGGTAGATATACTGTATATGTTTTTGTTTTGTGCCTTTGAGTAAGTGTTGACTCCTGGCAATTGCTTGGACTAGTCCCTGCAGTTTTCTTGGCCAGATTTCAGAAGTGGTTTGCCATTGCCTCCTTCCTAGGGCTGAAGGAGAGCGACTGGCCCA